>NW_027465824.1:0-363376 GCF_049634645.1 Pelodiscus sinensis
GTTTTCCGTGGTAAGTGGCAGCGCCCGGGGGGCTGGCAGTGCCCTGGGGGGGTGCGCCCCTCACGGCCCCCCTTCTCTGCTCCCCCAGGTCTGCGTGGAGAAGCTCCTGCCCCTCAGCTCCTTCTCCAGCGCCTTCCACCAGGCCACCTACAGCAAGCAGCCGATGTACCGCAAAGCCATCTACGAGGTCCTGCAGGTGCGTGCCCAGCTGGCGGGGGTGGGGCGGGCGGCGGGCGCTGCAGGTTGTGCATGGGGAGGCCGACAGAGCCAGAGGGACCCCTGGTCGGGGAGCCGGGCCTGGGTCGGGTGCATTCAGCTGGGCCGTGCCACGGCTCCTGGAGGCAGCCCGGCGTCTTGGCAGCTGCTTCCTCTCCAGAGGGGCTCGGGGGCGCCGCGGTGCCTCCTCCGGTCAGGGCGGCGTCGGGGCCGGGCCCAGCTCTGCCGAGGGCGGGGCCAGGTGGCAGGCGGCTCCCCGTGTCCCGGAGCCGGCCGGGCTGCGGGCGACTGGCTGACCCCTGGCTCGCTGCGCAGGTGGCCAGCAGCCGGGCGGGGAAGATCTTCCCGGCGTGCCCGGAGAACGACGAGACAGACACGTCCAAGGCGGTGGAGATCCAGAACAAGCAGATGATCGAGTGGGCGCAGGGGAGCTTCCAGCCGTCTGGCCCCAAGGGCCTGGAGCCGCCAGAAGGTGACGGGCGTGTGGGGTGGGGTGGAGCGGGCCCCGCCGTGGGCTCGCTGCGCGCTCCGGGGCTGGCCACGGCCGCCCCACACCCCACTCGGGGCCGGCCCTGGAGCTCGGCTGCCGGCAGCCCTTTGCCGGTCGCAGGTGGCGTCCGGAGCCCTCCCCCGCCGGCGGTCCTGACGCGGCCCCTCCCCTTGGCGCAGAGGAGCGGAACCCCTACAAGGAAGTCTACACCGAGATGTGGGTGGAGCCGGAAGCCGCCGCGTATGCCCCGCCCCGCCCGCCAAGAAGCCGAGGAAGAGCACGGCCGAGAAGCCCAAGATCAAGGAGATCATAGACGAGCGCACCCGAGGTAGCGGCCTGCCGCGGGGCTCGCCCTGGGGACCCCGCCCCCGCCCGAGACCCGGGCTGCGCCGCCAGCCCCGAGCCAGGCGTCTCCGGCGCCCCCGCTGTGGGCAGGGCAGGGGCTGCCCCTGGAGCCGAGTGAGCCCCGAGGGCTGCCAGGGCCCGGAGGGGAGAAGGAAGGACCCCAGGGAGCTCCTCTGCCCCCCGCCACACAGGGCAGGTGAGAGCGAGCCGGGTGCGGGGGCGCCGGGCCCTCGGAGGCAGCCCTGGCTCTGTGAGCAGCCAGGGGCCCAGCAGCCCTCTCCCCAGAGGGCAGGACTAGGCAGAGCCATGGCCTCTCTGCCCAGGAACCACCCTGAGACCCCCCCCCCCGTCTCCCCCGGCCCGGAGCCGCCTGCCTCGGCGAACCTGCCCCCTCTGGCTCCTCGCCCTGACCCCCCCCCCGTCTCCCCCGGCCCGGAGCCGCCTGCCTCGGCGAACCTGCCCCTCTGGCTCCTCGCCCTGACCCCCCCCCCCGTCTCCCCCGGCCCGGAGCCGCCTGCCTCGGCGAACCTGCCCCTCTGGCTCCTCGCCCTGACCCCCCCCCCGTCTCCCCGGCCCGGAGCCGCCTGCCTCGGCGAACCTGCCCCTCTGGCTCCTCGCCCTGACCCCCCCCCCCCCCCGTCTCCCCCGGCCCGGAGCCGCCTGCCTCGGCGAACCTGCCCCTCTGGCTCCTCGCCCTGACCCCCCCCCCCCCATCTCCCCCGGCCCGGAGCCGCCTGCCTCGGCAAACCTGCCCCTCTGGCTCCTCGCCCTGACCCCCCCCCCGTCTCCCCCGGCCCGGAGCCGCCTGCCTCGGCGAACCTGCCCCTCTGGCTCCTCGCCCTGACCCCCCCCCCGTCTCCCCTGGCCCGGAGCCGCCTGCCTCGGCGAACCTGCCCCTCTGGCTCCTCGCCCTGACCCCCCCCCCCGTCTCCCCCGGCCCGGAGCCGCCTGCCTTGGCGAACCTGCCCCTCTGGCTCCTCGCTCTGACCCCCCCCCCATCTCTTCCGGCCCGGAGCCGCCTGCCTCGGCGAACCTGCCCCTCTGGCTCCTCCCTGGGCAGCGCTGCCCGTCTCTCATTGCCCTGTGCCCAGACCCTGGAATCCCTCCCGGCCCCATTTCGCGGCTGCTGTGGGGCGAGGCCTCGGGCCCTGGGGAAGCCCTGGCTCCGAGCGCCTCGGCCCCGCCTGACCTCTCCTTCGCCCCCAGAGCGGCTGGTCTATGAGGTTCGCCAGAAGTGCAGGAACATTGAAGGTGCGTGTGTGGGAGGCGCCCGGCGGAGGGGGTGGGCGCTCGGGTGGCGTTCCCAGCGGGGTGGGGCTCTGCGCTGGCCTGCTCGGAAGCCCTGCTCCGGCGGGGGGGCCAGGCTGGTGGCAGAGGGTGCGTGGCAGGCGCTGCCTCGCGGAGCCGTGCGCATGGACCCGGGCCCGCAGGGAACGGCCCGCAGCGCCACCGCGCACAGGAGAGCCCAGCCCCCCCGGCCCCCACCCCAGGGACTCAGCGCCCCCCCGGCCCCCACCCCAGGGACTCAGCGCCCCCCCCGGCCCCCACCCCAGGGACTCAGCGCCCCCCCGGCCCCCACCCCAGGGACTCAGCGCCCCCCCCTTGGCCCCCACCCCAGGGACTCAGCGCCCCCCTTGACTCCCACCCCAGGGACTCAGCGCCCCCCCCCTTGGCCCCCCACCCCAGGGACTCAGCGCCCCCCCCTTGGCCCCCACCCCAGGGACTCAGCGCCCCCCCCTTGGCCCCCACCCCAGGGACTCAGCGCCCCCCCCTTGGCCCCCACCCCAGGGACTCAGCGCCCCCCCGGCCCCCACCCCAGGGACTCAGCGCCCCCCCCCTTGGCCCCCACCCCAGGGACTCAGCGCCCCCCTTGGCCCCCCACCCCAGGGACTCAGTGCCCCCCCCTTGGCCCCCACCCCAGGGACTCAGCGCCCTCCCCTTGGCCCCCACCCCAGGGACTCCAGCGCCCCCCCCTTGGCCCCCACCCCAGGGACTCAGCGCCCCTCCTTGGCCCCCACCCCATGGACTCCAGCACCCCCCCCTTGGCCCCCACCCCAGGGACTCAGTGCCCCCCCCTTGGCCCCCACCCCAGGGACTCAGCGCCCTCCCCTTGGCCCCCACCCCAGGGACTCAGTGCCCCCCCCTTGGCCCCCACCCCATGGACTCAGCGCCCCCCCTTGGCCCCCACCCCAGGGACTCCAGCGCCCCCCCCTTGGCCCCCACCCCAGGGACTCAGCGCCCCTCCTTGGCCCCCACCCCATGGACTCCAGCACCCCCCCCTTGGCCCCCACCCCAGGGACTCAGCGCCCCTCCTTGGCCCCCACCCCATGGACTCCAGCACCCCCCTCTTGGCCCCCACCCCATGGACTCAGCGCCCCCCCTTGGTCCCACCCCAGGGACTCAGCGCCCCCCCTTGGCCCCCACCCCAGGGACTCAGCGCCCCCCCCCTTGGCCCCCACCCCAGGGACTCAGCGCCCCCCCCCTTGGCCCCCACCCCAGGGGACTCAGCGCCCTGCCTTGGCCCCCGGGGCCGGGCAGGGACTCCCCTGGGCACAGCATGGGGACCCTGCTGGCGCGGCGCCCTGCAGCGAGAGGTGCGGCCCGTTGGGGGCCCTGTGTGTGAGCGCCCGCCAGGGAGCGGTCCCGGCTGCCGGGGGCCGTGGCGGGGCCGAGCCGGGCGGAACGAGCGCCGGGAAGCGATGGTGCCAGAGGGACGCGCCGCGGGCACTCCCCTGGGCGGGGCTCCCGCCTGGCGTCTCCCTGCCTGCGAGCCCGGCTGAGGGCGGGGCACCGGGGCGCGGGGCTGCCTGCGCTGGACGGGACGTGCTCGGCCCACCAGCCTGTCGCCAGGGCCGTGCCGGACCCACCTGGCCGTGGGGGGGGCTCGTGGGCCGCAGGCGTGAGCAGGCCCGGGAGGCTCGGGGGCCTGTGGGGCCGGTTCCGGGGGGGCGGGAGCTCAGGCTGAGACGCCCCGTTGGAACACCCTTGCCTGTCCTCTCCCCTCCCCAGACATCTGCATTTCCTGTGGCAGCCTCAACGTCTCCCTGGAGCACCCTCTCTCATCGGCGGGATGTGCCAAAATTGCAAGGTACGGGGGGGGAGGCTGCCCCGCCCGCCCCCTCTGGACGTGAGCAGCCCGAGGGGCGCGTGGAGTCGCCAGTTCCGCACTGAGGGCGAAAGCCGAGCAGCGAGGCCTCCGGCAGGCAGGCCCCACGGCGCGAGGTTCGCGCCCGGAGCCGGAGCCGGGAGGCTGACGGGCCGATGGGCCGCGCACACACGCGTCTCCACGGCCATCGGGGCAGGCCGAGGGCGGCTCCAGGCTGCAGGGTCGGGGTCCGAGCGCCCCAGGCCGGCTCCTCGCTGACCCCGGAGACACCCGCGTGGAACGGTGGCTCCTTCGCTCCTCGCTGCGCCGGCTTTACCCGGCAGCCCACGGGCTGGCTCGCTCCGCAGGGAGCCGCCGGCGCTCTGGGGCCAGGGCGGTCGCTGCTAGGCCGGCCTGCGCCGGGCCCGAGATGGAGCCCAGCTCCCCCGGCCACCGCTCGGGCCCCGGGCTGGGCCTAGCCGCGAGCCCTGGGGCGGGCCGGCCGGGGGCGCCGCATTCACGCCCCTCTCGTGCCCCAGAACTGCTTCCTGGAGTGCGCCTACCAGTACGACGACGACGGCTACCAGTCCTACTGCACCATCTGCTGCGGCGGGCGCGAGGTCCTCATGTGCGGCAACAACAACTGCTGCAGGTGGGCCATGCTGCCTGCCCCAGGGCCCGTGGCCAGGGCCGCCGGGGTCCTGCCCCTGCATTTGGGGGGCCACCTGGGGAGGAGCGCCTTGTGGCCTTCCCGCTGCGGGGGGGAGGGGGCCGTGGCCTTCCCGCTGCGGGGGGAGGGGCGGCCGTGGCGTTCCCGCTACTGGGGGAGGGGCGGCCGTGGCGTTCCCGCTGCTGGGGGAGTGGCGGCCGTGGCCTTCCCGCTGCGGGGGGAGGGGCGGCCGTGGCCTTCCCGCTGCGGGGGGAGGGGGGCGGCCGTGGCCTTCCCGCTGCGGGGGGAGGAAGGGGCGGCCGTGGCCTTCCCGCTGCTGGAGGAAGGGGCGGCCGTGGCCTTCCCGCTGCTGGAGGAAGGGGCGGCCGTGGCCTTCCCGCTGCGGGGCGAGGGGCGGCCGTGGCCTTCCCGCTGTGGGGGGAGGGACGGTCGTGCCTTCCCGCTGTTGGAGGGAGGAGCACCTCGTGGCCTTCCCGCTGCGGGGGGAGGGGCGGCCGTGGCCTTCCCGCTGCGGGGGGAGGGCGGCCGTGGCCTTCCCGCTGCGGGGGGGAGGGGCGGCCGTGGCCTTCCCGCTGCGGGGGGAGGGGCGGCCGTGGCCTTCCCGCTGCGGGGGGAGGGGCGGCCGTGGCCTTCCGCTGTGGGGGGAGGGGCGGCCGTGGGCTGGCCGGCGCGTGTTCTCCCTGCGGTCTCAGGCTGACGTGTCTGTTCCCCGCGGTCTCAGGTGCTTCTGCGTGGAGTGCGTGGACCTGCTGGTGGGCCCCGGGGCCGCCCAGGCGGCGATCAGGAGGACCCCTGGAACTGCTACATGTGTGGCCACAAGGGCACGTACGGGCTGCTGCGGCGGAGGGACGACTGGCCCTCGCGCCTCCAGATGTTCTTCGCCAACAACCACGACCAGGAATTTGTGAGTATGTGGCAGGGCTGCCGGGGCCCCGGGCTCAGGCTTGGAAGCTTGCCTGAGGCACCGCCCCTGGCGCCCTGCTGCCCCCCCCCGCCTCTACTCGCCCCCCCGCTCCTACGTGCCCCCCTGCCCCGCGCCTACTCGCCCCCCCGCCCCTACTCGCCCCCTGCCCCGCCCCTACTCGCCCCCCGCCCCGCCCCTACTCGCCCCCGCCCCTACTCGCCCCCTGCCCCGCCCTTACTCGCCCCCCCGCTCCTACATGCCCCCTGCCCCGCCCCCTACTCGCCCCCTGCCCCGCCCCCTACTCGCCCCACCGCTCCTACTCGCCCCCCGCCCCTACTTGCCCCCTGCCCCGCGCCTACTCACCCCCCTGCTCCTACGTGCCCCCTGCCCCGCCCCTACTCGCCCCCTGCCCCGCGCCTACTCGCCCCCCTGCCCCTACTTGTCCCCTGCCCCGCCCCTACTCGCCCCCCCGCCCCTACTCGCCCCCTGCCCCGCCCCTACTCGTCCCCTGCCCCGCCCCTACTCGCCCCCTGTCCCGTGCCTACTCGCCCCTGCTCCTACTCGCCCCCTGCTCCCACCCCTAATCACCCCCCCGTCCCTACTCGCCCCCCCGCTCCTACTCGCCCCCTGCCCCGTGCTTACTCCCCCCCGCCCCTACTCGCCCCCCCCAACCACTACTTGCCCCCCTTCCCCCTACTTGCCGGCCCCCCGCCCCTACTCACCCCCCCAATCCGTATTCCCCCCTCCGCCCCTACTCACCCCCCCAACCCCTACTGGCCCCCCCCTCGCCCCTACTCCACCCCCCCACCCCTACTTGCCCCCACCCAGCCCCTACTGTGCCCCGCCCTGCGCCTGCTGCCCGTGGGGCTGGGGCTGAGCTCGCCCAGCTGGGCTGCCAGGTCATGTCAGGGTGGATCCGGCCTGGGGCCGTGCGCTGTGGGACTGCAGGTGCCTGCTGGGGCTCCCCCGCCCCGGCTCCAATCCCCGTTCCCCTGCCCTGCGAGCCCCAGGAGCCCCGGTAAGAGCTGGGGCCCCGCCCCGGTGCCCGCCTGCCCCGTTTCCCGCCCCTGGCCTCACGCTGCTGCTGCGTTTCAGGACCCGCCCAAGGTCTACCGCCCGTCCCGGCCGAGAAGAGGAAACCCATCCCGCGTGCTCTCGCTCTTCGACGGCATTGCCACAGGTGGGCAGCGGAGCCGGGGCGGGGCGGGGGTCTGGGCCCGCAGGCAGCGGAGCCGGGGGCGGGGCGGGGGTCTGGGCCCGCAGGCAGCGGAGCCGGGGGCAGGGCGGGGGGTCTGGGCCCGCAGGCAGCGGAGCCGGGGGCGGGGCGGGGGTCTGGGCCCGCAGGCAGCGGAGCCGGGGGGCAGGGTGGGGATCTGGGGCTCGCAGGCAGCGGAGCCGGGGGGCAGGGTGGGGGTCTGGGCCCGCAGGCAGCGGAGCCGGGGCAGGGCGGGGGTCTGGGCCCGCAGACAGCGGAGCCGGGGGGCAGGGCGGGGGTCTGGGCCCGCAGGCAGCGGAGCCGGGGGGGCAGGGCGGGGGTCTGGGCCCGCAGGCAGCGGAGCCGGGGCGGGGCGGGGGTCTGGGCCCGCAGGCAGCGGAGCCGGGGGGCAGGGTTGGGGTCTGGGCCCGCAGGCAGCGGAGCCGGGGGGCAGGGCGGGGGTCTGGGCCCGCAGGCAGCGGAGCCGGGGGGCAGGGTTGGGGTCTGGGCCCGCAGGCAGCGGAGCCGGGGGGCAGGGCGGGGGTCTGGGCCCGCAGGCAGCGGAGCCGGGGGGCAGGGCGGGGGTCTGGGCCCGCAGGCAGCGGAGCCGGGGGGCAGGGCGGGGTTGGGGTCTGGGCCCGCAGGCAGCGGAGCCGGGGGGCAGGGCGGGGGTCTGGGCCGCAGGCAGCGGAGCCGGGGGGCAGGGCGGGGGTCTGGGCCCGCAGGCAGCGGAGCCGGGGGGCAGGGCGGGGGTCTGGGCCCGCAGGCAGCGGAGCCGGGGGGCAGGGCGGGGTTGGGGTCTGGGCCCGCAGGCAGCGGAGCCGGGGGGTGGGGGTCTGGGCCTAGAGGCCGGGGGCGGGGTCTGGGCCCACAGGCGGGGGTCTGGGGCCGGGGGGCGGGGGTCTGGGCCCACAGGCGGGGGTCTGGGGCCGGGGGGCGGGGGTCTGGGCCCACAGGCTGGGGGGCGGGGGTCTGGGCCCACAGGCTGGGGGGCGGGGGTCTGGGGCCGGGGGGCGGGGGGCGGGGGCCGCAGGCTGGGGGGGCGGGGGCCGTGGGGGCGGGGGTCTGGGCCCACAGGCGGGGGGCAGGGGCTGGGGGGCGGGGGTCTGGGGCCGGGGGGCGGGGGGGCGGGGGGTCTGGGCCCCACAGCGGGGTGCTGGGGCTGGGGGGGCGGGGGGCGGGGGTCTGGGCCCACAGGCGGGGGGCTGGGGCTGGGGGGCGGGGGTCTGGGGCCGGGGGGGGCGGGGGGGCGGGGGGTCTGGGCCCACAGGCGGGGGGCTGGGGCTGGGGGGGCGGGGGTCTGGGGCCGGGTGGGGCGGGGGGCGGGGGTCTGGGCCCACAGGGCGGGGGGGCTGGGGGCTGGGGGGCGGGGGTCTGGGCCCACAGGCCGGGGGGCGGGGGCCGCAGCCTGGCCCAATGGGCAGCGCTGTCCCTGCAGCAGGGCCCCGCCGGGTGTGTGGGGCGGGTCTGGCCAGGCAGCGAGAACCCCACCTGCCCCGGCGAGCCCAGCCCCCCCCCGCCACGCCGGCCTCGCCCCGGGGAGCTCAGGCCTGCACCTAGAGCCGGGCTCAGAGCTCCGGAGCGGCTGCGCGGGCCCTTCCCTGTGGGCTCTGCACGGCGCTGAGACGCCGCCACCCCGCCCTTGTCCAGGAGCCCAGAGTCCCCGGGCCTGGGGGGGACCCCTCCAGCAGCCTGCCCCAGGGCCGGGTGTCACGGGGGCGAGGAGCCCCCCGGCCCTGCCCCACCTGCAGCCAGAGGGGATTCTCAGGCGGCAGGTAGAACGGAAGGTTCAATCATTGACAGGGACTCAGTGCAGCTGGGGGATGGGGGGAGGGGGGCAGAGCCAGGGCCCCTGCCCAGCCCCCCAGGCCAGCTGGGCTCCCCTCTCCCTGAGCCAGCTGAAAACTAGCTCACCCAGCAACTGGCCCCACCCCCTCCTCTGTCCAGTTCCTGGCCCCAGGCGTTCCCTGCTGTCGCCCGGTGCTCCGGCGCTGAGCGAGGGACACGCCCCCGTTGAGCCCTGCCCGGCCTCCCCCTCACGCAGGCAGTGCGGCAGTGCCCAGGGAAACTGAGGCACACAGGCCGTAGAATCGCGCCCACCGCACAGAGCAGAGTGAGCACAGGGCGCTCCGGGGACGCTTGTCCCTTCGCGCAGCGGGCCCTGGCCAGAGCTTGCGTCCCCCCGCCGGGCTCTAAGCAGCTCGGCTACGTGTGCCTGGGGACCGGCGCCTGCCCTCCCGGTTGCTCCGGGCATGACCCGTCTGTCTCCGGCAGGCCTGCTGGTGCTGAAGGACCTGGGCATCCAGGTGGATCGATACATCGCGTCGGAGGTGTGCGAAGACTCCATCACCGTGGGGATGGTGAGACACCAGGGCAAGATCATGTACGTCGGCGACGTCCGCAACGTCACCCAGAAACACGTACGTGAGGCTGCTGCCCCCGCCCCCCTCCCAGAGCCCCGGAGCTGGAGGTCGGAAGAGCCGTGGGGGCCGGGTGTGGGGACTGGCCTGGGACCCAGACAGAGCTGCCCAGTGGCCAGAGCGGGTGTCTGGGCAGCCCCCAGCGCCCTCGAGCTAATCACCAAGTGGGGGGGGCAGGGGCCAGGGGGCATCTCGCTCGCCTGCTGGGCCACGTCTGCCAAGCCTCCGGAAGTGGAGCTCTCAGGACTCCAGCCCTGCCTCGGGGACGGGGACGGGGCTCTCCGGTCGTCCCCCGTGGGGGCTGGAACAGGCCCGGGCAGCTCCTTGAGTCGGGGGACACCCCACCCGTCCCAGCACTGCCACCAGCCCCCCCACCCCGCCTGAGCCGGTCCCCCAGGCTCTGCTAGCGCCTCTCCCGGAGGGCAGCCCACAGCGGGGAGCCCAGCGCCTCCCTGGGCACCGGGACAGGGTCAGTCGTTCCTCACGGGTCGGCCTTCCTGCCTCCCGTCCCCGGGCCGTCCTCAGCCGGGTACCTCCCAGGCTCTCGCTCGGGCGCCCCAGTCTCGCGGGAGGGGCACGTTCCCGGCCCTGGAGTCTTTTGGTGGCTCTTCTTTGCTCCCTGTGGCTTTTCAACATCTTTGTAAACTGTGCCCCCCCCCAGCCTCGGTTTCCCCACCGCCACATGCCTGGGGGGGCTCCCCAGAGCCGGAGTGAGCACCCCAGCCTCGGTTTCCCCACCGCCAAATGCCCGGGGGGGCTCACCCAGAGCCGGAGTAGCACCCCAGCCTCGGTTTCCCCACCGCCGCATGCCCGGGGGGCTCCCCAGAGCCGGAGTGAGCACCCCAGCCTCGGTTTCCCCACCGCTGCTCCATGTCCGGGGGGGGGGCTCCCCAGAGCCGGAGCGAGCACCCCAGCCTCAGTTTCCCCACCGCCGCATGCCCGGGGGGCTCCCCAGAGCCGGAGTGAGCACCCCAGCCTCGGTTTCCCCACCGCCCGCATGCCCGGGGGGCTCCCCAGAGCCGGAGTGAGCACCCCAGCCTCGGTTTCCCCACCGCCGCATGCCCGGGGGGCTCCCCAGAGCCGGAGTGAGCACCCCAGCCTCGGTTTCCCCACCGCTGCATGCCCGGGGGGGCTCCCCAGAGCCAGAGTGAGCACCCCAGCCTCGGTTTCCCCACCGCCGCATGCCCGGGGGGGCTCCCCAGAGCCAGAGTGAGCACCCCAGCCTCGGTTTCCCCACCGCCGCATGCCCGGGGGGGCTCCCCAGAGCCAGAGTGAGCACCCCAGCCTCGGTTTCCCCACCGCCACATGCCCGGGGGGGCTCCCCAGAGCCAGAGTGAGCACCCCAGCCTCGGTTTCCCCACCGCCACATGCCCGGGGGGCTCCCCAGAGCCAGAGTGAGCACCCCAGCCTCGGTTTCCCCACCGCCACATGCCCGGGGGGCTCCCCAGAGCCAGAGTGAGCACCCCAGCCTCGGTTTCCCCCACCGCCGCATGCCTGGGGGGGCTCCCCAGAGCCAGAGTGAGCACCCCAGCCTCAGTTTCCCCCACCGCCGCATGCCCGGGGCGGCTCCCCAGAGCCGGAATGAGCACCCCAGCCTCGGTTTCCCCCACCGCCGCATGCCCGGGGGGGCTCCCCAGAGCCGGAGTGAGCACCCCAGCCTCGGTTTCCCCACCGCCGCATGCCCGGGGGGGCTCCCCAGAGCCGGAATGAGCACCCCAGCCTCGGTTTCCCCACCGCTGCTCCATGTCCGGGGGGTCCCCAGAGCCGGAGCGAGCACCCCAGCCTCGGTTTCCCCCACCGCCGCATGCCCGGGGGGCTCCCCAGAGCCAGAGTGAGCACCCCAGCCTCGGTTTCCCCACCGCCGCATGCCCGGGGGGCTCCCCAGAGCCAGAGTGAGCACCCCAGCCTCAGTTTCCCCACCGCCGCATGCCCGGGGGGCTCCCCAGAGCCGGAGTGAGCACCCCAGCCTCGGTTTCCCCACCGCTGCTGCATGCCCGGGGGGGGGGGGGCTCCCCACTTTTGCTGCCCCATGGCCTCTCACTGGCGTGTCTCTGTGTTGCAGATACAGGAATGGGGCCCTTTTGACCTGGTGATTGGAGGAAGCCCATGCAACGACCTCTCCATTGTCAACCCTGCCAGGAAGGGGCTTTACGGTGGGTGTGCAGGCTGGGCTACGCTCTCCCCTCCCCAGGCGAGGCTGAGGCGGGCACCCGCAGCTCACCCGCGTCTCTTCTCTCTTCCTGCGCCCAGAGGGCACCGGGCGGCTCTTCTTCGAGTTCTACCGCCTTCTCCATGAAGCCCGGCCCAAGGAGGGCGACGACCGGCCCTTCTTCTGGCTCTTCGAGAACGTGGTGGCCATGGGCGTGAGCGACAAGCGGGACATTTCACGCTTCCTAGAGGTGAGGACATGGCAGGCCGGCCCGCCCCAGCAGGGTCTGGCTTTGGGCCTGGGGGCGCTTCCATAGGCTGCTACCTGCCCCGTGTGTGAGGCCAGCAGGGTGGGCCCAACGGTGGGTGTCTCCCTGGGGCGGTGACCCATGTCTGGTTGTGCTGCCCGCAGACCCCGAGGATGTGGGGGGGGGAGGGCCTGCGGGCTGACCCTGCCCACCTGGGCCCCGGAGGAGCACGCCCACTAGGGCTCCAGGGACGAAACGAGGAAGGAGAAACCTGCCTGAAGGGGCCAAAGCTGGACACAACCCCCCCCCCCCCAGCTGACTTAGTTGGGTGAGCCCATCCTGCACCGCAGGGCTTCCCGCCTGGGCCCCGGCCACACTGCGCCGGGAAGAGACCCGCACAGCAGCTGCCTGACGGGCCCGCCACGGGCAGGGCAAGAGCTGGCCTGTCAGACCTGCGAAGGAGAGAGACCAACGGGGGTGGCACTTTGCCCTTCTTTGGAGCCTGACCCAGCACCGAGCACCTCCCCTGCCAGGATTGCCCCAGAGAGGCACCATGGGCCCAGGCACCCACCATCTCTAGCCAGGTGTCAGGCCTGGCTGGCAGCACCACCACCCAGCACCCCTGGGAGCGCGGGACTCGAACGCTCAACCCCAGGCTGCAGGGGCTGATGCCTTGTCCGTACCGACGCCATGCTTGGGAAAGAAGCGCCAGCCGGGCCCGTCCCCTGGAAAGCCCCAGAGAGAGCGACCTGCCCCGGGGAAGGGCCCTTGGGGTCCGGCCCACCTAGGGTGAGCCGTGGAGGCGCCCAGCCGCGCCAGAGGCTCTGGGGCTGCCAGAGCTGAGGGGTTGGGTAGACACCGACCAGCATCTCGCTCCTCTGGGGGGCACCGATCCCAGGCCCAGGGCAGCGCCCTGCTTGGCACCTCGAGCCTCCTCAGCGGCATCCGTGACGCGGGTCCTGATCCCGGGTACCTGCAGGGCCGGAGCTGGGGCTCTGCTCACACACTCGCCTCACACTCAGGCGGCCAGAACATGCTGCTGTTGGCACGGCGGCCGTACCTGCACCTCAGCCACTGCGCCTTACAGCCTGCCTACCTGCAGCGAGCCCCGCCCGGGGCCTGCACCCCTCGTCCTGCCCCAGCACCCAGCTGCCCCCAGCCTGGAGCCCCTCGTTCTTGGTGCCCGGGTGAAAGCCGCCAGTTCAGCAGGTGTGAAATCTCTCAGCTGAAGCTCCCTGCTGGAGTCAGCCCTTGGCCCCTGGCAGCGCTGGGAACGTGGTGAGCGATGCCCCGGCCACAGTGCGGGAGGCCGAGGGCCGAGAACCGGCACCGGTGGAAAGGAGCTGAGATGGGCATCGGCACATGCAGGTCCCAGTGGGGAGCGTCCCACCTCGGACCTGCCTCGCGGGGAGGCCCCTCCAGTGCGTTCTTGGGGGAATCCCTGGAGCGGGCGGAATTGGGGGGGAGACCTGGCCGCCATGCCTGGGCAGTGCCCTCTCGCTGCGAGTGTCTGCGCCCAGGCCCGCCCGCCCCTCCAGGGGAGTTGCCAGCATGAAGGATCTGACGAGGTGCAAGGGCAGGCGCCCCGATATACCAGTGGCCGTGCTCGCAACGTGTGCGCACTGCTGCCGGGATGGACCTGAGCACCACAACTCGGCATTTACAGCTTTATCACCGAGCCACGATGCAGTGTTGCAGCACTGTTATACACTTGTGTCGGGGGCTGGGATGCCGTGTTGTGGAGCTGTGTCGGGCTGGGTTGCAGAGTTGTGGAGCTGTGTTGGGGGCTGTTAAGCAGTGTTGCAGTTGTGTTGGGGTTTGTAATGCCATATTACAGCACTGTTGTGCTCTGGGTTCATGCAGTGCTACAGCACCGTCAGATTGGGGGAGGGTTGTGATGCAGTGTTGTAGCACTGTTGTGGAGCTGTGTTAGGGGTTCACATGCAGAGTTGCAGTACTGTTATGGAGTGTTTGGTGGGCTGTTACGGAGTGTTGCAGTGATGTCATGGACTGGTGCAGATGACTGGGCTGTCATGGACCTATTTAGGGGGCTGGCATGCAGTGCTGGAGTGCTGTCATGAAGCAGTGTTGGGTGCTGGCACGCAGTGTTACAGCACTGCAATGCAGCTGTGTTGCCGGCTTTGATGCACTGTGACGGGACACTCGGGTCTGTGGTGAGGGGTTGGGATGCCATATTGCAGCAGTGTCGTGGAGCTGTGACATGGGCTAGGGTGCAGTGTCACGGAGTTGTGTTTTGTGGCGGGGTGCAGTGTCACAGCAGTGTCGGAGCTGCGTTCTGTTGTGCTGCGGTGCAGTGTCACAGCAGTGTCGGAGCTGCGTTTTGTTGTGCTGGGGTGCAGTGTCACAGCAGTGTCGGAGCTGCGTTCTGTTGTGCTGCGGTGCAGAGTCACAGCGGTGTCGGAGCTGCGTTTTGTTGTGCTGGGGTGCAGTGTCACAGCAGTGTCGGAGCTGCGTTCTGTTGTGCTGCGGTGCAGTGTCACAGCGGTGTCGGAGCTGCGTTCTGTTGTGCTGCGGTGCAGTGTCACAGCAGTGTCGGAGCTGCGTTCTGTTGTGCTGCGGTGCAGTGTCACAGCGGTGTCGGAGCTGCGTTCTGTTGTGCTGCGGTGCAGTGTCACAGCGGTGTCGGAGCTGCGTTCTGTTGTGCTGCGATGCAGTGTCACAGCAGTGTCGGAGCTGCGTTCTGTTGTGCTGCGGTGCAGTGTCACAGCGGTGTCGGAGCTGCGTTCTGTTGTGCTGCGGTGCAGTGTCACAGCAGTGTCGGAGCTGCGTTCTGTTGTGCTGCGGTGCAGTGTCACAGCAGTATCGGAGCTGCGTTCTGTTGTGCTGCGGTGCAGTGTCACAGCAGTGTCGGAGCTGCATTCTGTTGTGCTGGGGTGCAGTGTCACAGCAGTGTCGGAGCTGCGTTCTGTTGTGCTGCGGTGCAGTGTCACAGCAGTATCGGAGCTGCGTTCTGTTGTGCTGCGGTGCAATGTCACAGCGGTGTCGAGGAGCTGCGTTCTGTTGTGCTGCGGTGCAGTGTCACAGCAGTATCAGAGCTGCGTTCTGTTGTGCTGCGGTGCAATGTCACAGCGGTGTCGAGGAGCTGCGTTCTGTTGTGCTGCGGTGCAGTGTCACAGCGGTGTCGGAGCTGCGTTCTGTTGTGCTGGGGTGCAGTGTCACAGCAGTGTCGGAGCTGCGTTTTGTTGTGCTGGGGTGCAGTGTCACAGCAGTGTCGGAGCTGCGTTCTGTTGTGCTGCGGTGCAGTGTCACAGCGGTGTCGGAGCTGCGTTTTGTTGTGCTGGGGTGCAGTGTCACAGCGGTGTCGGAGCTGCGTTCTGTTGTGCTGCGGTGCAGTGTCACAGCAGTGTCGGAGCTGCGTTCTGTTGTGCTGCGGTGCAGTGTCACAGCAGTGTCGGAGCTGCGTTCTGTTGTGCTGCGATGCAGTGTCACAGCAGTGTCGGAGCTGCGTTCTGTTGTGCTGGGGTGCAGTGTCACAGCAGTGTCGGAGCTGCGTTCTGTTGTGCTGCGGTGCAGTGTCACAGCAGTATCAGAGCTGCGTTCTGTTGTGCTGCGGTGCAATGTCACAGCGGTGTCGAGGAGCTGCGTTCTGTTGTGCTGCGGTGCAGTGTCACAGCAGTGTCGGAGCTGCGTTCTGTTGTGCTGCGGTGCAGTGTCACAGCAGTATCAGAGCTGCGTTCTGTTGTGCTGCGGTGCAATGTCACAGCGGTGTCGAGGAGCTGCGTTCTGTTGTGCTGCGGTGCAGTGTCACAGCAGTGTCGGAGCTGCGTTCTGTTGTGCTGCGGTGCAGTGTCACAGCGGTGTCGGAGCTGCGTTCTGTTGTGCTGGGGTGCAGTGTCACAGCAGTGTCGGAGCTGCGTTCTGTTGTGCTGCGGTGCAGTATCACAGCAGTGTCGGAGCTGCGTTTTGTTGTGCTGGGGTGCAGTGTCACAGCAGTGTCGGAGCTGCGTTCTGTTGTGCTGCGGTGCAGTGTCACAGCGGTGTCGGAGCTGCGTTCTGTTGTGCTGCGGTGCAGTGTCACAGCGGTGTCGGAGCTGCGTTCTGTTGTGCTGCGGTGCAGTGTCACAGCAGTGTCGGAGCTGCGTTTTGTGGCAGGGTGCAGTGTCACAGCGGTGTCGGAGCTGCGTTCTGTTGTGCTGCGGTGCAGTGTCACAGCGGTGTCGGAGCTGCGTTCTGTTGTGCTGGGGTGCAGTGTCACAGCAGTGTCGGAGCTGCGTTCTGTTGTGCTGCGGTGCAGTGTCACAGCAGTGTCGGAGCTGCATTCTGTTGTGCTGGGGTGCAGTGTCACAGCAGTGTCGGAGCTGCGTTCTGTTGTGCTGCGGTGCAGTGTCACAGCAGTATCGGAGCTGCGTTCTGTTGTGCTGGGGTGCAGTGTCACAGCAGTGTCGGAGCTGCATTCTGTTGTGCTGCGGTGCAGTGTCACAGCAGTGTCGGAGCTGCATTCTGTTGTGCTGGGGTGCAGTGTCACAGCAGTGTCGGAGCTGCGTTCTGTTGTGCTGCGGTGCAGTGTCACAGCAGTATCGGAGCTGCGTTCTGTTGTGCTGCGGTGCAATGTCACAGCGGTGTCGAGGAGCTGCGTTCTGTTGTGCTGCGGTGCAGTGTCACAGCAGTGTCGGAGCTGCGTTCTGTTGTGCTGCGGTGCAGTGTCACAGCAGTGTCGGAGCTGCGTTCTGTTGTGCTGCGGTGCAGTGTCACAGCGGTGTCGGAGCTGCGTTCTGTTGTGCTGCAGTGCAGTGTCACAGCAGTGTCGCAGCTGCGTTTTGTGGCAGGGTGCAGTGTCACAGCAGTGTCGGAGCTGCGTTTTGTGGCAGGGTGCAGTGTCACAGCGGTGTCGGAGCTGCGTTTTGTGGCAGGGTGCAGTGTCACAGCAGTGTCGGAGCTGCGTTTTGTGGCAGGGTGCAGTGTCACAGCGGTGTTGGAGCTGCGTTCTGTTGTGCTGCAGTGCAGTGTCACAGCAGTGTCAGAGCTGCGTTCTGTTGTGCTGCGGTGCAGTGTCATAGCGGTGTCGGAGCTGCGTTCTGTTGTGCTGCGGTGCAGTGTCACAGCGGTGTCGGAGCTGCGTTCTGTTGTGCTGCGGTGCAGTGTCACAGCGGTGTCGGAGCTGCATTCTGTTGTGCTGCAGTGCAGTGTCACAGCAGTGTCAGAGCTGCGTTCTGTTGTGCTGCGGTGCAGTGTCATAGCAGTGTCGGAGCTGCATTCTGTTGTGCTGCAGTGCAGTGTCACAGCGGTGTCGGAGCTGCGTTCTGTTGTGCTGCGGTGCAGTGTCACAGCAGTGTCGCAGCTGCGTTTTGTGGCAGGGTGCAGTGTCACAGCGGTGTCGGAGCTGCGTTCTGTTGTGCTGCGGTGCAGTGTCACAGCGGTGTCGGAGCTGCGTTCTGTTGTGCTGCGGTGCAGTGTCACAGCAGTGTCGGAGCTGCGTTCTGTTGTGCTGCGATGCAGTGTCACAGCAGTGTCGGAGCTGCGTTCTGTTGTGCTGCGGTGCAGTGTCACAGCAGTATCGGAGCTGCGTTCTGTTGTGCTGCGGTGCAGTGTCACAGCACTGTCGGAGCTGCATTCTGTTGTGCTGGGGTGCAGTGTCACAGCAGTGTCGGAGCTGCGTTCTGTTGTGCTGCGGTGCAGTGTCACAGCAGTATCGGAGCTGCGTTCTGTTGTGCTGCGGTGCAGTGTCACAGCAGTGTCGGAGCTGCGTTCTGTTGTGCTGCGGTGCAGTGTCACAGCAGTATCAGAGCTGCGTTCTGTTGTGCTGCGGTGCAATGTCACAGCGGTGTCGAGGAGCTGCGTTCTGTTGTGCTGCGGTGCAGTGTCACAGCGGTGTCGGAGCTGCGTTCTGTTGTGCTGGGGTGCAGTGTCACAGCAGTGTCGGAGCTGCGTTTTGTTGTGCTGGGGTGCAGTGTCACAGCAGTGTCGGAGCTGCGTTCTGTTGTGCTGCGGTGCAGTGTCACAGCGGTGTCGGAGCTGCGTTTTGTTGTGCTGGGGTGCAGTGTCACAGCAGTGTCGGAGCTGCGTTCTGTTGTGCTGCGGTGCAGTGTCACAGCAGTGTCGGAGCTGCGTTCTGTTGTGCTGCGGTGCAGTGTCACAGCAGTGTCGGAGCTGCGTTCTGTTGTGCTGCGGTGCAGTGTCACAGCGGTGTCGGAGCTGCGTTTTGTTGTGCTGGGGTGCAGTGTCACAGCAGTGTCGGAGCTGCGTTCTGTTGTGCTGCGGTGCAGTGTCACAGCGGTGTCGGAGCTGCGTTCTGTTGTGCTGCGGTGCAGTGTCACAGCAGTGTCGGAGCTGCGTTCTGTTGTGCTGCGGTGCAATGTCACAGCAGTGTCGAGGAGCTGCGTTCTGTTGTGCTGCGGTGCAGTGTCACAGCAGTGTCGGAGCTGCGTTCTGTTGTGCTGCGGTGCAGTGTCACAGCAGTGTCGGAGCTGCGTTCTGTTGTGCTGCGGTGCAGTGTCACAGCAGTGTCGGAGCTGCGTTCTGTTGTGCTGCGGTGCAGTGTCACAGCAGTGTCGGAGCTGCGTTTTGTGGCAGGGTGCAGTGTCAGCAGTGTCGGAGCTGCGTTTTGTGGCAGGGTGCAGTGTCACAGCGGTGTCGGAGCTGCGTTCTGTTGTGCTGTGGCACTGTTATTGAGCAGTGTTGGAGTCTCTGATGCATGTTGGTGGGACTGTGATACCGCTGTGTCGGGCTGGGATGCACTGTTGGAACTGTCATGGGGCTGTCATATGGGTTGCCGTGTCATGTTCCAGCAGTGTCACAGCACTTCCCTGGATGTGTTGGTGGGGGCAGGATGCAGTATCACTGCACTGCCATGGATGTCTCCCTGGAGGCCGGATGTCTTTAGGTGCCAGGACGCAGGGTCTCAGCACTGCCGTGGACATGTGTGTGTGTGGGGGGGGGAGGCAGGATGCAGTTTCACAACACTGCCCTGGATAAGTCTGTTGGAGCTGGTATGCAGTGTCACAGAGCAACCGTGGATGTGTCCGTGGGGGCCGGGCGCGGTGTCGGAGCGCTGCCGTGGATGTGTCCGTGGGGGCCGGGCGCGGTGTCGGAGCGCTGCCGTGGATGTGTCCGTGGGGGCCGGGCGCGGTGTCGGAGCGCTGCCGTGGATGTGTCCGTGGGGGCCGGGCGCGGTGTCGGAGCGCTGCCGTGGATGTGTCCGTGGGGGCCGGGCGCGGTGTCGGAGCGCCGCCGTGGATGTGTCCGTGGGGGCCGGGCGCGGTGTCGGAGCGCTGCCGTGGATGTGTCCGTGGGGGCCGGGCGCGGTGTCGGAGCGCTGCCGTGGATGTGTCCGTGGGGGCCGGGCGCGGTGTCGGAGCGCTGCCGTGGATGTGTCCGTGGGGGCCGGGCGCGGTGTCGGAGCGCTGCCGTGGATGTGTCCGTGGGGGCCGGGCGCGGTGTCGGAGCGCTGCCGTGGATGTGTCCGTGGGGGCCGGGCGCGGTGTCGGAGCGCTGCCGTGGATGTGTCTGTGGGGGCCGGGCGCGGTGTCGGAGCGCTGCCGTGGATGTGTCCGTGGGGGCCGGGCGCGGTGTCGGAGCGCTGCCGTGGATGTGTCCGTGGGGGCCGGGCGCGGTGTCGGAGCGCTGCCGTGGAGCTGTGTCGGTCGCCGGGCGCGGTGTCGGAGCGCTGCCGTGGATGTGTCCGTGGGGGCCGGGCGCGGTGTCGGAGCGCTGCCGTGGATGTGTCCGTGGGGGCCGGGCGCAGTGTCGGAGCGCTGCCGTGGATGTGTCCGTGGGGGCCGGGCGCGGTGTCGGAGCGCTGCCGTGGATGTGTCCGTGGGGGCCGGGCGCGGTGTCGTAGCGCTGCCGTGGAGCTGTGTCGGTCGCCGGGCGCGGTGTCGGAGCGCTGCCGTGGATGTGTCCGTGGGGGCCGGGCGCGGTGTCGGAGCGCTGCTGTGGATGTGTCCGTGGGGGCCGGGCGCGGTGTCGGAGCGCTGCCGTGGATGTGTCCGTGGGGGCCGGGCGCGGTGTCGGAGCGCTGCCGTGGAGCTGTGTCGGTCGCCGGGCGCGGTGTCGGAGCGCTGCCGTGGAGCTGTGTCGGTCGCCGGGCGCGGTGTCGGAGCGCTGCCGTGGAGCTGTGTCGGTCGCCGGGCGCGGTGTCGGAGCGCTGCCGTGGATGTGTCCGTGGGGGCCGGGCGCGGTGTCGGAGCGCTGCCGTGGAGCTGTGTCGGTCGCCGGGCGCGGTGTCGGAGCGCTGCCGTGGAGCTGTGTCGGTCGCCGGGCGCGGTGTCGGAGCGCTGCCGTGGAGCTGTGTCGGTCGCCGGGCGCGGTGTCGGAGCGCTGCCGTGGATGTGTCCGTGGGGGCCGGGCGCGGTGTCGGAGCGCTGCCGTGGAGCTGTGTCGGTCGCCGGGCTGGAGCGTGTTTCTCCGCGCACTGGCCCATGTCGAGCTCGTCGTAAGTGAGCACACGCCCACGTGCACACCGGAGAGTCGCGGTATCCGTAGGGTTTGCCATGGGGCCTCCTGAGAGCTGGCTTGTGTGCCCGTTTGTTAGCTGCCACCGGTGGGCTGGTTGGCGCGCCTCGTCTTGCCTCGCAAGAGCCCTGCGGTTCCTAGCAGCCCTCCGGTCCTCACGCTCCGTAGCTGGCCGAGGTTCCGTGGAAAGCCTCGCCCTTCGCGAGTGCTGCTGGCCCCCCATCCAGCAAGGAGCATCCAGAGAAAGGGGCTTCCCAGCGTGGGGCTCCGCTCCCGGGAGGGGCCTGGTTCAGGCCATGTGCCCGCCCCAGAGCCACTCGCCACGCCCTGCTGTGAGGGACCGTTTTAATTGATGGCAGTTGGCTGATGTCATTGCGGAGCCTTTGGCCATTAGCTTTGAAAACTCGTGGGGATCGGGAGAGATTCTGGATGACTGGAAAAAGGCAAATGTAGGGCCCGTCTTTAAAAAAGGGAAGAAGGACGATCGAGGGAACTACAGACCAGTCAGCCTCACCTCAGTCCCTGGAAAAATAATGGAGGGATCCTCAAGAAATCCATTTTGAGGCACTTATAGAATCATAGAACTGGAAGAGACCTCAGAAGGTCAAGTCCAGCCCCCTGCTCTAGACAGGACCAATCCCAACTCAATCAACCCGGCCAGGGCTTTGTCAAGCCGAGACTGAAACACCTCTAGGGATGGAGACTCCACTACTTCCCTAGGGAACCCAGCCCAGCGCTTCCCCACACTCCTAGTGAAATAGTTTTTCCTAATATCCAACCTGGACCTCTCCCACCACAACTTGAGACCATTGCTCCTTGTTCTGCATCTGTCACTACTGAGAACAGCCTCTCGCCAGCCTCTTTGGAACCTCCCTTCAGGAAGTTGAAGGCTGCTCTCAAATCCCCCCCCACTCTTCGCTTCTGCAGACTAAACAGACCCAAGTCCCTCAGCCTCTCCTCATAAGTCATATGCACCAGCCCCCTCATCATTTTGGTTGCCCTCCGCTGGACCCTCTCCAATGCGTCCACATCCTTTTTGTAGTGGGGGGCCCAGAACTGGACACAATACTCCAGATGTGGCCTCACCAGAGCCGAATAAAGGGGAATAATGACATCTCTGGATCTGCTGGCAATGCTCCTCTTAATGCACCCTAATATGCCATTAGCCTTCTTGGCTACAAGGGCACCCTGGTGACTCATCTCCAGCTTCTCATCCACTGTAACCCCCAGGTCCTTTTCTGCAGAACTGCTACTTAGCCAGTCGGTCCCCAGCCTGTAACAATGTTTGGGATTCTTCCGTCCCAAGTGCAGGACTCTACACTTGTGCTTGTTGAACCTCATCAGATTTCTTGTGGCCCAATCCTCCAATTTGTCTAAGTCACTCTGGACCCTATCTCTGCCCTTAAGCGTATCTACCTCTCCCCCCAGCTTAGCGTCATCTGTGAACTTGCTGATGGTGCAATCCATCCCCTCATCCAGGTCAGTCATAAAGATATTGAACAAAACTGGCCCTAGAACCGAACCTTGGGGCACTCCGCTAGAAACCGACCCCCATCCTGACATCGAGCCGTTGATCACTACCCGCTGGGCCCGGCCTTCTAGCCAGATTTCTATCCATCTTACCGTCCCTTTATCCAATCCACATTCCCTTAACTTGCTGGCAAGAATATTGTGGGAGACCATATCAAAAGCCTTGCTAAAGTCAAGGTATATCACATCCACTAACTTCCCCATGTCCACCGAGCCAGTTACCTCATCATAGAAGCTAATCAGATTAGTCAAGCACGACTTGCCCTTTGTGAATCCATGCTGACTATTCCTGATCACTTTCCTCTCATCCAAGTGCCTCAAAATGGATTCCTTAAGGATCCCTTCCATGATTTTTCCAGGAACCAAGGTAAGACTGACCGGCCTATAGTTCCCTGGATCGTCCTTCTTCCCTTTTTTGAAGATGGGCACTACATTTGCCTTTTTCCAGTCATCCGGGATTTCTCCCGATCTCCACAACTTTTCAAAGATAATGGCCAAAGGCTCCACAATGACATTTGCCAACTCCCTCAGTACCCTCGGATGCACTAAATCCGGACCCATGGATTTGTGTACGTTTAGCTTTTCTAAATAGTTCCTAACCTGTTCTTTACCCACCACGGGCTGTTCATCTTCTTCCCATCTTGCGTCACTTGGCGCATTAGTTGGGGAGCCAACCTTGTCCGTGAATACAGAGGCAAAGAAAGCATTGAGTACTTCAGCTTTCCCCATTCATCTGTCACTAGGTTACCTCCTTCATCCAGTAGGGACCGCACACCCTCTCTGATCACCTTCTTCTTGTTAACATGCCTGTAGAAACCTTTCTTGTATCCTTCACATCCTTAGCCAGTCGCAATTCCATTTGCGCTTTCGCCTTCCTGATAACCCCCCGGCATTCTCGAGCTAGACCTTTAAACCCCTCCCTGGTCATTTGTCCAAGTTTCCACTCTTTGTAAGCTTCCTTTTTGTGCTTAAGTTCACCAAGGATTTCCCCTGTAAGCCAGTCCGGTCTCCTACCATGTTTGCCTCTCCTGCTACGTGTCGGGATGGTTTCATTCTGTGCCTTCAATAAGGCTTCTTTAAAATACTGCCAGCTGTCCTGGACTCCTTTCCCCTTCATGTTAACATCCCAGGGGATTCTGCCCATCAGGTCTCTGAGGGAGTCAAAATCTGCTTTTTTGAAGTCCAAGGTGTGTATTTTACTACTCTCTTTTCTTCCTTTGGTCAGGATCCTGAAATCTACCATCTCATGATCACTGCTTCCCAGGTCGTCACCCACCTCTGCTTCCCCTACTAGTTCCTCCCTGTTTGTGAGCAGAAGGTTAAGCTGTGCACAGCCTGTCAGCTGATAGTCAGGGCAGCGTGTGCGTGTGTGTTACACCCGAGTCTTTAACTGCTGGGACACAAGGCCCCGTCACAATGGGCAGTCGAGGAGAGACTGACAGGCACCCCGAGAAGTTTAATGTCCATGCCTTTACCGCTAGGACCCAGGTCCCGTCGCGGAGGGCAGCCAACAGGCTGACAGACACCCCAGAGTTTATAGGAAGAGCTTATTACGTCTCAGATTTCAACTGCTAGGATACAGGATCCCTTCGCAGTGGGCAGTCTAGGGAAGACTGAGAGATGCCCCAACGGATCTGTCACCTGGGAGTGACACGATCCAAAACGCCCAAGCTCTTCCTATACCTGTCCCTTATGACCGGCTGAAGTTCTTTTCAATTGTGCTTGGTTCTGTTACAGCAACTGAAGGAGTCAGGTTAAAACTTAAACAGTTAGGCTATGTCTAGACTGCAAGCCTCTTTCGAAAGAGAGCGTCTAGACTGCACGGAGAAATTTCGAAAAAGCGGCTTGCTTTTTCGAAAGAAAGCATCCAGTGAGTCTGGATGCTCTCTTTCAAAGAAGCCCTATTTACATTGAAGAACACCTTCTTTCGAAAGAGGAACTTTCGAAAGAAGGCGTTCTTCCTCGTAAATTGAGGTTTACCGCCATCGAAAGAAAAGCCGCATTCTTTCGAATTAATTTCGAAAGAACGCGGCTTGAGTCTGGACGCAGGGGAAGTTTTTTCGAAAAAAGGCTACTTTTTTCGAAAAAACCCCTGAGTCTGGACACAGCCTTACAGGTTTATTAAAAAGGCTTATAAATCATATGGTTACAATGGCTATTGCTCTATTTCTTAACTGCTAGCAAATATAGATCTTAAAAATGGTTACAAAGAAAATAAAGATAGAAATAGAAATAATGATACCAAGTGACAGCTTAATCTTTAAAGAGCTCTAAGTCTATGTGTACACTTAAGACAAAGGACACATCCAGGTACAATTTTTACCCCCTTCTGTGCCTCTCGACTCCAGCAGGTCAAGCCAGGGCTGGCCCCTCAATTCCTAGGAAAGACGAATACGAGGTGGGCGTCCCTGTGGAACCTCGGGAGGTCAAACACCTGACCTGGCCAGCAGATAGATGGTAGATTGACACTCGGAGTAAATGTGCTGCCGGACCCATCTTTATACTCCTAGGGGCCCGTATCCTTTTTCTTATCTAAGATGCCAAATTGTACTGGTCTGTTTTTGTGGCGCCAGTTCTTACAAGCAAGTTTCAACTTAATTTACACTTGCAAGAGAGAGAACTAAATTGTGAGTACTGGACATTTTTTTTACTGGGCGAGAGATTCCTCCCCCCGCTGGCGCCTGTGCGTTCGTATCAATATGGGTTTCAGTCAAGGGCACTCCTTGGCAGCCTCTTGGTCAGCAATTGGCGTATCTCTGTTTACAGCCATTCAGGGTCACAGCAGCCTGCATATCTGGGCCTTCTGTTCAAGGCTTCCTGCTCTGTGTGCCCTGTGTGCTCCAGGCAAGCAAAAATGGATGTTACAGGGGGGTTCTTGTCTGGCTACATGGCCCCTGGTTGGATCCTTCAGCACTTGTACTAAGAAGTTCTCCCCAACATTCGCCAAAAACTTCCTTGATTCCCTGTGTCCTGCCGTATTGGTCTCCCAACAGATGTCAGGGTGATTAAAGTCCCCCACAAGAACCAGGGCCTGCGATCTGGAAGCTTCGCTCAGTTGTCCGAAGAAAGCCTCATCTACCTCATCCACCTGGTTCGGTGGCCTGTAGCAGACACCAACCACAACGTCACTGCTGTTGTTTGTTCCTTTAAACTTAAACCATAGACTCTCAACAGGTTTTTCTCCCTCTTTATACTGGAGTTCAGAGCAATCATAGTGCTCTCTTACATATAGTGCAACTCCTCCTCCTTTTCTCCCCTGCCTGTTGTTCCTGAACAGTCTATACCCTTCCATGACAGCGCTCCAGTCATGCGAGTCATTCCACCAAGTCTCTGTTATCCCAATTAAATCATATTTCTTGGACTGGGCCAGGGCCTCCAGTTCTTCCTGTTTGTTGCCCAGGCTTCTCGCATTAGTGTACAAACACCTCAGATAACCAGTTGATCGCCCTATCTTCTCCATTCGAAGCAGGGGTCCTCCTTTCTTGTTCGTTCCTCTCTGCATTTCTTCCCGGTATCTGACTTTCCCACTCCCCTCAGGGTTTTGGTCACCGTACCCCGACGAACCAAGTTTAAAGCCCTCCTCACTAGGTTTGCAAGCCTACCCACGAAGATGCTCCTTCCTCTCTTCGTTAGGTGGATCCCATCTCTTCCTAACAATCCTTGTGCCCGGGCAGAGTCCCATGGTCGAAGAAACCAAAGCCCTCTCTGCGACACCACCTGCGCAACCACGCATTGACGTCCTCAATTCGACAATCCCTGCCCAGTCCTTTCCCTTCAACAGGGAGGATGGAGGAGAACACCACTTGCGCTCCAAATTCTTGGATCCTTCTTCCCAGCGCTACATAATCCGCAGTAACACGCTGAAGGTCATTCTTGGCCATATCACTAGTTCCCACGTGGAGAAGCAGGAAGGGGTAGCGATCCGAAGGTTTGATCAGCTTGGTAAGCCTCTCAGTGACATCCTGAATGCGAGCTCCCGGTAAGCAGCACACCTCTCGAGATTCCAGGTCCGGACGGCAGAGGGATGGCTCAGTCCCTCTTAGGAGGGAGTCCCCGACCACCACCACCCGTCGTTTCCTTTTGGGGGTGGTGGCCGTGGAACCCCCATCCCTAGGACTACGCATCCCATGCCTTCCAGTAGATGGTGCTCCCTTCGGGTTTCTTCCTTGCGAGGTCCCTTCCAGAGCTTTCAGCACTGCAGAGCCTGTGGAGAGAGCTTGAAAGCGATTACTTACCTCTATAGCATCGGGGGATTCCCGTGCTGGCCTTTTTCCCCTTCTAGAAGTTACATGCTGCCAGTTCTCCTCTTGGTCACGTACTGCCCTCTCTGGCTCTTCTGCCTGCTGTGCTTGAAGGATCAAACGCTGCCTTCTAATTTCCGACCTAGACCTCCCCCGCTGTAACTAGGGTGGCCAGGTGTCCCGTTTTGAACTGGACAGTCCAGTATTTGAGCTTTCTGTGGGGGAAACAAAATGAGAAAATATCAATGTCCGGTATTTTCTACATAAGATGGGATGTAGATTGTGAAGGAATGTCAAGTGTGTCCGGGATTTCTGTCGAAACCATCTGGCAACCCCAACTGTAACTTGAGCCCATTGCTCCTCCTTCTGCCACCTACCACTGAGACCAGCCTCTCTCCAGCCCCTCTGGAACCCCCAGCAGGGAGCTGAAGGCTGGGTTCCCTGGGGAGAGGGGAGTCTCCATCCCTAGGGGTGTTTCAGTCCCAGCTGGACAAGGGCCTGGCTGGGCTGATTGAGTTGGGTTGGTCCTGCCTTGGGCCGGGGCTGGACTTGCTGCCTCCTGAGGTCTCTGCCCACCCCGGGGCTCTATGATTCTAAGTTCTGTGAGGTCCTTTCCCAGGGCCTGACCCTCGCGTTTGCCGCCATCCTGGAGGAGGGCGAAGCAGCAGCAAAGGGACGTTCTAGACCGAGCCACCAGGGCGGTTACCTCGTTTGTGGCCACGAGGTGCAGCTCTTGGCTACTGTCTTCGGGGTTGTCCCAGGAGAGGCAGGTCATGGTGCAGGACCCGCAGTGGCAGGGTGCGGGGCTCTTCTCTGAGCTCGCCGGTGCAAGGCGCTACAATGCAGTGTTCCCACACTTTCATAGGTCTGTGTTGGGACTTGTGATGTAGTATTCCCGCACTGTCCCAGAGCTGTGTTGGGGGTTGTGATGCTTTGTTCCCACACTGTCACAGGGCTGTGTGGGGAGTTGTGATGCAGTCTTCCTGCACTGTCGGGCTGTGTTGGGAGTTTGGTGCAATGTTCCCACAGTGTCACAGAGTGTGTGGGGAGTTGTGATGCTTTGTGCCCACACTGTCACAGGGCTGTGTGGGGAGTTGTGGTGCAGTGTTCCCGCACTGTTGAGCTGTGTCGGGAGTTGTGGTGCAGTGTTCCCGCACTGTCGGGCTGTGTGGGGAGTTGTGGTGCAGTGTTCCCGCACTGTTGAGCTGTGTCGGGAGTTGTGGTGCAGTGTTCCCGCACTGTCGGGCTGTGTGGGGAGGTGTGGTGCAGTGTTCCCGCACTGTCGGGCTGTGTGGGGAGTTGTGGCGCAGTGTTCCCGCACTGTCGAGCTGTGTGGGGAGTTGTGGTGCAGTGTTCCCGCACTGTCGAGCTGTGTCGGGAGTTGTGGTGCAGTGTTCCCGCACTGTCGGGCTGTGTGGGGAGGTGTGGTGCAGTGTTCCCGCACTGTCGGGCTGTGTGGGGAGGTGTGGTGCAGTGTTCCCGCACTGTCGAGCTGTGTCGGGAGTTGTGGTGCAGTGTTCCCGCACTGTCGGGCTGTGTGGGGAGTTGTGGTGCAGTGTTCCCGCACTGTCGGGCTGTGTCGGGAGTTGTGGTGCAGTGTTCCCGCACTGTCGGGCTGTGTGGGGAGTTGTGGTGCAGTGTTCCCGCACTGTCAGGGACTGTGTGGGGAGTTGTGATGCAGTGTTCCCGTACTGTCAGGTGCTGTGTTGGGAGTTGTGGTGCAGTGTTCCCGCAGTGTCAGGCTGTGTGGGGAGTTGTGGTGCACTGTTCCTGCACTGTCGGGCTGTGTGGGGAGTTGTGGTGCAGTGTTCCCGCACTGTCGGGCTGTGTGGGGAGTTGTGGTGCACTGTTCCTGCACTGTCGGGCTGTGTGAAGAGTTGTGGTGCAGTGTTCCCGCACTGTCAGGGGCTGTGTGGGGAGTTGTGGTGCAGTGTTCCCGCACTGTCGGGCTGTGTGGGGAGTTGTGGTGCAATGTTCCCGCACTGTCAGGGGCTGAGTGGGGAGTTGTGGTGCAGTGTTCCCGCACTGTCAGGGGCTGAGTGGGGAGTTGTGGTGCAGTGTTCCCGCACTGTCAGGTGCTGTGTTGGGAGTTGTGGCGCAGTGTTCCCGCACTGTCGAGCTGTGTGGGGAGTTGTGGTGCAGTGTTCCCGCACTGTCGGGCTGTGTGGGGAGTTGTGGTGCAGTGTTCCCGCACTGTCAGGGGCTGTGTGGGGAGTTGTGATGCAGTGCTCCCGCACTGTCAGGGGCTGAGTGGGGAGTTGTGGTGTAGTGTTCCCGCACTGTCAGGTGCTGTGTCGGGAGTTGTGGTGCAGTGTTCCCGCACTGTCAGGGGCTGTGTTGGGAGTTGTGGTGCAGTGTTCCCGCACTGTCAGGGGCTGTGTGGGGAGTTGTGGTGTAGTGTTCCCGCACTGTCAGGGGCTGAGTGGGGAGTTGTGGTGCAGTGTTCCCGCACTGTCAGGGGCTGTGTGGGGAGTTGTGGTGCAGTGTTCCCGCACTGTCGGGCTGTGTGGGGAGTTGTGGTGCAATGTTCCCGCACTGTCAGGGGCTGAGTGGGGAGTTGTGGTGCAGTGTTCCCGCACTGTCAGGGGCTGAGTGGGGAGTTGTGGTGCAGTGTTCCTGCACTGTCAGGGGCTGTGTCGGGAGTTGTGGTGCAGTGTTCCCGCACTGTCAGGCTGTGTGGGGAGTTGTGGTGCAGTGTTCCCGCACTGTCAGGGGCTGAGTGGGGAGTTGTGGTGCAGTGTTCCCGCACTGTCAGGTGCTGTGTTGGGAGTTGTGGCGCAGTGTTCCCGCACTGTCGAGCTGTGTGGGGAGTTGTGGTGCAGTGTTCCCGCACTGTCGGGCTGTGTGGGGAGTTGTGGTGCAGTGTTCCCGCACTGTCAGGGGCTGTGTGGGGAGTTGTGATGCAGTGCTCCCGCACTGTCAGGGGCTGAGTGGGGAGTTGTGGTGTAGTGTTCCCGCACTGTCAGGGGCTGTGTCGGGAGTTGTGGTGCAGTGTTCCCGCACTGTCAGGGGCTGTGTGGGGAGTTGTGGTGTAGTGTTCCCGCACTGTCAGGGGCTGAGTGGGGAGTTGTGGTGCAGTGTTCCCGCACTGTCAGGGGCTGTGTGGGGAGTTGTGGTGTAGTGTTCCCGCACTGTCAGGGGCTGAGTGGGGAGTTGTGGTGCAGTGTTCCCGCACTGTCGGGCTGTGTGGGGAGTTGTGGTGCAGTGTTCCCGCACTGTCAGGGGCTGAGTGGGGAGTTGTGGTGCAGTGTTCCCACACTGTCGGGC
The DNA here is from genome assembly GCF_049634645.1 of Pelodiscus sinensis. Taxonomy (NCBI): domain Eukaryota; kingdom Metazoa; phylum Chordata; order Testudines; family Trionychidae; genus Pelodiscus; species Pelodiscus sinensis. The sequence continues at coordinate 29,172 of NW_027465824.1, forward strand.
TGTGTGGGGAGTTGTGGTGCAGTGTTCCCGCACTGTCAGGGACTGTGTGGGGAGTTGTGATGCAGTGTTCCCGCACTGTCAGGTGCTGTGTTAGGAGTTGTGGTGCAGTGTTCCCGCACTGTCAGGGGCTGAGTGGGGAGTTGTGGAGCTGTGTTCCCGCACTGTCAGGGGCTGTGTGGGGAGTTGTGGTGCAGTGTTCCCGCACTGTCAGGGGCTGTGTTGGGAGTTGTGGTGCAGTGTTCCTGCACTGTCGGGCTGTATGGGGAGTTGTGGTGCAGTGTTCCCGCACTGTCGGGCTGTGTGGGGAGTTGTGGTGCAGTGTTCCCACAGTGTCACAGGGCTGTGTGGGGAGTTGTGATGCAGTGTTCCCGCACTGTCAGGCTGAGTGGGGAGTTGTGGTGTAGTGTTCCCGCACTGTCAGGCTGAGTGGGGAGTTGTGGTGTAGTGTTCCCGCACTGTCAGGCTGAGTGGGGAGTTGTGGTGTAGTGTTCCTGCACTGTCGGACTGTGTGGGGAGTTGTGGTGCAGTGTTCCCGCACTGTCGGGCTGTGTGGGGAGTTGTGGTGCAGTGTTCCCGCACTGTCAGGCTGAGTGGGGAGTTGTGGTGTAGTGTTCCCGCACTGTCGGGCTGTGTGGGGAGTTGTGGTGCAGTGTTCCCGCACTGTCGGGCTGTGTGGGGAGTTGTGGTGCAGTGTTCCCGCACTGTTGGGCTGTGTTGGGAGTTTGGTGCAATGTTCCCGCACTGTCAGAGGCTGTGTGGGGAGTTGTGGAGCAGTGTTCCCGCACTGTCAGGGGCTGTGTTGGGAGTTGTGGTGCAGTGTTCCCGCACTGTCAGGGGCTGTGTGGGGAGTTGTGGTGCAATGTTCCCGCACTGTCAGGTGCTGTGTGGGGAGTTGTGGTGCAGTGTTCCCGCACTGTCAGGGGCTGCGTGGGGAGTTGTAGTGCAGTGTTCCCGCAGTGTCGGGCTGTGTTGGGAGTTGTGGTGCAGTGTTCCCGCAGTGTCGGGCTGTGTGGGGAGTTGTGGTGCAGTGTTCCCGCATTGTCAGGCTGTATGGGGAGTTGTGGTGCAATGTTCCCACAGTGTCACAGGGCTGTGTGGGGAGTTGTGATGCAGTGTTCCCGCACTGTCAGGGCCTGTGTGGGGAGTTGTGGTGCAGTGTTCCCGCACTGTCGGGCTGTTTGGGGAGTTGTGGTGTAGTGTTCCCGCACTGTCGGGCTGTATGGGGAGTTGTGGTGCAGTGTTCCCGCACTGTCGGGCTGTGTCGGGAGTTGTGGTGCAGTGTTCCCGCACTGTCGGGCTGTGTGGGGAGTTGTGGTGCAATGTTCCCACAGTGTCACAGGGCTGTGTGGGGAGTTGTGATGCAGTCTTCCTGCACTGTCGGGCTGTGTTGGGAGTTTGGTGCAATGTTCCCACAGTGTCACAGGGTGTGTGGGGAGCTGTGGTGCAGTGTTCCCGCACTGTCGAGCTGTGTCGGGAGTTCTGGTGCAGTGTTCCCGCACTGTCGGGCTGTGTGGGGAGTTGTGGTGCAGTGTTCCCGCACTGTCGGGCTGTGTGGGGAGTTGTGGTGCAATGTTCCCATAGTGTCACAGGGTGTGTGGGGAGTTGTGATACAGTGCTCCCACAGTGTCACAGGGCTGTGTGGGGAGTTGTGATGCAGTCTTCCCGCACTGTCGGGCTGTGTTGGGAGTTTGGTGCAATGTTCCCATAGTGTCACAGGGCTGTGTTGGGAGTTGTGGTGCAGTGTTACCGCACTGTCGAGCTGTGTCACGAGTTGTGGTGCAGTGTTCCCGCACTGTCGGGCTGTGTTGGGAGTTGTGGCGCAGTGTTCCCGCACTGTCGGGCTGTGTGGGGAGTTGTGGTGCAGTGTTCCCGCACTGTCAGGGGCTGTGTGGGGAGTTGTGGTGCAGTGTTCCCGCACTGTCACGGGCTTAGTGGGGAGTTGTGGTGCAGTGTTCCCGCACTGTCGGGCTGTGTGGGGAATTGTGGTGCAGTGTTCCCGCACCGTCGGGCTGTGTGGGGAGTTGTGGTGCAGTGTTCCCGCACTGTCAGGGGCTGTGTGGGGAGTTGTGGTGCAATGTTCCCGCACTGTCGGGCTGTGTGAGGAATTGTGGTGCAGTGTTCCCGCACCGTCGGGCTGTGTGGGGAGTTGTGGTGCAGTGTTCCCGCACTGTCAGGGGCTGAGTGGGGAGTTGTGGTGCAATGTTCCCGCACTATCAGGGGCTGAGTGGGGAGTTGTGGTGTAGTGTTCCCGCACTGTCGGGCTGTGTGGGGAGTTGTGGTGCAGTGTTCCCGCACTGTCGGGTTGTATGGGGAGTTGTGGTGCAGTGTTCCCGCACTGTCGGGCTGTATGGGGAGTTGTGGTGCAGTGTTCCCGCACTGTCAGGGGCTGAGTGGGAAGTTGTGGTGCAGTGTTCCCGCACTGTCGGGCTGTATGGGGAGTTGTGGTGCAGTGTTCCCGCACTGTCGGGCTGTATGGGGAGCTGTGGTGCAGTGTTCCCGCACTGTCGGGCTGTGTGGGGAATTGTGGTGCAGTGTTCCCGCACTGTCAGGGGCTGAGTGGGGAGTTGTGGTGCAGTGTTCCCGCACTGTCGGGCTGTGTGGGGAGTTGTTGTGTAGTGTTCCCGCACTGTCGGGCTGTGTGGGAAGTTGTTGTGCAGTGTTCCCGCACTGTCGGGCTGAGTGGGGAGTTGTGGTGCAGTGTTCCCGCACAGTCGGGCTGTGTGGGGAGTTGTGGTGCAGTGTTCCCGCACTGTCAGGGGCTGTGTTGGGAGTTGTGGTGCAGTGTTCCCGCACTGTCGGGCTGTGTGGGGAGTTGTGGTGCAGTGTTCCCGCACTGTCGGGCTGTGTGAGGAGTTGTGGTGCAGTGTTCCCGCACTGTCAGGGGCTGTGTTGGGAGTTGTGGTGCAGTGTTCCCGCACTGTCGGGCTGTGTGGGGAGTTGTGGTGTAGTGTTCCCGCACTGTCAGGGGCTGTGTGGGGAGTTGTGGTGTAGTGTTCCCGCACTGTCAGGGGCTGAGTGGGGAGTTGTGGTGCAGTGTTCCCGCACTGTCAGGGGCTGAGTGGGGAGTTGTGGTGCAGTGTTCCCGCACTGTCAGGGGCTGAGTGGGGAGTTGTGGTGTAGTGTTTCCGCACTGTCGAGCTGTGTGGGGAGTTGTGGTGCAGTGTTCCCGCACTGTCGGACTGTGTGGGGAGTTGTGGTGCAGTGTTCCCGCACTGTCGGGCTGTGTGGGGAGTTGTGGTGCAGTGTTCCCGCACTGTCAGGGGCTGAGTGGGGAGTTGTGGTGCAGTGTTCCCGCACTGTCGGGCTGTGTGGGGAGTTGTGGTGCAGTGTTCCCGCACTGTCGGGCTGTGTGGGGAGTTGTGGTGCAGTGTTCCCGCACTGTCAGGGGCTGTGTTGGGAGTTGTGGTGCAGTGTTCCCGCACTGTCGGACTGTGTGGGGAGTTGTGGTGCAGTGTTCCCGCACTGTCGGACTGTGTGGGGAGTTGTGGTGCAGTGTTCCCGCACTGTCGGACTGTGTGGGGAGTTGTGGTGCAGTGTTCCCGCACTGTCGGACTGTGTGGGGAGTTGTGGTGCAGTGTTCCCGCAGTGTCGAGCTGTGTGGGGAGTTGTGGTGCAGTGTTCCCGCACTGTCGGACTGTGTGGGGAGTTGTGGTGCAGTGTTCCCGGACTGTCGGGCTGTGTGAGGAGTTGTGGTGTAGTGTTCCCGCACTGTCAGGGGCTGAGTGGGGAGTTGTGATGCAGTGTTCCCGCACTGTCGGACTGTGTGGGGAGTTGTGGTGCAGTGTTCCCGCACTGTCGGGCTGTGTGGGGAGTTGTGGTGCAGTGTTCCCGCACTGTCAGGGGCTGAGTGGGGAGTTGTGGTGTAGTGTTCCCGCACTGTCGAGCTGTGTGGGGAGTTGTGGTGCAGTGTTCCCGCACTGTCGGACTGTGTGGGGAGTTGTGGTGCAGTGTTCCCGCACTGTCGGACTGTGTGGGGAGTTGTGGTGCAGTGTTCCCGCACTGTCGGGCTGTGTTGGGAGTTGTGGTGCAGTGTTCCCGCACTGTCGGACTGTGTGGGGAGTTGTGGTGCAGTGTTCCCGCACTGTCGAGCTGTGTGGGGAGTTGTGGAGCAGTGTTCCCGCACTGTCAGGGGCTGTGTGGGGAGTTGTGGTGCAGTGTTCCCGCACTGTCAGGGGCTGAGTGGGGAGTTGTGGTGCAGTGTTCCTGCACTGTCGGGCTGTATGGGGAGTTGTGGTGCAGTGTTCCCGCACTGTCAGGGGCTGAGTGGGGAGTTGTGGTGCAGTGTTCCTGCACTGTCGGACTGTGTGGGGAGTTGTGGTGCAGTGTTCCCGCACTGTCGGACTGTGTGGGGAGTTGTGGTGCAGTGTTCCCGCACTGTCAGGGGCTGAGTGGGGAGTTGTGGTGTAGTGTTCCCGCACTGTCAGGGGCTGAGTGGGGAGTTGTGGTGTAGTGTTCCCGCACTGTCGGACTGTGTGGGGAGTTGTGGTGCAGTGTTCCCGCACTGTCGGGCTGTGTGGGGAGTTGTGGTGCAGTGTTCCCGCACTGTCAGGGGCTGAGTGGGGAGTTGTGGTGCAGTGTTCCCGCACTGTCAGGCTGTGTGGGGAGTTGTGGTGCAGTGTTCCCGCACTGTCGGACTGTGTGGGGAGTTGTGGTGCAGTGTTCCCGCACTGTCGGACTGTGTGGGGAGTTGTGGTGCAGTGTTCCCGCACTGTCGGACTGTGTGGGGAGTTGTGGTGTAGTGTTCCCGCACTGTCGAGCTGTGTGGGGAGTTGTGGTGCAGTGTTCCCGCACTGTCGGACTGTGTGGGGAGTTGTGGTGTAGTGTTCCCGCACTGTCGAGCTGTGTGGGGAGTTGTGGTGCAGTGTTCCCGCACTGTCGGACTGTGTGGGGAGTTGTGGTGCAGTGTTCCCGCACTGTCGGACTGTGTGGGGAGTTGTGGTGTAGTGTTCCCGCACTGTCGAGCTGTGTGGGGAGTTGTGGTGCAGTGTTCCCGCACTGTCGGACTGTGTGGGGAGTTGTGGTGCAGTGTTCCCGCACTGTCAGGTGCTGTGTGGGGAATTGTGGTGCAGTGTTCCCGCACTGTCAGGGGCTGTGTTGGGAGTTGTGGTGCAGTGTTCCCGCACTGTCGGACTGTGTGGGGAGTTGTGGTGCAGTGTTCCCGCACTGTCGGACTGTGTGGGGAGTTGTGGTGCAGTGTTCCCGCACTGTCGGACTGTGTGGGGAGTTGTGGTGCAGTGTTCCCGCACTGTAACGGGGCCATGTTGGAGTACATTTGTGCTTTGGGACTGTTGTATGACTTTACGACTTTCTTTCTTGTTTGCAGTCCAACCCCGTGATGATTGATGCCAAAGAGGTGTCTGCAGCGCACAGGGCCCGGTACTTCTGGGGTAACCTTCCCGGTATGAACAGGTTGGTGAGAGCATGGTGAGAGAACCCCGAGTTTTGGGCCGTTTGCTTCTTGCATGTCAGTGGAGCAGGTGCCGGGGGCTTCCCATCAAATATCATTTTAATCCCGCCTCGTCCAGCCCGCCCTTGAAGCCTTCCAGCCTCTGAGCAAGCAGCCTGCTGCCCACTGTTTGCTGCTGGCGGAGGCATGACGGGGCGGGGTCACCTCTGCATGCCCCAAACAGTGCACGGCAAGGCCGCCAGGGGTGGGGCAGGTGGGCGGTAGATTTCACACGCACACGTGCTCTGATGAGCGGCCTGTGGAGCTCTACGCTTCTGGTCTCCAGCCTTAAGTCTATCCCTACGAGGAGACAGAGTCCCGGGCTCCGCTGCCGCCAGCTCAGCCCTGAGGAACCTTCACTGTGCCCCATGGCCCTTGGCATCCGGCCCCGTTGCTCCACAGGCAGAGCACACATGGGCCTGTGCAAGTCCCTGAGGTCTAACGCCTGAGCCCAGGCCGAGGAGGCAGGACTCCTGGGTTCTCTGCCAGGCTGGCCATCAGCTCCCCATTTGAGCCCTGTGGACTCCCTCCCCCTTGCCTCAGTTTCCCAGTGCAGGGGGAGGGCAGACGCGTTAGCAGGGCTTGGGGGAGATTGTGGGGTTTGCTGGCTCCGTTCTGAGCAGGGACACAGCAGGGGACATGCCACAGCTCCCCAGGCTGGGAGCCATGGCCCTGAAGCAGCTGTGTTCTGGTCCGGGGGGCGCAGCCTCTAACCGGCTCCTGGTCCTGGCACCGCCGAATCACCTGGCAATTCTCCACATGGCTCTGGGGCTGCTCCCTGCCCCCCCATTGCTAATGGATCAGTCCGTGAGCTGCTCTGCTGCCTCCCTTTATTGCCACTCCCAAACTGCTCAGCTTCCCCCCCTCCCCATTGCTAATGGATCGGTCCGTGAGCTGCTCTGCTGCCTCCCTTCATTGCCAGTCCCAAACTGCTCGGCTTCCTCCCCCCCCCCCCCCATTGCTAATGGATCAGTCCGTGAGCTGCTCTGCTGCCTCCCTTCATTGTCAGTCCCAAACTGCTCGGCTTCCCCCTCCTCCATTACTAATGGATCGGTCCGTGAGCTGCTCTGCTGCCTCCCTTCATTCAGTCCCAAACTGCTCGGCTTCCTCCCCCCCCCCATTACTAATGGATCAGTCCGTGAGCTGCTCTGCTGCCTCCCTTCATTCAGTCCCTAACTGCTCGGCTTCCTCCCCCCCCCCATTACTAATGGATCAGTCCGTGAGCTGCTCTGCTGCCTCCCTTCATTCAGTCCCAAACTGCTCGGCTTCCTCCCCCCCCCCCATTACAAATGGATCGGTCCGTGAGCGGCTGGGTTCCCTTCCCCCTTTGCTAAGAGATTAGTCCAGGAGCTGCTTCTCCCCCTCCCCCATTCCTAATGGATCAGTGCACTGTGTGCTCCATCCACCCCCGCTCATGGATTGACCCTGGAGCTGTTCCATTGTTAACAGATCAAATCATGAGATACTTCATCTGTTCTCTCCCTCCTCTGCTAATGGATTGGTCCATGAGCTGCTTCCCCTCTTTTCATCAATAATGGATTGGTCCATGAGCTGCTTCCTCCTCTCCAATCTGTTCAGGAGCTGCTCCCCCTCTCCTCAGGGGTAATGGATTGATCCATGAGCTGCTCTCCCTCTCCCCCCTCCCCGGTAATGGATCAATCCATGAGCTATTCCCTCCCCCGCTCTGTAATGAATCGGTCCTTAGGGTTGCCAGGTGTCTGGTTTTGAACCGGACAGTCCAGTATTGGATCTTCCTGTCTGGGAAACAAAGGGAGAGAATAGAAATGAGACAATGTAACTGTCCTGTGTTTTCTAAGTACAATGGGATGTAGATCGTGATGTCATGTCATGTGTGTCCGGTATTTCTGTTGAAACCATCTGGCAACCCTATTGGTCCTTGAACTGCTCCCCCTCTTCTAATGGGTAATGGATCGGTCCTTGAACTGCTCCCCCTCTTCCAATGGGTAATGGATCGGTCCTTGTACTGCTCCCCCTCTTCTAATGCATAATGGATCGGTCCTTGAACTGCTCCCCCTCTTCCAATGGGTAATGGATCGGTCCTTGAACTGCTCCCCCTCTTCTAATGCATAATGGATCGGTCCTTGAACTGCTCCCCCTCTTCCAATGGGTAATGGATCGGTCCTTGAACTGCTCCCCCTCTTCTAATGCATAATGGATCGGTCCTTGAACTGCTCCCCCTCTTCCAATGGGTAATGGATCGGTCCTTGAACTGCTCCCCCTCTTCTAATGCGTAATGGATCGGTCCTTGAACTGCTCCCCCTCTTCCAATGGGTAATGGATCGGTCCTTGAACTGCTCCCCCTCTTCCAATGGGTAATGGATCGGTCCTTGAACTGCTCCCCCTCTTCTAATGCGTAATGGATCGGTCCTTGAACTGCTCCCCCTCTTCCAATGGGCAATGGATCAGTCCTTGAACTGCTCCCCCTCTTCTAATGCGTAATGGATCAGTCCTTGAGCTGCTCCCCCTTCCCCCATGGGTAATGGGTCAGTCCATGAGCTGCTCCCTCAGCTCCCCCTCCCATTAGTGGATTAGTCCATGAGCTGTCCCCCCCCCCATGTGTCTGGAGTAGGGGTGTCCCGGAGGTTCCCTGGGCGTGGGGGGAGCGGTGGGGACGGAGGCGGGGGGCAGCACTGGCCAGGGGTGGGGCTAATGCTCCCTGCCCTTTTGTCTCCTAGGCCGCTGGCGTCTACAGTGAACGATAAGCTGGAACTCCAGGAGTGCCTGGAGCATGGCAGGATAGCCAAGGTCAGCCTGAGCCGGGGGCCTCGGCCATGCTCAGCGGGGGGCAGGCCCAGCAAGGGGGCAGCCCAGGCCCAGTGAGGCCGGCAGAGGGGGCCGGCCGGGTGCTCACACTGGGAACGGTCAGGAATCCCTGCACAAGGAGACTGGGCCTGTGCATTTGTGCATCTGGTGGGCGGCTCTGTGGGGCGGGGCTCCATGGGGCGGCTGCGCGGGGCGGGGTAGGGCAGGGTGGGGCGGGGCGGGGTGGGTGGCTGCACGGGGCGGCGGGGTAGGGCAGGGCGGGGTGGCTGCACGGGGCAGGGCGGGGCGGGGCGGGGTGGCTGCACGGGGCGGCGGGGCAGGGCGGGGCGGGGTGGGGTGGCTGCACGGGGCAGGGCGGGGCGGGGCGGGGCAGGGCGGGGCGGCGGGGCAGGGCGGGGCGGGGCGGGGTGGCTGCACGGGGCGGCTGCGCAGGGCGGGGCGGGGCGGGGTGGCTGCACGGGGCGGCGGGGCAGGGCGGGGCGGGGCGGCTGCGCAGGGCAGGGCGGGGCGGGGTGGCTGCATGGGGCAGGGCGGGGCGGGGCGGGGTGGCTGCACGGGGCGGCGGGGCGGGGCGGGGCGGGGTGGCTGCACGGGGCGGCGGGGTAGGGCAGGGCGGGGCGGCTGCGCAGGGCGGGGCGGGGTGGCTGCACGGGGCGGCTGCGCAGGGCGGGGCGGGGCGGGGTGGCTGCACGGGGCGGCGGGGCAGGGCGGGGCGGGGCGGCTGCGCAGGGCAGGGCGGGGCGGGGTGGCTGCACGGGGCAGGGCGGGGCGGGGCGGGGTGGCTGCACGGGGCGGCGGGGCGGGGCGGGGCGGGGTGGCTGCACGGGGCGGCGGGGTAGGGCAGGGCGGGGCGGCTGCGCAGGGCGGGGCGGGGTGGCTGCACGGGGCGGCGGGGTAGGGCAGGGCGGGGTGGCTGCACGGGGCGGCGGGGCAGGGCGGCTGCGCAGGGCGGGGCGGGGCGGGGTGGCTGCACGGGGCGGCGGGGTAGGGCAGGGCGGGGTGGCTGGGCGGTGCTGGCGCTGGGCCCGGGCCCGAGGGCTGCGCAGAGGGTGAAGCTGGGCAGCTTGGAGGGGCGAGCCGTTGCTGGGGAGGGAAGGGCCGACCCCTTTGCTGCCCCAGCCTGTGGGCTGGCCCGAGAGAGGGTCCTGTTCTGCCTGCCAGGGTCCCACAGCCACCCCAGCGGGCCTGGCGACCCAGCCCCACCCGCCCAGCTGCAGGCAGGGCCACGGCAAGCGACTGACGATTGAGACGCCTCGTGAGCGGGGCAGGGAGGGACAGACCAGCCCGGCTGCAGCCAAGAGGCCAGGCCAGATGTGGGGCCCCACCCAAGCCCCGCCGAGGGCCCAGCAGTGGGGTCTGGGCCTGAGGCCGCTCATGGGGGTTGCCCTGCGAGCCTGGCGAGGAATCGCGGCGGCTCCAGTGAGCTCAGGGCACTCGGCTTTGTCTCTTGCAGTTCAGCAAAGTGCGAACTATCACCACTCGCTCCAACTCCATCAAGCAGGGCAAGGACCAGCACTTCCCCGTCTTCATGAACGAGAAGGAGGACATCCTCTGGTGCACAGAGATGGAGAGGTACCGCGGCCGGGGGCGGCGCTGGAGGACGCGGGGGGGGCTGGTTAACGGCCGGGGGCGGCGCTGGAGGACGCGGGGGGGGCTGGTTAGCGGCCGGGGGCTGTGCTGGAGGACGCGGGGGGGCTGGTTAACGGCCGGGGGCGGCGCTGGAGGACGCGGGGGGGGCTGGTTAGCGGCCGGGGGCTGTGCTGGAGGACGCGGGGGGGCTGGTTAACGGCCGGGGGCGGCGCTGGAGGACGCGGGGGGGGCTGGTTAGCGGCCGGGGGCGGCGCTGGAGGACGCGGGGGGGGCTGGTTAGCGGCCGGGGGCTGTGCTGGAGGACGCGGGGGGGGCTGGTTAGCGGCCGGGGGCGGCGCTGGAGGACGCAGGGGGGCTGGTTAGCGGCCGGGGGCTGTGCTGGAGGACGCGGGGGGGGCTGGTTAGCAGCCGGGGGCTGCGCTGGAGGACGCGGGGGGGCTGGAGGACGTGGGGGGGGGGGCTGGGTAGTGGCTGAGTTTCCGCGCGGGAGCTGTTGGCAGTTACCAAGCCGAGTCTCAGCCCGGCCGAGCGCTTTGCCCGCCCACCGTGACTCGCTCCGAGGCTCCGTCCTGCCTTTCTCCAGCTGGCTGCCGAGCCCCCGGACACGCACGCAGCACCCGTGCATGCGTCGCCTTCAAAGCCGGGCCCGCCGCCTGCCCACGGCTTCCTGGGGCAGGACACCCGCTAACCTGTGCTCTCCTGGTCCCCTCCTTTCCACGCAGGGTCTTTGGCTTCCCGGTGCATTACACGGATGTCTCCAACATGAGCCGCCTGGCCCGGCAGAGACTGCTCGGCAGATCTTGGAGCGTGCCGGTGATCCGCCATCTCTTCGCCCCCCTGAAGGAATACTTTGCCTGCGTGTAAGCGGCACCCAGGAACTGAAGTGCAGCGAATCCAGAAATACAACCACCCGTGAGAAGAGAAGTGAAAATGTGGAACAAGAGAAAAATCAGCACCCGGAAGAGAGAAAGGAATAAACCCGAAGGGAACCCACCGCGCCTCCCCCGCGCCAGGGCTCGCTCCCCTCCTGAGTCTCCAACGTTCAGCTTTTAGCCTCTTTACAAACAGACCGGTTTGGTTTTTTGGTTTTTTGGTTTGGTTTTGGTGCCCTTTTAATTTTCCGCTCTTTTCTGGATGGGTTTTCCTGTTAGCTGCGAGAGGCGAGAGCTTCCCGAGCTGGTGAGCGCACCCCGGCCCCGCCGGAGGGCAGATCCCAGGCCTAGAGGGGAACGCAAAGGAAGGGGCTGCCGGCCCGTCGCTCTGAGCTCGAGGCGTCTGTCTGGCGAGCGTAGGAGCCCAGCGCAGGCCTCGCCCAGCCTGCGCCTCACGTCCAGCACCGAGCCTTACGTACTTCTGCCAGCACCAGCCCTGGCGCTGCCAAGCCAGCCTGCAGGGAAGCCGAGAGCACACACCACACCACACACTTTTCTACAGTATTTCGGGTGCCTACCACACAGGAAACCTTGAAGAAAGCAGTTCTAAGCCGCTGTTACCTCTTGTTTACAGTTTATATATATATGATAGAGATGAGAGATAGATAGATATATATATAAAAGGTACTGTTACTACTGTACAACCTGACTTCATAATGGTGCTTTTCAACAGCGGGGTGAGTCAAAACATCAGCTTCCACGTTGCCTTACGTGCCAGGGCTTTCCGACTCAGTGCTGGAGCGGGGAGGTCCTGCCCCCCGCCCCCGGGCAGCGGGGGGAGGGCAGGAGGCGTCTCCGTCCCACGGCATGCAATAACCTTTTCTTTTCTACAAGGGAGGCCTCTTCCCCGCCCGGAGGAGAAGTGGCCCGGGCTGCCCCCGCCCTCGCTGGAGACGAACCAACCCAGCCGTACTGGTGCTTTTCTGCGTACGTCACCTTGGGGTTGCGTCCCGAGGGGTCCCCTCCCCGGCCAGGCTGGGGGCGCGGCGCCGGCCGAGCGGTGGGTCGGGTCCCCGCCCGACGCCCGGCTGCGGGGTTAGGCGGAGACGCTGGGATTCTCTTGTCTCTGTTGCAGAATGAAGAACGCGACTAGGGCCATGCCGAGGGCGGGTGGCCAGCTCCCTTCCCCTGTAGCGGCCGCCCCCGCGCTGCTCCTCCAGGCCGGGGGCAGGGCCCAGCTCCGCTCGGCTCCCCGGGGCGTGGCCCCTCCCGCTCTGACCCCCAGGGGGCTGGCTGGGATGCTGTGAATTCTCTTTTTTACCACTTGATCAAACTGCAGCTGGGCTGTCGCTTCCCACCAGCCACTGCCCCGTCCGGCCAGAGAGCGCATGGCCGTGGGGAGAGAGCTAGACTGGGGATCCCACTGGCAGGCCCCCGGAGGTGGGGGAAGTCCTAGCAGAGCCAGGCCGCTTCCCCGCAGAGCAGCCTCCACTGCACATGACCCACCCCCGCACTGCGCATTGACCCGCCCCCTAAGCCCCGCCCCCGCACTGCGCATTGACCCGCCCCCTAAGCTCCGCCCCCGCACTGCGCATTGACCCGCCCCCCCAAGCCCTGCCCCCGCACTGCGCATTGACCCGCCCCCTAAGCCCCGCCCCCACACTGCGCATTGACCCGCCCCCTAAGCCCCGCCCCCGCACTGCGCATTGACCTGCCCCCTAAGCCCTGCCCCCACACTGCGCATTGACCCGCCCCCTAAGCCCCGCCCCCACACTGCGCATTGACCCGCCCCCTAAGCCACGCCCCCGCACTGCGCATTGACCCGCCCCCCCAAGCCCTGCCCCCACACTGCGCATTGACCCACCCCTAAGCCCCGCCCCCCGCACTGCACATTGACCTGCCCCCTAAGCCCCGTCCCCTAAGCCCTGCCCCCGCACTGCGCATTGACCCGCCCCGTGCTGCACCCTTTTGAAAGCCCCTGGGCCTTGTCTACAGCTAATTGCTGCCCAGGGTGGGAGGCTGCAGCACCAGCTTGCTGCGCAGTGACGGGGGAGGGGCTGCTTGCCACGCAGTGACAGGGAAGGGGCAGCTTGATGCGCTGTGGCTGGGGAGTGCACTGCTTGCTGCGCAGTGATGGGGGAGGGGCTGCTTGCCACGCAGTGACAGGGAAGGGGCAGCTTGATGCGCTGTGGCTGGGGAGTGCACTGCTTGCCACGCAGTGATGGGGGAGGGGCTGCTTGCTGCGCAGTGACGGGGGAGGGGCTGCTTGCTGCGCAGTGACAGGGAAGGGGCAGCTTGATGCGCTGTGGCTGGGGAGTGCACTGCTTGCCACGCAGTGACGGGGGAGGGGCTGCTTGCCGCGCAGTGACGGGGGAGGGGCTGCTTGCCGCGCAGTGACGGGGGAGGGGCTGCTTTCCCTACCCTGCTGTTGGGTGCTGACTTGCGGGGAGTCACGACTGAGGCCAGGGATTGTAGGTCCAGGCTCCTGCCAAGGCCGGGGCCGCAGTGTGAGCGCCCCGCTGCACCCAGCCGCTGTGGCCCCGCCAGCCGTGGAGCTGGGACGTGCAGTACTCTGCCAGCCAGTCCCTGCAGTGGGCCCCACACGGCTCCCTCAGGCCTCCCCCTCTGCACCACCCGCTGAGTCCCCTCCCACAGGGAGACCCCAGAGCCAGGCCAGCGCACGGCACCCTGCAGGCAGTGGGGAGATACACACAGACAGAGGGACACTGCCCATCCCGACAGACAGACAATGACCATGCTCACACGGCTGCTGGAACCGCCCTTCCCCTGCAGAACATGGACTTGCCCAGACAAGGAAGGCAACACCTGTGCACAAGCATAGACAGTGGGAACGCACACACACACACCCCTGTGCACAAGCATAGACAGTGGGAACGCATACACACACCCCTGTGCACAAGCATAGACAGTGGGAACGCATACACACACCCCTGTGCACAAACATAGACAGTGGGAACGCATACACACACCCCTGTGCACAAGCATAGACAGTGGGAACGCGCACACACACCCCTGTGCACAAGCATGGACAGTGGGAACGCACACACACACCCCTGTGCACAAGCATGGACAGTGGGAACGCATACACACACCCCTGTGCACAAGCACGGACAGTGGGAACGCATACACACAAACCTGTGCGCACGCACGGACAGTAGGAATGCACACACACCCCTGTGCGCACGCACGGACAGTAGGAACGCACACACACCCCTGTGCGCACACACGGACAGTGGGAACGCGCACACACACCCCTGTGCACAAGCATGGACAGTGGGAACGCACACACATACCCCTGTGCACAAGCATGGACAGTGGGAACGCACACACACACCCCTGTGCACAAGCATGGACAGTGGGAACGCACACACACCCCTGTGCGCATGCACGGACAATGGGAATGCACCTGGCTGAGCACACACAGATGGCAGGAATGCACACACACACCGCTGTGTGCGTGCACGGGCTGGGAACACACACACGCTCCTGCGTGCACGCACGGAGAGTGAGAACGCACACAGCTAAGCACACATGGGCAGCAGGAACACGTGGCTAGGAACATGCATCCACACGGGAATGCGTACACCCGTCTGCGCACACGCGGACAGTGGCCTCCAGACGAGCCTGCACACGCGCCCACACCCAAGCAAGGGCGAGGGCAGCAGCCGTGCGCTCCAGGACCGGGCTGGCTTTTCCTCCCAGTCCCTGGATGGTCAGGGAGCGAGGGGAAAGTCTCGCGTTGCCTGATTTGCTCCTCTGCTCCCTCCCGTCACCAGCCAGGTGTGAGAGGCTCCCTCGGCCTGCAAGAACTTTCCCCTCGCTCCCTGACCGTCTGGGACCGGGAGGAAAAGCCAGCCCCGTCCCGGAGCGCACGGCTGCTGCCCCGCCCTCCCGACACCCCACGCACGTGGCAGTGCCCCACACACCCAGAGAAAGGAACATGTGGGTCGCAGCCCTGCCCCGAATTCTCACGTTTCCCTTCAGGGCCATTCTGCACCCCCTGCCCCGCCAGCCAGCTGCTGGGCCCTAGAGGCGCTGGGGGAGTGGGGCAGGCTCCCAGCACTGCGGCCCCGCCCTCCCTTGTGCAGCCGCGCCCAGTCCCGTTCCAGGGGGGTCTCTGGCGGCGCTAGCATAGCCAGCGGGAGGGACGAGCAGCAGGCCGCCAGGGAGTGCCCGTGCCCCACAGCATAGGGGTCAGCCCCCTTCAAAGCCATAGACATGGGCACAGTGGGGTGGTCGCGCCGGTGCTGGGGGGCCAAGGTAGCCTGCCCTCTCCCCTGCCAGAGACAGAAGGGCAGGGGCTGGTGTGTCAGCCCCACGCCCCTCCTGACCGGACTAGAAAGTACCCCAGGAAGCGAGGTCCCTGCCTGCCCAGCCCCCCTCAGGCCTGCCACCCCCACCCCCGGCCGGGTAACGTGGGCTTGTTCCAGCTCCGGCAGGGGGTGGCCCTGCAGCTCCTGTGCCCTGCATCCGGATGCTGCAGGGGCAGGCCCGGCCAAGCAGGCTGTGGGCTGAGGGGGCTCCCCGGGCTGCCAGCCCTGCTCCCAGAGGCTGCTGGCCCGCGGGAAGGGACCCAGCCGAGGCTGCTAAGGACTTGGGGTCTCGGCGCAGCCCCCCACGCCCACGGCAGCGCTGGCTCTGCAGTGCAGGCATCCTGTGGCCGGGGCAGCCCTGGGCTCCAGGGGCCCCTGAGCGGGGCGGGTCTGTGCCTGCCTGGCCCTTTCTGCCACAGGCCCCTGGACCCTCGGGGCAAAGGGCGGTAGAATCCCGGGGCCAGCTGGTGAAGGAAAACCGCAGGGCTTGGTGCTAAGGCGCAGGGGGCTGGGCACCAGGCTCGCCCCCTCTCGCTGTCTCGCTCTTGTAACTGTGAATGGTGCCAGGGTCTCTCAGGGCCTGACCTCCTGCTGCGCGGGGCAGGGCAGGGCGCCCGCCGGCTGCAGGAAGGGACAGCTACCGGCCTGCATGTGGGTGCTTGCTATTGTCACAGCAGGTCCAGCTCTTCCAGCAGCTGCCCCTGCGCGCCCTGCCCCGCCCCGTGGGCTCGCCCATGGCAGCTCCCCAGGGGACTGGGGTCTCGTGCGGTTTGCTCTTCTCTGCGGCTCGCTGGGGAGGGCGTTTGAGCCTCTTCCTCACACTGCGGTTTTCCTTTGCCAGCGGGGGCAGCGGCTGCCCCCGAGAGGCAGAGCGGGCCCGGCACGGCTCACCGGGCTCTGCTGTCCCCCTAGTCTCTCTACCATGTGACTGGTGCTACATGGGGAATCTGTGAACCCCGATAACTGTGCATGAACACTGGGGGAGGGGCCGTCTGCGCCCAGGAGCCAGCAAAGCGTTGCCGGGGGGCGCTGGGAGTGGCGGGTGCTGCCGGCTGAGCGGCGCCGCGTTAGCAGCACTGGCTCGTGGATCTTTACGTTTTTGTAAAGGTGGCAGGATGTGGGTCCAGGCTCCTGCCCGCCTGCCCTGCGCTCTGAGCCCAGCACCGCCTCTCCCAGGAACCCCCCGGCTGCGAGGGAGGCTGGTGGGACCGTGGGGGAGCGGCCGGGATGGGGTGCAGGGGCCCCCGTGGCAGAGCCGGTTCTGTTGCTCCACAAACTGGAAACTCTGGGATTGGCCCGTGGGCAGCGGTTTCAGGCAGTTTGTGTTTCAGATTCCCCGGTCTCTGTCTCCCAGGTGGCCGCCTGACACAAGCCACCGGTTCCCAGCCCGTAGCCTCGGGACCCAGACGGGCAGAATTGAGGTTTTTAAAATACCCAACACACGTTTTTTTAACAAAAGCAAAAAGCAAATTTTGTTGCACAGCCCTAGATCGAAAAAAAAAGCCTAAATTCCTTAAAATCCGCCGAGGGCGTAGGTGACAAACAAGGTGCTAAAACATTTTATTAAAAATCTATATTGTTAAATTAAGTCTGCTGTCTGGACAATGACTGTTTGTTTTGTTTTCTTGTGGAGTTTCAAAGAGCACTATTATTTTACTCTTATATATTATTATTAAAAAAACAAAAGGCATTTTAACTTTGTACTTGAAAACTAAATGAGAGATTTCATGTGTTTTAGCCTAGGCATTGAAGTAGCTGATGCTTAACTATTTGTGGGAAATCATTTATTCATACTGAAGAATAAACTCTGTAGAGAATTTGGTAATAACGTTTACTGGTCCCCATGATTTGGCTTCTGTCCCTGCGCTAGAACTTCCCTAGTCTACATTCCATGCAGCTAACACCCCCTTTCGCCCCAGGGTTGGTTTTTGTTTCTTTCCTTTTTTATGATTATGATTATTATGGTTTCTGGTTCTAGCATCCTTCAGCCACTGTTCTTTGGTTTTTTAGGGTCGCTTCTATATTTATTGACAATAAATAATGTACATTTCACAGTATGGTTCTGCGGCCTGGCGGGCGGGCCCTGTGCCCCCCGCCCTGGTGTTCTGTTGTATCTCTGTGTAAGTATTGCTCGTGACATAGCTGTTATGAACTAATTAAAAAGGTCAATGCGTGCAGCAGATGTAGGAAGTCTGTCCGTTTCGCCTTCATCCCGTTTCTTTTTTCTTTGGTGCCCAGAAGAATCTGCGACAGAAAAGCTCCTTTCTAATGTACTTGTGCTGGAGAACACTTGAATAAATGTACTGTTTTTGTGCAAAAAAAAGAAAAAAAAAAAGAGAAAAGAGAACCGCGCTCCTGTGCTTTGTGTCGCCGCCTCGCGCCGCCGGGCGCCGGTCCTCGGCACGGCTGGGCCGCCCGGTCTGGCCCCGCCCGCTGGCGCGACAGCCCGCACACCCCAGCAGCTGCAGTGCCGGCTTGTGCGAGGCTGAGCAGGGACACTGGCGCTGCTCCCCGGCCCTGCCCCACCAAGCCCAGCTGAGCCCGTGGGGTGGGAGCAGGCTGCTGCCAGTGGGCACCCGCTGGGCCGGCCAGTGCCCGGGCTCCAGTCCCTCAGCCTGCTGGTCAGGGGCAGACAGCAGGGCCCTGCTCTGCCCCTCCCCCTCGTGGCACTTGCTGCAGACCCTGGCATGGGAAGAGGCCTTCGGGCATTCGACTAGGAGGGGAACCTGGCCCCGGTGCAGCACCTGGCTGGCCCCTTGCCAGGGTCCCAGAGCCGCTGCTGGCGCACTCTGGGGCATGTGCCACCTCCCGGAGGTGGGGCCTCCTGCAGCCAGCACTGGGGCGATGCCCTGCCCCGGCCATGGGGCGCAGGACTGGGGGTGCGGCACAGAAAGGGCCCCCAGCAGCGGGGCTGCAGCCGGTCTCGGCATCGGAGCTCAGCCTGGTGCGGAGGAAGGGGGAGGGGTGGGGGTTATCCTGCCCCCCATTGCAGAGGGCAGGTAGGTCGCATGCGGCCCCAGCCTGTGCCAGGGCGGCTGCTCTCCTAGGTGCCGGCGCCGGACTTGGCAGGTGCCACCTCTCCCAGCATGCCAGGGAGCCCTGCGTGGCCCTCCCGGCTGGCCTGAGCCATGGGCAGGGCTGGGGAATCCGGCCGCCCTGCGAGCTGCTCAGTGATTGGAGGTTCCTCGTCACCGGGTCCGTCTGCCTTGGTCGTGCTTCCGCGGCGCACGGCCGGCGCTGCCCTCCCGCGGCGTGGGGCTCTGCCCCCCACAGGCGCTTTCCGCCCGGGCTAGCGCCACCCGGCCTCCGCGTGTCTGTCTGCCAGGGCGCCCTCGCTGGCACGGGTTGGCCTGGGGCGCCTTTGCTCTCCACACGTCTCCTGAAGATGTGAGGGTCCCCTGGCACCGGGGGCTCAGCCAGCCTGTGAGCACCCCCCCCCCCGCCCGCAGCAAATGGGAGCTTAAGCAAACAGCCTAGCTTGGATGGGAAAGAACCCTATAAGGTGGGGGGGGCAGAGGCGGGGTCAGGTCCGGCCCCTGGGATGGGAGACCTGGGGCATGAGGGCCTGGGTGGGGGTAGGTCTGGCCCGGACAGGTCCTGGAGGGGAGCAAAGCAAGCCCTGCCCCCAGGTACCCACAGCATCGGCCCAGCGCCCTGCCCCCTCCTGCTGGCATGCCCTGCCCCGGCACTGGGCCACGCACACTGGGGCAGAGGCAGAGCAACGTGGCACCCCAGACCCGGAGAGAGGGCACCGCCTGGCTCCCAACAGGCTGGTCCGTGCCTGCCAGAGCCCAGCCTGCCCGGAGCCGCCCTCGGGCCCAGGCTGGCAGCGTTCCCTGCAGCCCCTGCACACGCTGAAGGCAGGAGGGGGCGTGGAGAGCGAGAGCCCCCCCTCCATGGCAGCCCTGTCTGTGAGGCCGGGCTGGGTGCCCTGGACGGGGTGGGGGGACCTGGCCGTAAGGCTGAGCCAGCCCAGCAGGGACCAGCTCGGAGCCTCTGCAGCCCCGGAGGGAATGGGCCGAGCCGGACGGTGCCACCCAGGACAGGGCTGAGACGGGTACCAAGCAAGGCCGGATCACCCCGCCCGGCAGGACAGGCCAGGGCCCTGCACGTCCATGAAGGGGGGGACGAGGACTGTTTGCTCTTCCCCTAACTCCAGCACCGGGCCCCGTCCTGGGCACAGGCAGCAAGTTTCAGACAGCCCAGAGGGGGCTGGTGCAGAAGCCCAGGCCGTAGCAGGAGACCAGCCCTAGCTCAGATCCTGGTGGACAGTGGCCCGTAGCCAGGCTAGACGGGGGCACCTCCACGGCTCGGGGTGTCCCTGAGCCTCTGGGGCTGAAAGCACATGGGCCAGACCCCTCCCGCATGGGTGTGCCGCTGGCAAGTGGGGCAGGCTCACGCCAGGGCTTGGTCTCGGCAGCGGATGGGTCGGCGGAGCATGGAAGGCAGCTAGCCCGGCTCACCCTAACGCCATGTCAGCAGGGGCTTAGGACCAGCCGCCTGCCCAGTGGCTGTGCCCCAGGGCGAGGTAATGGCCCAGCCGATGCATTAAAGGCATCTGCGACTCCAGGTGGGAGGGGCTGGTACCACGAACTGGCTGCCCAGAGAGGCGCTCTGAGCGTGGCCGCCCCGTTGCGACGCGCCCGCTCTGAGCGTGGCCGCCCCGTTGCGACGCGCCCGCTCTGAGCGTGGCCGCCCCGTTGCGACGCGCCCGCTCTGAGCGTGGCCACCCCGTTGCGACGCGCCCGCTCTGAGCGTGGCCGCCCCGTTGCGACGCGCCCGTTCTGAGCGTGGCCGCCCCGTTGCGACGCGCCCGCTCTGAGCGTGGCCGCCCCGTGGCGACGCGCCCGCTCTGAGCGTGGCCGCCCCGTTGCGACGCGCCCGCTCTGAGCGTGGCCGCCCCGTTGCGACGCGCCCGTTCTGAGCGTGGCCGCCCCGTTGCCACGCGCCCGTTCTGAGCGTGGCCGCCCCGTTGCGACGCGCCCGCTCTGAGCGTGGCCGCCCCGTTGCGACGCGCCCGCTCTGAGCGTGGCCGCCCCGTTGCGACGCGCCCGCTCTGAGCGTGGCCGCCCCGTTGCGACGCGCCCGCTCTGAGCGTGGCCGCCCCGTTCGACGCGCCCGCTCTGAGCGTGGCCGCCCCGTTGCGACGCGCCCGCTCTGAGCGTGGCCGCCCCGTTGCGACGCGCCCGCTCTGAGCGTGGCCGCCCCATTGCGACGCGCCCGCTCTGAGCGTGGCCGCCCCGTTGCGACGCGCCCGCTCTGAGCGTGGCCGCCCCGTTGCGACGCGCCCGCTCTGAGCGTGGCCGCCCCGTTGTGATGCGCCCCTGCGCGGGGCTGGGCTGAGCCTGCAGACTCAGAAACGGGCTCCAGCAAACCACCACGGGTTCCCAGACAAGTGGATCAGTCCCTGAGGCGTCACCAGACTTCTCCTGGTTGCTGAAACAGACTCACCTGGATCCCCTCTGGCCCTGCTGGGCGCAGGCGAGCTGCGGTGAGTGACCGGCCTTTGGCCAGGCCCCGGGTGTTGCTGTGATCCTGGACGTAAGGCTCCCTGGGGTGGCAGGACAGAGTCTGCCCAGAGGTTGCTTCCCAAGGTCGTGGAACAGCTGGGCTGGCCGGCCCATTGGGCTGCTCTGATGTTTGTGCCACACCACGAGGGGCGCATGGGGCAGCCGCCGGACAACAGGGCCAGGAGGAAGAAATCTGCAGCTGGCAGAGCCCTTCCCCCGGCGGAGACATCCTCTTCCTCACCAGCTATGGCCGGTGCCCCCCCACCGCTCGACTGGAGGCAGGAAATATCCAGAGGCAGGTATAAATATGCAGGCCAGGATCAGGCTGGAGATGACGAGGTGGATCCAATCAAGGAGGATGAGGCCCACTTCTAGTAGCTGATCTGGAGGTGTGAATTCCAAGGGAGGAGAAGCTGCTTTTGTAGTTAGCGAGCCATTCACAGTCTTTGTTTAATCCTGAGTTGATTGTGTCAAACTTGAAGATGAACTAAAATGCAGGACAATGTAGCACTTTAAAGACTAACAAGATGGTTTATTAGATGATGAGCTTTCGTGGGCCAGACCCACTTCCTCAGATCTGTAGCTCAGCAGTTTCTCTTTGAAGTCTGGTCCTGAAGTTTTTTTGCTGCAGGATGGCTCCTTTTAGATCTGCAATTGTGTGTCCAGGGAGATTGAAGTGTTCCCCTACAGGTTTTTGTATGTTGCCATTCCTAATATCTGATTTGTGTCCATTGATTCTTTTAGGTAGGGACTGTCCAGTTTGGCCGATGTATATAGCAGTGGGGCATTGTTGGCACATGATGGCATATATTACGTTAGTAGATGAGCAGGCGAATGGACCAGTGATGGTATGGCGGATCTGGTTAGGTCCTGTGATGGTGTTGCTGGTGTATATATGTGGGCAGAGTTGGCACCGAGGTTTGTTGCAAGGATTGGTTCCTGAGTTCGAGTTATTATGGTGCGGTGCATAGTTGCTGGTGAGAATATGCTTCAGGTTGGCGGGTTGTCTGTGGGCGAGGACCGGCCTGCTGCCCAAGGCCTGTGAAAGCGAGGGATCATTGTCCAGGATGGGTTGTAGATCACTGATGATGCGTTGGAGAGGTTTTAGCTGAGGACTGTAGGTGATGGCCAGTGGTGTTCTGTTGGTTTCTTTCTTGGGCTTGTCCCGTAGCAGGAGGCTTCTGGGTACATGTCTGGCTCTGTCGATCTGTCTCCTCACTTCCTCGTGTGGGTATCGTGGTTTACAGAATGCTTGGTGAAGATCTTGTAGGTCTGGGCGCCCTGGGCACAAGTGTGACGCAGTGGGGGTGTCTGCTCTGTGACCCGGGGCCCCTGCGCTGGGAGGGGAGATTCTCACTGACTCTCCCAAATGTGGATTAACCCAGACACCCAGGCTCAGCCTCCCAGGGAGAGACAAAGGGAGGGGGGTGGAGACCAAGGAGGTTTCCAGAGAAGGGGCAGTGGCTGTCGGGGGAAGCAGGGAGAGTGAGGCTAAGTTGCAGCCATGAAGGAGAGAGACTGAGGAGAGGGCTGGGGTTGTAGGGGCCCAGGGACCCATCTCAAGGGGTCTGGGGCATCCTGGCCCTAATTCCTGTAACCAGATCCCGTCTGTGCTGGGCTGTACCCTGAAGGGGCAATAACCCCCCTGTTCTACTGGAGTCTGTGCGTGCTGCTGCAGGATTGGGGAACCCCCGACTCGCCGGGAGAGGCCAGGCCGTGGCTCCTCCAGCCCTGCAGGTGCCGGTGTCTGCGTCAGTCCCTGTGGCCCGTTCAGTGGCTGCCCCCGCTGCTGTGCGTGGCGTTCCGTGGCTGCAGCCTCCCGAGCCACCGCAATGGGCCGGACAAGGCCCGAGGAGCGGCCTGGAGCCCGTTGGAGCCAGCGGTGAGCTGTGCCCCTTCCCACGCAGCTCCTTTGCTAGCCGCCTTGCTGTCTGCCGGAGGCCTGGGCTCCAATTGCTTCCGGCCACGAGAATCCTGGACACGGGCCGTTCCGCTCCATTAGAGTCACGCCGTGCTCCCGGCCCGCTGCGGGGCCCCTCTGAGGCAGGCCCGTGCCAGCAGCAGTGAATGTCCATCTGGGGCCCAGCGAACGGACGCCCAGACCTCTCCCTAGGGACGGCTGCACGCACCCGGCTTGCCCGCCCGGGGACGGAAAGGCCTTGAGTTGAATTGTCTCGGGGACCCACACCCAGCGGGCATCACTGAAAATCCCCCAGCAGCAGAGCCCTCGGGCTGGCCTGCAGCTCTCGGCCGGCCACACCGTCCATCTGGGCCCTGAGGCGAGCGGATTCAGGTGTCCGTGGGGAAGACCTTCGCCGACATGGATTCCCCACCGGGGGCTGAGGCGACGAAGGGAGGCTGCAGGCAGAGCTCTGCTGGGAGATGAGCACCCGGGCGGGGCCGGGAAGGCAGGACAATAGTGGGAGGGGCCGTCCTTTGGACATGCCTAACGTAGTGAATACAAGCAGAGAGAGGGTAAGTTTAGAAGATAGGATACACAAAGAACAAGTTAAAAATCACTTAGGAAAGTTAGATGTCAGCAAGTCACCAGGTCCTGATGAAATGCATCCCAGGATACTCAAGGAGCTGATAGAGGAGGTATCTGAGCCTTTAGCTATGATCTTTGAAAAATCATGGCAGACAGGGGAGATTCCAGAAGACTGGAAAAGGGCAAATATTGTGCCCATCTATAAAAAGGGGAATAAGAACAACCCAGGAAACTACAGACCGGTCAGTTTAACGTCTGTCCCAGGGAAGATAATGGAGCAGGTAATTAAGGAAATCCTATGCAAACACTTGGAAGGTAATAAAGTGATAGGGAATAGCCAGCATGGGTTTGTGAAGAACAAGTCATGCCAAACTAATCTGATAGCTTTCTTTGATAAGATAACGAGCCTTGTGGATAAGGGAGAAGCGGTGGATGTCATATACCTAGACTTTAGTAAGGCATTTGATACGGTCTCGCATGATATTCTTATTGATAAACTAGGCAAATATAACTTAGATAGGGCCACGATAAGGTGGGTGCATAATTGGCTGGATAACCGTAGTCAGAGAGTGGTTGTTAACGGTTCTAAATCCTGCTGGAAAGGGATAACAAGTGGAGTTCCTCAAGGGTCTGTTTTGGGACCCATACTGTTCAATATCTTCATCAATGATGTAGATATTGGGATAGAGAGTACGCTTATTAAGTTTGCAGATGATACCAAACTGGGTGGGGTTGCGACTTCTTTGGAGGATAGGGACATAATTCAGAATGACCTTAGCAAGTTAGAGAAATGGTCGGAGGTAAACAGGATGAGGTTTAATAAAGAGAAATGCAAAGTGCTCCACTTAGGAAGGAACAATCCGTTCCATACATACAAGATGGGAAGCGACTGTCTAGGAAGGAGCATGGCGGAAAGGGATCTAGGGGTCATAGTGGACCACAAGTTGAATATGAGTCAACAGTGTGATGCTGTTGCAAAAAAAGCAAATATGATTCTAGGTTGTATCAACAGGTGTGTTGTAAGCAAAACTCGTGAAGTCATTCTGCCGCTCTACTCTGCACTAGTTAGGCCTCAGCTGGAGTACTGTGTCCAGTTCTGGGCGCCACATTTCAAGAAAGATGTGGAGAAATTGGAAAGGGTACAGAGAAGAGCGACAAGAATGATTAAAGGTTTAGAGAACATGACCTATGAAGCCAGGCTTCATGAACTGGGCTTGTTTAGTTTGGAAAAAAGAAGATTAAGGGGGGGACATGATAGCGGTTTTCAAATATCTAAAAGGGTGTCACAAGGAGGAAGGAGAAAATTTGTTCCTCTTGGTTTCTGAGGACAGGACAAGGAGTAATGGGCTTAAAGTGCAGCAGGGGAGGTTTAGATTGGACATTAGGAAAAAATTCCTAACTGTCAGGGTGGTCAAATATTGGAATAAATTGCCAAGGGAGGTGGTGGAATCTCCCTCTCTGGAGATATTTAAGAACAGGTTAGATAGACATCTGTCAGGGATGGTGTAGACGGAGCTTGATCCTGCCTTGAGGGCGGGGGGCTGGACTCGATGACCTCTTGAGGTCCCTTCCAGTCCTATTATTCTATGATTCTATGATTCTATGTCTGCTCCCCTTCCTCCTGGCAGCCTGGAAAGCTGCTAACGGTGCCGCCGCGCAGGGACCGTCCTCTGTAGAGGACGCACGGCGCGCCGAGATGAAGGACTGTGCCTTGGCTGTCTTGCTTGGTCTGTAAAAAGTTGCCGCCTTTGTAATCTCCGTCCCCTGCTGCTGGGGGCGGCCTCCCGTAGAGCAGTGCTGAGCTGGCTGGCAGCCCTGCCAACAGTAAGCGGGTCAGGGCCAACGACCCACCGCAAACAAGGAGTTTGGAGTTTGGAGAGGGAGTTCTCCAGGTGAAGGAGGAAGCTGATACAGGACCCTTGAGGGACGTGGTCTGTCGGCAGTGTGTGTTTGGGGTTATCTTGCTGTGTGCTGAGCTTGTGTTTGGCTGTTTGGGGTTTTTTTCTTCCATTCCCCCCCCCCTTTGCCTCCCCCCCGAGTGTGTGCTGTGAGCTTCTAATCAGAGTTTGCCATCTAGAAGCCTCTGCTCATTGATTGAGCCTTAATCAGGGGCAGGGGCTATCAGGCAGTCCAGGGCTTTATTCAGGAGGGAGCCAGCGACCAGGGAGCTTGTGAACAGGGGCTGCTCACAGGGAGTCTGGAGAGGGAGTTGGGAAGGGGGCGAGATACACTCACCATTCTTTACAATCTTTTCACTACACGCCTGCCCTTCTGGGAGGCACCGAATAACAACTGAGGAATCTCTCCGAGGGAAGGCAGGGATGGATGGTGATCACTCTGCTGTTGTTACCTGCACAGCATGTGCCATGTTTGAAACAAAAGACAGGACTATGCAGCATTTTAAAGACTAACCAGATGGTTTATTAGGTGATGAGCTTTTGTGGGCCAGACCCACTTCCTCAGCTCAAATTGTGGAAGAAAATTGGCATAACCATATATACCAAAGGGATACAATCAAAAAAAGTGAACACGTATAAAAAGGCCAGCTTTGTCCACACAGAAACACATTCTGAACCTCGACCAGATTGTTCTATCTGCTTCCCAAAATCCATAAACCTGGACACCCCGGACGCTCCATCATCTCAGGTATCGGCATGCTCACCACTGGAATATCCAGCTATGTAGACTTTCTTCTCAAACCCTACGCGACCAACACTCCCAGCTATCTCTGAGATACCACTGACTTCCTGAGAAAACTACAAAACATTGATAACCTCCCTGATAACGCCATCCTTGCTACCATCGATGTAGAAGATCTCTACACCAACATCCCACATTACAAGATGGATTACAAGCAATTAGAAACACTATCCCAGAGGACACCACTGCCAATCTGGTAGCAGACCTATGTAACTTTGTTCTCACTCACAATTATTTCCAGTCTGAGGACAACTTATACCTCCAGATCAGCGGCAGAGCCATGGGTACCTCCACGGCCCCACAGTACGCTAACATCTTTATGGCTGACTTAGAACAACGTTTCCTCAACTCCCGTCCCCTTTTACCCCTTCTCTACTTACGCTACATCGATGACATCTTTATGATCTGGACCCATGGCCAAGAAACACTGGAGGTATTCCATAGAGATTTTAAAAACCTATACCCTACCATGACACTAAGCTGGGGGGAGATGACACTAAGCTGGGGGGAGAGGTAGATACGCTTAAGGGCAGAGATAGGGTACAGAATGAGGGTATGTCTACACTACAAAGTTAATTCGAACTAACAGACATTAGTTCGAATTAACTTTGATAGGCGCTACACTAGCGATCCGCTAGTTCGAACTTAATTCGAACTAGCAAAGCGCTTAGTTCGAACTAGGTAAATCTCATTCTACGAGGACTAAGCCTAGTTCGAACTTACTCATTCGAATTAAGGGGTGTGTAGCCCCTTAATTCGAACTAGTGGGAGGCTAGCCCTCCCCAGCTTTCCCTGGTGGCCACTCTGGCCAACACCAGGGAAACTCTATTGCTCCCCTCCCGGAACCCAGACCCCTTAAAGGGGCACGGGCTGGCTACGATGCCCGTGCCAGGTGCAAGCCTGCCAGCACCACGCTAGCAGACCCTGCACCTGGCACGGCTCGAGCCAGCCACCCAATGCCCCCCAGCCCTCCCCCTCTTCCTGGGACCAGGCCGGCGGCTCCCGGGAGCTTGCCCGGGACCGCAAGAGGCGGGCACCTTCCTGGGCAAGTGCGGACATCGTGGACCTTGTCCACGACCTCCGCACTAGGCACAGGGAAGTGGCCGTCTAGGGCAGGAGAGCTGCCAGCCTGGCAACCCAGGAGCAGGTGTGCATGAAAATCAGGGTGGTCCAATAAGACCCCCGACCCTGAGCCCTGAGCTTACAATGGCCGTCCTGGGTCAGACCAAAGGTCCATCTAGCCCAGTAGCCTGTCTGCCGACAGCGGCCAACCCTAGGGACCCTGGAGGGGATGGACCAAAGACAGTGACCAAGCCATTTGTCGCGTGCCATCCCTCTCCAGCCTTCCACAAACCTTGGGCAGGGACACTACTCCTACCTCCTGGCTAATACCACTCCATGGACCCAACCTCCATCACTTTATCTCACTTCTCTTTAAACTCTGTTCTAGTTCTAGCCTTCACAGCCTCCTGCAGCAAGGAGTTCCACAGGTTGACTCTTTGCTTTGTGAAGAACAACTTTCTGTTACTAGTTTGAAGCCTGCTACCCATTCCTTTCCTTTGGTGTCCTCTAGTCCTTCTTTATGGGAACTAATGAAGAACTTTTCTTGATGCACCCTCTCCACCCCACTCATGCTTTTATAGACCTCTATGCTATCCCCCCTCAGTCTCCTCTTTTCTAAATTGAAAAGTCCCAGTCTCTTTAGCCTCTCTTCATATGGGACCTGTTCCAAACCTCTGATCATTTTAGTTGCCTTCCCCTCTCCCACCTCCTTTTCCCAGTCTCCCCGTTTTGTTCAATAACGAGAGATTCTATTTTTGAACACACGTGTCCTTTATTTTGTACATCAGGAAGGGAGGCTAGGGAAGGGTAAGTGGAAGGAGGTGAGGGAGGAATGGGGTACGAGCCCCCGATGGGGAGGACTGAGCTGGCTCTGTGGGCTTCTGGGGGTGGAAGCTCTCCTGCAGCCCCCCAATTGCCCCCTCTCTCCAGATGGCAGCCTGCGGCAAGTGCAGCCGGTCTGATGGCTGAGTGCTGTGATGTGCCCAGTATGGGCACTCAGGGCACTCCAAGCCAGGACTGCTTTGCAAGCGGGGCACCCCTGAGAACTGTCTGTCCGGGGTGGGGGTCGGGTCCCTTTAAGTACAGCCCTCGGCTAGCCTGAGACAGCAGCTCCACGCTCTAAGTCCTCATCTGATACCCTGCCGGCACTGCTTCCGGCCATCCTTAACCCCGGTTCAGGGTCCACTTAATGTGGACATGCTAGTTCGAATTAGCAAAATGCTAATTCGAACTAGTTTTTAGTTCTAGATGCGTTAGTTCGAATTAGCTTAGTTCGAATTAACTAATTCGAACTAAGTTAGTTCGAATTAGCGCTGTAGTGTAGACATACCCTGACTTAGACAAATTGGAGGATTGGGCCACTAGAAATCTCACGAGGTTCAACAAGGACAAGTGTAGAGTCCTGCACTTGGGACGGAAGAATCCCAAGCATTGTTACAAGCTGGGGACCAACCAGTTAAGTAGTAGTTCTGCAGAAAAGGACCTGGGGATTACAGTGCATGAGAAGCTGGATATGAGTCAACAGGGCGCCCTTGTAGCCAAGAAGGCTAATGGCATATGAGGGGGCATTAAGAGGAGCATTGCCAGCAGATCCAGAGATGTCATCATTCCCCTTTATTCGGCTCTGGTGAGGCCGCATCTGGAGTATTGTGTCCAGTTCTGGGCCCCCCACTACAAAAAGGATGTGGACGCATTGGAGAGGGTCCAGCGGAGGGCAACCAAAATGATTAGGGGGCTGGAGCATATGACTTATGAGGAGAGGCTGAGGGACTTGGGTCTATTTAGTCTGCAGAAGCGAAGAGTGAGGGGGGATTTGAGAGCAGCCTTCAACTTCCTGAAGGGAGGTTCCAAAGAGGCTGGAGAGAGGCTGTTCTCAGTAGTGACAGATGGCAGAACAAGGAGCAATGGTCTCAAGTTGTGGTGGGAGAGGTCCAGGTTGGATATTAGGAAAAACTATTTCACTAGGAGGGTGGTGAAGCACTGGGATGGGTTCCCTAGGGAAGTAGTGGATTCTCCATCCCTAGAGGTGTTTAAGTCTCGGCTTGACAAAGCCCTGGCCGGGTTGATTTAGTTGGAATTGGTCCTGCCTAGAGCAGGGGGCTGGACTTGATGACCTTCTGAGGTCTCTTCCAGTTCTATGATTCTATGATTCTACGATCAATCTCAGCCTGGACCATTCTACACGAGAGATCCATTTCCTGGATACCACAGTACTAATCAGCAATGGAAAGTTAGACACCACTCTCTACAGAAAACCCACCGACTCATACAGTTACCTACATGCTTCCAGCTCCCATCCAGAACACACCATACAATTCATCATCTATAGCCAAGCTCTTCGATACAACCGCATCTGCTCTAATCCCACTGACAGAGACCAGAAACTTCAGGATCTCTACCAAGCATTTATAAACCTCCACTGCCCACCCAGAGAAATAAAAAAACAAATTGAAAGAGCCAGACGAATACCTAGAAACCATCTACTTCAAGACAGACCCAAGAAAACCAACAATAGAACACCACTTGTCATCACCTACAACCCCCAACTTAAACCCATCCAATACATTATCAATAAACCACAACCTATACTGGAACAGGATACTAAACTCCAAGAGGCTTTGGGAGACAGCCCCATAGTCTCCTATAGACAACCACCTAACCTCAGGATGATTCTTACCAACAACCACAGGACATACCACACTAATACCAACCCTGGAAACTTCCCTTGCAACAAACCCCGTTGCCAGCTTTGTCCTCATATTCACTCTGCTGATACCATTATTGGACCTAACCAAGTGAGTTATAAGATCAAGAACACATATTCCTGCTCATCCAGAAATATAATTTATGCCATCATGTGCCGACAGTGTCCTTCTGCTATGTACATTGGACAAACGTCTCAGACACTTCGCCAAAGAATCAATGCCACACAACAGAGATGAGACAGTATCACAAAGAAAAAAGTTTCTTGCCATTTCAACCAGAAAGGGCATTGTCTCAACAACTTAATTACCTGCATCCTGCTTCAAAGACGTTTTAACACAAGACTTCAAAGAGAAACCTCTGAACTGTCATTCATGCTTAAATTTGACACTTTACGCCTGGGTCTCAACAAAGATGCTAATTACTTTACCCATTACAAAGATAGCTTCCCCAATTATCACCTCTAATATCATGAGCTCACAGACATTAACCTCCCCACCTCATCCCCCCTCTGTTCTGAAATTTGATTTGTCCTTTTTATATGTGTTCACTTTTTTTGATTGTATCCCTTTGGTATATATGGTCATGCCAATTTTCTTCCACAATTTGATGTGAGGAAGTGGGTCTGGCCCACGAAAGCTCATCACCTAATAAACCATCTTGTTAGTCTTTAAAGTGCTGCATAGGCCTGTCTTTTGTTTCAGCTAGACTAGACTAACACGGCTACATCTCTCTTACTGTGCCATGTGTGTCTTCCTCCTAGAAGAAAGAAGGGGTATTATCTGCACTAAGTGCAAACATTAGAGAACTTGAGACCCTACGTTCTATCAGAGAGGATGAAGACTTCCTCGATAGAAGGCAGCATTTAATCCTGCAGGCACAACAGGCTGAAGAGCCAGTCAGGGCAGCACAGGACAAGGAAGAGAACTGGCAGCATGTAACCTCTAGAAGAAGAAAGCAGCCAACTCAGGTATCCCCCATCCCTATAGAGGTAAGTAATCGCTTTCAGGCTCTCTGCACAGGCACTGTGGTGGGGAATGCTTTGGAAGGGACCTCTCAGGGAAGAAATCAGAAGGGAACACCATCTACTGGAAGGCATGGGATGTGCAGTCCTAGGGATGAGGGTTCCATGGCCACCACCCCCAAAAGAAGACGGGTGGTGGTGGTCGGGGACTCCCTCCTAAGGGGGACTGAGTTGCCCATCTGCCATCCAGACCTGCAATCTCGAGAAGTGTGCTGCTTACCGGGAGCTCGCGTTCAGGATATGACTGAGAGTCTTCCCAAATTGATCAAACCTTTGGATCGCTACCCTTCCTGCTTCTCCATGTAGGAACTAACGATACGGCCAAGAATGACCTAGACTGGGTCACTGCAGATTATGTAGCATTGGAAAGAAGGATCGAGGAATTTGAAGCGCAAGTGGTGTTCTTGTCCATCCTCCCTGTTGAAGGAAAAGGTCCAGGTAGGGATCATCGAATTGAGGAAGTCAATGCATGGTTGCGCAGGTGGTGTCGCAGAGAGGGCTTTGGTTTCTTCAGCCATGGGACTCTGTTCCGGGCACAAGGATTGTTAGGAAGAGATGGGATTCACTTAACCAAGAGAGGAAGGAGCATCTTCGCGGGCAGCCTTGCAAACCTAGTGAGGAGGGCTTTAAACTAGGATTGTTGGGAGACGGTGACCAAAGCCCTGAGGGAAGTGGGATAATGGGAAGAAACACAAGGAGGAACGAGCAACAAAGGGGGACCCCTGATTCGAATCAATAAGGCAGGGCGATCAGCTGGTTATCTAAGGTGTTTGTACATGAACGCAAGAAGCCTGGGAAACAAACAGGAAGAATTAGAAGCCCTGGCCCAGTCAAAGAACTATGATTTGATTGGACTAATGGAGACTTGGTGGGATGACTCGCATGACTGGAGCACTGTCATGGGAGGGTATGGACTGTTCAGGAAGAACAGGCGGGGGAGAAAAGGAGGAAGAGTTGCATTTCTGTAAGGGTACTTCCTCACAGAAATTGGAGTAACGTTAGTTCAAAACAAAGGGTTTGGTTTGAACTAACGCGTCCCAGTGCGCACTTTCACTTTCAAAACAGCTGTTGAGCAGAGTAATGCGCCAGTGAGATCATGCTAACAAAGCACAGGATATTTAAATCCCTGCTTCATTAGCAATTTTGGTCGCCTACATTTGCAATCCTAGTTCAAACTAGAGAAAAGCCTGTTGAGAGTCTATGGGTTAAGTTTAGAGGTGGAAGCAACAGGGGTGATGTTGTGGTTGGTGTCTGCTATAGACCGGATCAGGTGGATGAGGTAGACAAGGCTTTCTTCAGACAACTGAGAGAAGCTTTCAGATTGCAGGCCCTGCTTCTCATGGGGAACTTGAATCCCCCTGACATCTTTCGGGAGACCAATACAGCAGGACACAGTGTGACTGAGTCCAGGGTGGGGGGGCCTCTCCCCCGCCCCTTGACGCCGTCTCCCTCCTGGTCACTAATGTTCCCCACACCCCACCCTGTTAGTGGTCTGTGCACGCTGCTTGCCGTGTTTCAATCGCGAGCAAGAAGAGTCCTTGGTGCACATCCTACATCCGGATGGGTCCACAGTTCTTCCTGGCTCGTGATTCCCTGTGAGGCCGCATCTGGGGTCAGGAGCAGATCTGAAGACCAAATGGAGGTCTACCTTGCTCTTAAATATCCCTAGAAATGGAGATTCCATAACCTCCCCAGGCAACTTATTCTAGTGTTTGACCACCCTGACTGGTAGGAACTTTTTCCTAATGTCCAACCTAAACCTCCTTAGCTGCAGTTTAAGCCCATTGCTTCTTGTCCTATCCTCAGAGGCCAAGGAGAACAATTTTTCTCCTTCTTCCTTGTCTCTTTGGGTATGGCTACACTAGCCACCCTAGTTCAAACTAGGGTGGCTAATGTAGTCATTCAAACTCGCAAATGAAGCCCGGGATTTAAATATCCCAGGCTTCATTTGAATGTTCCCGGGCGCCGCCATTTTTAAATGCCCAGTAGCTTGAACTACCTGCCTGCGGCTACACTCTTAATTCGAACTACTGTTACTCCTCCTGCAATGAGGAGTAATGGTAATTCGAATTAAGAGTGTTAATTCAAACTACCTAGCCCATGCCGCGTGTAGCCGCGGGCAGATAGTTCAAGCTACCAGGCATTTAAAAATGGTGGCGCCCGGGAACATGCAAATGAAGCCCAGGATATTTAAATCCCGGGCTTCATTTGCAAGTTCGAATACCTACATTAGCCACCCTAGTTCAAACTAGGGGACTAGTGTAGACATACCCTTTTAGAGACTCTTGTCCCCTCTCAGGGTATGTCTACACTACCCCGCTAGTTCGAACTAGCGGGGTAATGTATGCATACCGCACTTGCTAATGAAGCCCGGGATTTGAATTTCCCGGGCTTCATTAGCATAAGCGGGGAGCCGCCATTTTTAAATCCCCGCTGCTTCGAACCCCGTGTAGCGCGGCTACACGGGGCTCGAACTAGGTAGTTCGGACTAGGGTCCTATTCCGAACTACCGTTACTCCTCGTGAAACGAGGTGTACCGGTAGTTCGGAATAGGCACCCTAGTCCGAACTACCTAGTTCGAGCCCCGTGTAGCCGCGCTACACGGGGTTCGAAGCAGCGGGGATTTAAAAATGGCGGCTCCCCGCTTATGCTAATGAAGCCCGGGAAATTCAAATCCCGGGCTTCATTAGCAAGTGCGGTATGCATACATTACCCTCCTAGTTCGAACTAGGAGGGTAGTGTAGACATACCCTCAGTCTTCCCTTGTCCAAACTAAACAAGCCCAATTCTTTCAGTCTTCCTTATAGCTCATGTTTTCTAATCATTTTTGTTGCTCTTCCCTGGATCTTCTCCAATTTGTCATGTAGAGTACATAGGATTTAAGATATGGGCGTATCATCGAGTTATACAGAGGCAATAAGATATTCTCTGTTTGCTTTTTTTCACTGCCACTGCACAGTGAGTGGCTTTTTGGGAAACTGTCCACAATGACGCCAAAATCTCTCTCTCGAGTGGTAACAGCTAATTTAATCCCCATGATATTGTATTTACAGTTGGGATTATGTTTTCCAATGCACATTACTTTACATTTATCAACATTAACATTCATCTGCCATTTTGTTGTCTAGTCCTAGTTATGAGAGATCCTTTTGAAGCTCTTCACAGTCTGCTTTGGTCTTAACTATCTTCAGTATCATCTGCAAATTTTGTCACCTCACTCTTTACCCCTTTCTCCAGAGCATTTATAAATAAGTTGAATAGGATGGGTCCCAGTATGGACCCCTCCAGGACCCCACTAGTTACCTCTCTCCATTCTGAAAACTCACCATTTATTCCAATCCCTTTGTCTTTTAACCAGTTTTCAGTCGATGACAGGACCTTCCCTCTTGACAACTTACTTTACGTAAGAGCTTTTGAGGAGGGACCTTGTCCAAGGCTTTCTGGAAATCTAACTACACTAGATCCACTAAATCTCCCTTCTCCACGTTTGCTGACCCTCTCAAAGAACTCTAGGGCTGTGTCTAGACTGGCCAGTTTTTCCAGAAAATCAGCTGCTTTTCCGGAAAAACTTGCCAGCTGTCTACACTGGCTGCTTGAATTTCCTCAAAAGCAGTGACTTCCTACTGTAAGAAATCAGTGCTTTTTGCGGAAATACTATGCTGCTCCCGTTCGGGCAAAAATCCCTTTTGCGCAAAAGTTTTGTGCAAAAGGGCCAGTGTAGACAGCTGAGATTTGTTTTGCACAAAAAAGCCCCGATCGCAAAAATGGCGATCGGGGCTTTTTTGAGCAAAAGCGCGTCTAGATTGGCCATGGACACTTTTCCGCAAAAAGTGCTTTTGCGGAAAAGCGTCCGTGCCAATCTAGACGCTCTTTTCCGAAAATGCTTTTAACGGAAAACTTTTCTGTTAAAAGCATTTCCAGAAAATCATGCCAGTCTAGACGCAGCCTAGTAGATTAGTAAGACATGATTTCCCTTTACAGAAACCATGCTGACTTTCCCCCACCAAATTATGTCCATCTGTGTGTCTGATGATTTTGTTCTTAACTATAGTTTCAACTAATTTGCTCGGTACTCATGTTAGACTTATTGGCTGTAATTGCTAGGATCACCTCTGGAGCCCTTATTAAATATTGATGTCACATTAGCTACTGTGGCAGGGCGTTGCTCTCTACTGGCCCTTTAAGGGGCTGAGACCTGTGTGAATAAATCCCTGTAATATTATCACTCTCATAACTTTGTATTAAGATATATCTAAAAGGACAAGATCTTTAAGTGTTCTTATAGAATCTGTAACATTTCTCCTATAACTTTGTATTAAGATATATAGATCTTGTAAGAAAAAATGTCTTTTAAGCTCTCCCCTTTCCTTGATTGTCCTATTGAAATGAATGAGGTGTGAATGGAGAATGAAAGATGAGCACCTCCAGCAGCAGTTGCAAGGGTGGAGAAGGTCTGGGAGCTAGATCGAAGACAATACCTGTAAAGTGAGTTCATTAAGAAGACTGGATATACAGACACCTTGGGAGTCAAGCAGCAAGTGCCCGCCCTTGGAAGAACTCTCTCTGAAGCAGCATTAGGAAAGGCAAGGTGATGACTAATTGGCTGCATGAGAGGGATAAATAGGCATCTTGTAGAGGGACCCCGGGTTTTCCTCTTGTCAACATGGGAGCATCGATCCGGATTGGCAGAAGCCCGGCTCCCCCCCTCCCCCATCTAACTCACCTGGCCAGTGCAGTTAGGGGGAGCAACTTTTGGTAACCACAAGAGGGAGTGTGCTTGCGTGTGGGAGAGTGCATAAGTGTGATGTATCATATGCATATAAGTATTGATTGATCTATGGATGATCAATAAATGTGGCAGGTTGCCTTATCCCCTGAAAAAGATCCCGAGTGCTTCTTTTAAGCACAACACATGGAGTCAGGAGGAAGCCCAGCTGAGGCAGCTAAGGAGGGCCCAGCTGGAGGCCATATAGAGCAGCTCCTGGGAGGAGGAGAGGGACCTGCCTGCCTGCAGTGAGGGAGGCTTCAGCCTAGCAAACCCAGGCTACCTGGCCTGAGGCCCAGGACTGCAAGGAGGCAGTCATGGAGGGTGGGGCTCCCATGGAGGCAGCCCTAAAGGCTGGGCTGCAAGGAGGCAGCTGCAGTAGGCTGGGAGAGTTTGAGCCAGGGAAGCCCCAGGCCATAAGTCCGCAAGGCAGGGTTGCAGGAAGCAACCGGGCAGGCGGAGTGGGAGAAGAACTGGGGGCCCTAGGGAGTAGGGAGGACCCTGGAGGAGGAGCGGAGGAGGAACCCCTGGAAGGGGGTGCAGATCAAGACCGGAGTGTCACTGCTGGAGGGCAGTGCCGTGAAGAGAATACCTCACCCAAAGGGGGCGCGTCGGCGTCGGAGCAGCCGGTCACTTCCCCACAAGCCACCCCAGGTGAAAGTGAGTCAACCCGCTGCACCACCTTCCAGTCATTGGGTACAGAGCCGATTAAAGGACAGGTTACAAACCAGGTAGTAGTTCCACATTTCCCACTCGAGTTCTTTTGGAGGTGAAGGGGCGGGAGAAGGGAGCGGTGGGGCGAAGGGGAGGGTTGGGGTGAAGGGGCGGGAGGAAGGGAGCGGTGGGGCGAAGGGGAGGGTTGGGGTGAAGGGGCGGGAGGAAGGGAGCGGTGGGGCGAAGGGGAGGGTTGGGGTGAAGGGGCGGGAGGAAGGGAGCGGTGGGGCGAAGGGGAGGGTTGGGGTGAAGGGGCGGGAGGAAGGGAGCGGTGGGGCGAAGGGGAGGGTTGGGGTGAAGGGGCGGAGGAAAGGGGGGGCAAAGAGGGGTGCCTGGCACACAGGAGGGGCTAAGGGGAGGTTGGGGGACACAGAGGGGAAGGGGGGCTCTGGGGGGGAGGGGGAGGTGGGGGAAGAGGAGGCTCTGGGGGGGTGGAGGGGAAGGAGAGGCTCTGGGGGGGAGGGGGAGATGGGGAAGAGGAGGCTCTGGGGGGGTGGAGGGGAAGGAGAGGCTCTGGGGGGGAGGGGGAGATGGGGAAGAGGGGGCTCTGGGGGGGTGGAGGGGAAGGAGAGGCTCTGGGGGGCGAGGGGGAGGTGGGGGAAGGGGAGGCTCTGGGGGGAGGTGGGGGAAGAGGGGGCTCTGGGGGGCGAGGGGGAGGGGGAGGTGGGGGAAGGGGAGGCTCTGGGGGGAGGGGAAGGGGAGGCTCTGGGGGGGGAGGGGGAGGTGGGGGAAGAGGGGGCTCTGGGGGGGGGGGTTCGCCTGGCCCCGCCCCCGGCTCGGGAGAGGCCTTTGTGCCGGGTCCCTGGTCACCATGGCAACCCCAGCAGGAGCAGGTGGAGCGGGTGGGCGTGTCCGGGGCGCTCGGCCCCGCCCTGGGGGGGCCGCGAGGAGGGCGGAGGCCCCGCCCCCGGGCCGAGCGCGCGCTGTGATTGGCTCGCGGCGGCGGAGCCGAGCAGGTTGGTGGGAGCGGCGCGGAGCGGACGGAGCGGAGCCGGGTGAGGCGCGGCGGGGCCGGGGGGGCCTTTGTCTGGGGACCCCCCCGCCCGAGGGCCCGGCCCGCGGCGCCTCTTTGTGCGGGGCGCGGCCGGGCGGGGCGAGGGATGGAGGGCGGGCGCGGGGCGATGGGGGGCGGGCGGGGCGCGGGGCGGGCGGGGAGCGGGCGGGGTGCAGGGCGCGGGGCGGGCGGGGCGATGGGGGGCCGGGGTGCGGGGCGATGGGGGGCGGGGCAGGGTGCGGGGCGCGGGGCGGGCGGGGCGATGGGGGGCCGGGGCGCGGGGCGATGGGGGCCGGGCGGGGCGGTGAGCCGGCCGTGCGCCCGGGGTGTTCTCGCCGGCGCGGCTGGGAAGCGGCGCTGGCCCGAGGCCGGGCTCCCTGCGGGAGGGATGGAGGGAGGGGCCGGCCGGTGCCCCGCTCGCCGCGCCCTTGGGTGCAGGGCTGCCCGGGGCGTGGCTCGGAGGCCCGGCCCGGCCGCCTGGGTGAGCCGGGGGCGCTGGGTCTGCCCCCCTTGCCGTGCGCCGCAGCTGCAGGCTGGGGTTGCCCCCAGGGGTTTCTGTGCGTGGAGCCCGGCCGGGTGGGCGCTCCTGCGGGGACTGTCCGGGGCCGGGTGTAGCTCGGGAACAGCTCGTGTGTTTCCATGTGCATGCAACCAGCGGAACTGGGCCAGTGACTGACCGAGGGGCGGCGGGTGCCCACCACAGCGGGGCCCTAAACCGTAGCTGGAGCCCGACTTCCTCTCTGACTGTGTGGGGGAACAGGAGGAAAGGGGGTGGCGGGAGAGTGAGCGAAGTCCCTCTCCTCCCCCACACCTCAGCACCTTGGAGGAGGTTTGGCTGCTCTCACACAGATGGCAAGGTGGTGATTACTTAGGGTAGGCAGCCATGGACTGCAAACAGCAACTGGGGAAGAGGCGTGTGTGAACGTCGTGGTGGAGAGATGGCGAGGGGTCACTTGTTCCTACACACCTGTCGTTAACTGGGTTTTAAAAAGGGAAGATTAGCATTGTCCCGGAGGACAGGGTTGAATTCAAAGTGACCTAGGCAACCTGCAGATTTGATCTGAAATCAACCAGATGGGATTCAGGAAGCACAAAGTACTGCGCCCGGAAGGGAGAAATCAAATGCACCCCTACAAAATGGGGGGCGACTGGCTCGTCTGCAAAGCATCTGGGGTCCTGGCGAACCGCAGAGTTGTCCGTGTGGTGCAGATGTGAAAAAGGCGACTATCATTCTGGGATGTCACTTGTGAGGCTGGAGTATTGTGTAGGGATGTTAGGAAGGGAGTAGTTAGGCTATTGCGTAGTCAGTAGAACTTCTGTTGACTACACGATTACTCGATCAGGGAGGAAGTGCTCAGTCCCAGCTCACGCCAGGTCCAGGGCCTACCCCTGCTGCAGCTCTGCATTTTAAATGTAGTAAGAGCTGGGCTCCTGCCACCCCCTCCCTACCTTTGAGGGAGGGGGGAGTGCGAGTAGTTGACTACCTGATGAGCCTAGGCTTATTGGGTACTTAACTCCTCGCTTCCATCCCCAGTGTTGTGCCCAGTTGGGGGGCATGCCTCCAGAGAGATGTGGATGAACCGGAGAGCGTCCAGAGGAGAGTAAGAACAGCTATTGAAAGTTTAGAAAACGTGACCTTTGAGTAAAACTTAGGACCTGGGCCTGTGGCAGTTGAGAAGAGAAGAGTGAGGGGGGACCTTTTCCATTTGAGATCTGTATGAAGGGTTGTTGCGAGGCAGATGGTGATCAATTGCTCTGCGTGCACTGAAGGTGAGATAAGCAATGGCTTTAACATGGAGCGAGGGAGATTTAGGTAAAATCCCTTTGAGTAAAGGCAAGTGTAGTTCTGCTCTGGAGTAGTCTTCCAGGAGGGGCTGTGGGGCTCTGTCACTGGAGGCGCTAAGACCCATCTGGACAAACGCCTGTCTGGGATGGTCCAGCTCTGTTTGGTCCTGCCTAGATGACCAGAGAACTAGCAGTCTCCCTTTCAGCCCTTTGGGGGGAGGGGTAGCTCAGTGGTTTGAGCATTGGCCTGCGAAACCCAGGGTTGTGAGTTCAGTCCTTGCGGAGGCCATTTAGGGATTTGGGGCAAAAATTTGTCAGGGATGGTACTTGGTCCTGCTATGGAGCTAGGGGACTGGACTCAATGACCTTTCAAGGTCCCCTCCAGTTCTAGGAGATAGGCAATCTCCATTCATTTATTTAGCCCTGCATGGCTGTGCCTGTAGAGGGGCATGGGGTCTGAGTGCTTCTTTCAGACAATGGAAATAAAGGAAATGGCAAGGTACTGGGATGTGAAAATCAGCCATTGTGCTGGCTAATTACCCCCTCCCTCTCCATCACACTTTCCTGAGGGCTTGTTAGCAGGCTGGATTTAGTGCCTCGGGGTGGAGGCCAGATTGACATGATGAAATGTGGTGGCTCCTCCCTCGGATCAATAGTCCCGCCAGTAGCTCGACAGATTGTAATGGGTCTGCCCGGTCAATAATGGCTCTTCTGGTCCGGTGTGGGGAGGACAGTGGCAGGGTGGAGCAGCGCCCTAGCTCAGGCCCTGGAGGGAAGGTTTCGGAGCAGGGCCGTTTCCAGCGTTTCTGCTGCAGGAATTAGCTGGGAAATGACTCTGCTCTCTGCAGATGGCTTGTGACAAGCCTGGAGAGGCACACGCGGGAGGTGGGGGATTTCGGTGCAGCTGGACGGCAGCGAGGCCGTCAGTCTCCTAACAAAGGGGGGCTCTGCCCCAGCAGAACACAATGCAGGGAGCTCTGCTGCGGCTGAGCTCTGCCCTCCCAGCCGGGGAGGCCTGCGAAGGCTCAGCCAGACGGGGCTGGCTGGGTGCTGGATCCCCTCAGCCCAAGTGCTCGGGATGGGGACGTCGGCAGGGCTTAGTCTCCGGGGTGTACGTCTGGCTGCGCGCTGAGCTGTCTGTGGACCGATGGCTTCTTTAGGGCGGCAGCCTGGGAAAGGCTGGTACGCAGCAAATGGCAGGGCTTGCTGCACAAGGGGGCAGGCGCTGCCTGTTGACGCGGGTGAGTCGCTGACACCCTGCCGGGGTGGTGGCTGTCGCATGGCTGGGGTGGCTCTGGCGCGGCTACCTCCGTGTGCTGCTTTCCCTCTGACGGCCCTCTGTCTGAGTGCCTAAGCCCGCTGGGACACGGGCTGTTTGTGTCACACTGTACCCCCCCCAAGCCACAGCCCCCGGACAACTGGGAGCTCTAGGGCAGCGTTCCGAGTGGCTTGCCGTGGTCTGCGGCACGGCTCTGGCCGAATGTGGGCCATGGTGTCCGTGTCTCGTGGGGACGCCTGCGCTGCAGGAGGGGCTTGGTGCTTGGCTCCCCACTGCTAGTGCTGCCAGCCAGGGAGAGGCCGGGAGTGGCTCCGTGTGGGGGGGGCATGTGGCGGCAAGCAGAGGACGTGCAGGGGGGGGCAGAAAATGCTCTTTGGCCAGCAGCGGCACCTGCAATCTCTCTCTCTCTCGCTACGGCACAATGCAGCTCTGTCTGGAAGGGCCTCTGCAGCACCGCGTGCCCAGTGCATGGAGCGCTGCAGAGCACAATGCCGCGAGCGGGTGGGGGGAGGCACACGGCAGGGAAGGACAGGGACCTCCACGCAGAGCTGGAGGCTGGGCCAGGCTGGCTGGGGGGGCAGGAGCTGCAGAGGGGGCTCGCACAGGTGCAGAGGGAGGGGGAAGTGGGGCGAGCAGGGCTGTGATAGGTTGGAGGGTTTGACCTTTCACCTTCCTGCTCATGTTGTGTGTGAGGCTGTGGTCCTCGTGCTGCCCCCTCCATGCACCGACCTCCCTGGGGCTTTCTCCCGTCTCTTCCCACGCCCGTGGGCCTGCTGCCCCTTGCGGCTGAGCTGTCTCTGGTCTGGCCGGGCTAAGCCTCTGAAACGCAGGCTCCCGGACGGACAAAATGCCTTCCACCGCGTCCAGCCACGGCAGGGCTGTCCTGGGGGCTCACGGGGCCCCAGTGGTGGCCTGGGGAGGGGTGGGAAATGTGGCGCTCCTACTTCTCAGCGTCACACTCCCGAAATATTTTAAAGGGGGTTTTAACCGAGGCCCTGTCGATGAATACGGTGCGCCCGTTCCGTGGCTTCTCACCTGAATGGCTCTTCCGCAGGCGCCACGTTCTGCTGAGAGCTCTGGCCGGCTTGGCCAGGGAACTGCGTCCTCTTGGGAGGAAGCCAGGCCACAGACGGGGCGGGAAGCGGGGGGTGGGTGGACTCTGAGACCCAGCAGCGCCCCACGTTTTCCAGTGCCCTATGGGTAAGGACGGCCCTGAGCTCTAGAGCCTCCCCGTGGCCCCGTGGTGGAATTGTCACCCGGAGGGGATGATCCCGCCCTCCCCTCCTTACCTCTCTGATCTCGTTCAGGCGCTGAAGGGGGTGGCTGTTAGCAATCCCGGAAAGGGGTGTGCTGTGCCGCCAGTGGGCTGGGAGAGTCTTTGCCTGGAAAGTGCCCTGCATCCCCATTGTGCTCCGGAAAGAACTTGGAGCTGGGTTGTGAGGGGGGCAGGGTGCTTGTGGGGGGTGTGATCAGCTGTGCAGTCCCGTAGGCATGGCAGGATGGCCACAGCGTTCTGCTCGTGCCGGCGGGTGGTGAGCTGGGGCTTAGGGGGTCTTGAGTTACTTGGACCATCATTCTACCAGGAGAGCTTGGCCCGGGGTCTGGTTCACAGGCGGCTCAGGTAGGAGGCAGTCCCTCCCAGCGGCAGCCTCTGCCCAGCTAGCTGGAGCCGGTAACTCTTACACCGATTGCTGAAGAGACCAGGTCCCCTTGACTAGCGTGCTGCTTGCCTGGAACCGTCCTGCGAGGCTTGGGGCTGCCGCGGCCGCTCCCCGTGCTCGGCCAGCCCCTGCACTGCCTCGCTGTGCCCAGGGCCGCGGTCCTGGCTCCCTCGTCCCTGGCCTCTAGGGAAATGCCGTAGCCCTCTTTACTGACGTCTTTGGTGCTGCTCATCCCCTGGGGAGGAAGGTCCGTCAATACCAAGCACTACGTGGGCTAGTTCGCGCCTTGGTCCCGCCCGGTATTTCATGGGGATTTTCTTCCTGGAGCCATTTGGTGGCTCCTGGCTCTGTGGGCGTCAGTGGAATGCGACGAGCTGAGGGCAGCACAGCAGGGAAAGGTCAGAGCCATGCTGGCAATATCCGCTCTCCAGGAGCGAATCCGCTAAAGTTCTGGCTCCCCGGCAGTGGCCAGGTTATGGCCTAGCGCCGCCTCACCCTGGCGCAGCGGCTGGGGACGGGAGGCTGGAGTAGCGAGCCAAGGGTCTGAGCGGGGCCGCAGCTCCCATGCCAGGGTGAATGAAAATCAGTGACTTTTTTTTAAGAAGTCAAGATTGGATTGTCTTGGTTTTTTTTTTTTTTTTTAACCAAGAAAATAGTAAACGTCTT
Organism: Pelodiscus sinensis; assembly: GCF_049634645.1. NCBI lineage: Eukaryota > Metazoa > Chordata > Testudines > Trionychidae > Pelodiscus > Pelodiscus sinensis. Next base: position 71,549 of record NW_027465824.1, read on the forward strand.
CGTTAGAAAGAAGAGTTGCAATTAAATCTCCAGGCAGACGTGCTGCACCTGTGCTTAGTCTCATAACATGAACTCGTGGCTCTAGTCCGTCCAGCCCAGCTAGTAGCTCATGTCTCTTGAACGTCCGGGGCTTTCCATGGCTGGTTCTCGGCAGACGACACGGAAACGTGCAAAGAACGACGCAGGCGGGATCGGGTGGCTTGTGAGCCGTGCTTATGCGCGGGTGGCCCTGCCTGCGTGGCAGAAGCGTGAGTTGGGACGTCCCTAAGGAGAGAGAGCCAGTAGACAGGAAAGGCTGGGGCAGCACAGAGAGGAACGGGGGTGAACTGGAAGAAAAAGGGAAGACGTTCAGCACACTCAGCTTCCCGTATCCCCTGACACGTCTGCCCCAGAAACTCTCCCGGCCTCTGGGTGTATGAGCCCCCGGTCTGGGAGGCTACGTCTACACTGGCCCCTTCTTCGGAAGGGGCATGTTAATTTTGAACTTGGGAATAGGGAAATCCGCGGGGGATTTAAATATCCCCTGCGGGATTTAAATAAAGATGTCCGCCGCTTTTTTTCCGGCTTGGGGAAAAGCCGGAAAAAAGCATCTAGACTGGCGCGATCCTCCGGAATAAAGCCCTTTTCTGGAGGATCTCTTATTCCTACTTTGAAGTATGGGGCCAGTGTAGACGTAGCCGGAATGTTTTGAAGACGTTTGTCGCCTGGGTGAAAGGGGAAGATGTGTCCGGTGGGAGGAGATGCAGGGCCTCGCCGCGAGAGTGAAGCGTCCCAAGGAAGCCTGCTGCCTGGGAGGAAATGAGGCGGCTGTGGCCGAGTGGCGCGGCTCATCAGTAGCGTGAATAATTCCCCTTGCGGCGCTGTGCCGGTTCGTGGGTGCGGCTGGACACGCCTTCCCCAGCCGTTGCTGGGTTGGATGTTGCTGGGAAGGCAAAGCTTAGCTTAGCGAAGCTTTCTGGCTTGAGTGGCTCGTGGCTGGGTTTAGGCTCTGTCACCCCAGGGTTCAGCACCGAACGCTGCGGCCAGAGAGTCTGGACTTGCCAGCTGCCCCGGGTGTCTGTGGCCAGGATGTCCCACGCAGGCAGGGCCGGGAGTCAGTTCCCTGTGTAGCGCCAAAGCTTTGCTAAAGGAGCCCCGTGCTCGCTGGTTTCTCAAGACCTGGCAGTGGCAGTGAGCTGGACGGGGCTCGCTCCCGAGAGCAGCGTGCTCGGCGCACAGCCAGTCTTCGCCTCCTGGGGAACGGGAGTGAAATCAAAGATGTTCTTGTGGTGATTTCAGGCAGCCGCACAAGTCTCAGAATCCGGGTTCTGTGGCATAGAAATCGGCCGGCGCGGGCTGCTTTGGTGGCAGTTGCTGACGGCCTGAGCTCTGCTCCTGGGCCGTGGCTGGGAGCGGTGGCAGGGTCAGCCCCCAGCGAGGCCCTCGGCACCTGCTGCTCCCCTGGGCTGTAGCTCCCAGGACCGAGCCCAGGTGGCACAGCGGGTGAAGAGCCCATCCCTCTCGGGAGAAGCGGTGCTGTCCCCATGCATTGGCCTGCACGTGAGTTTCAGCTGTTCCCCCGTAGGTCTGTCGTTGGCGGCTCTGCCACCCAGATTTCTGCTAGGGCAGGCCAGGCCCCCGACCTGCAAAGGCGGAAGTGACAAGTGCCCCAGTGCTGGATTGGTCTTGCCCAGAGCTGCTTCGTGCCTGTACCTTGACGCAGCTCTGATCTGGCTGCGGCCACGTGGTTCCCAGTGGGATCCTGAAGACCAGGAGTGCAAGGGCTCTGGCTGGGGGTGTGGGTACAGGAGGGGGTACAGGCTCTGGGCTGGAAGGTGGGTGCAGGAGGAGTACAGGCTGTGGGCTGGGGGGGGTACAGGCTCTGGGCTGGAAGGTGGGTGCAGGAGGAGTACAGGCTGTGGGCTAGAGGGGGTACAGGCTCTGGGCTGGAAGGTGGGTGCAGGAGGAGTACAGGCTGTGGGCTAGAGGGGGTACAGGCTCTGGGCTGGAAGGTGGGTGCAGGAGGAGTACAGGCTGTGGGCTGGGGGGGGTACAGGCTCTGGGCTGGAAGGTGGGTGCAGGAGGAGTACAGGCTCTGGGCTGGGGGGGTACAGGCTCTGGGCTGGGGGTGGGTGCAGGAGGGTGTGATGACGCGTTGGGGTTTTCCCATCTCCTGCACCCCGTAGTGGCACACAGACTCCACCAGCCAGTAGAACAGAGGGAGTTTATTGCTTCTCCAGGATACAGCACAGCACAGATGTAATCTGGTTACAGGAACTGGGGCTAGGAGGCTTCAGTCCCCCCTTGAGATGGGGGGTGGATGGGCCCTACAATCCCAGCCCCCCTCCCTAGCTCCTTCTCCCCTGCTTCCCAGACCGAAACTACCACTCTCTTCCAGCCCTGCCCCCAGCCAGGGCTCCACTCCCCTTCTTCCCATTGTTCCGCTCCCTGGGAGATACTGGTCGGACGGGTTCGAAGCCCCCTTGCATAATGACTCATCCCCTGCCCTGCTGGGCCGTGCTGCAGCCAGCAGCCAGTGGAGGTCACTCAACCCACTGCCCAGCACAGCAACCAGCAAGTTCCCCCCCACTACGTCACAGTTCTCCCCCCTCCGAGAGCGAACTGAGCAGGGTCACTCCGCTCGTGACCTAGGGAAGTTCGGGTCCTCTGCGTGGAAACCCGCACTGGGGACTTGGGTGCTCCCCTTGACTTGGGCTGGCCACGACGAGGCCCCACATGAATTGGCTTCCCTCTGTCCACTCGCCGCCCCGCTCCAGGGGGACTGGCACAGGCCTGTCCTCGGGGGTCACACCCACCCTTCCACTGGCCTTGATCTCTGGCCGGGGTCTCTCGGGCCGGGGCCATGAGCCCAGTGAGCCTTCTCTGGACAGCCAGGATGTCTTCTACCCCCGACGCTCCATCCAGGGAGGTCTTACCCTCCCATAACTCTCTCAGCAAGCCCAGGGGGTCCTCTGTACGGGGTAGGGGCCCCCAAGCCGCTTTCCTCCTGTCTTGGGCCTTCCCGCCCCTCTGGCAGGAGTCGCAGGACCGGCAGTACCGCTGCACGGCTGTAAACATCCCCGGCCAATAGAAGTGCTGGAGCAGCCTCAGCCGGGTGCTCCGGATCCCCCGGTGGCCCCCAACGGGGATGTCATGGGCCAAATACAGCAGCTTGAGGCAATACTTTTGGGGGACGACCAGCTGCCGCTGGACCCCCCCATGCCCTCGCCTTCCTGGGGGGGGAAGCCACTCACGGAACAGGAATCCCTGCTCCCACAGGAATCTCTCCTGGCCACCTCTCCCCAGGGGCTGAGCTGCACGGAGGCCAGCCTGGTCCCTCAGCCTCTGCAAGGAGGGGTCTGCCTGCACCTCAGCCTGGAATTCAGCTGCTGGGGCAGGGATCGGGACCTGTTCCCCACCCTTGCCTAGGTCCGGAGTCCCAGCCTGGCTGGACCCCGTGTCCACTGGGATGGGACCCTGAGGACCCTGCCGGGAGTCCTTCCCTGGATCCAGGTTGCCAGCCCCTTGCTGACTGGCTATGGGCGGTGACCCGGGTCCTGTGGGGTCTGTCTGGCCATTCCTCTAGGTCATTCCCCAACAGCACCTCTGTGGGCAAGTGCGGGTGCACCCCCACTTCCTTGAGACCTTCCTTGGCCCCCCCTTTCAGATGCACCCTGGCTACAGGCACCTTAAACGGGAACCCGTCTATGCCCTTCAGGGTCAGCTGGGTGTGGGGTAGTATCCACTCTGGGGCCACTATGTCGGATCGGGCCAGAGTCACCTCCGCCCCCGTGTCCCAGAAACCTGTCACCTTCCTACCATCCACCTCCAGGGGTATGAGGCACTCGCTCCGCAGGGGCCGTCCTGCCCCCACCCGGTACACGGAGAAATCCGCCTCCCGAGGGTCAGGCCTCCCAGGGGAGGTGCACTGAGTATCCTTCCCCTCTCTCTGAGCTGAGGTTTGCCTGCCAGCCCCTGCCTCTGGGGCAGCCTGCCCTTCCTCCCACCCCAGCCAGTTAACCCTGGAAGGTCCCTGGTCCTGGGACCTGTTCTTGTGCCTGGTGCATTGAGCCCTCTTGTGGCCTCGTTGCCCACAGCGATGGCAAGTTAGGTTCTGTGGGCCCTTTTGGGTCAGCTCCGCCCCAGCCCTGGCTGGTTTTCTGGGGTATCGATGACTGGTCCTGGTCCCTGTGGCTCGCCCCGTAGTTGACTCCCTCCGTCACTCAGCCGAGATCCGGTCTCTGCGCGATTCTCTTTCTCTCCGGGACTCCCGTTCACACCCGGACCGGCTCTCCATGAACTCATCCGCCAGTCTCCCGGCCTCCTGGGGGTTCTCTGGTCTCCGGTCCTTGAGCCACAGCCTCAGTTTGGGTGGGCACGCTTCATAGAGCTGCTCCGTCATGACCAGCTTGAGCAGCTCCTCTGCAGTCTGGGCTCCGACTCCAGACACCCACTTGCGGCAGTATTGTGCCAGGCAGGAGGCCAGGTCCACATAGGTCTCCCGTGGCTCCTTCTGTACCCCCCGGAACTTCTTCCTGTACATCTCGGGGGTCAGCCCGAACTTGTGCAGCAGGGCCTCCTTGACTCAGTTGTAATCCCCTGGCTGTAGGTCCTCCAGCTGACTGAGCACTCCAGCCGCTTCCTGGCTCAGTGCGGGGATGAGCTCCTGCAGCCAGTCAGCTGGGGGGACCCATTGCAGTCCACAGGCCGGCTCAAGGGAGCTGAGGAGGCGAGGAAGCAGCTGGTGGGTGGGATTCAGAACAAAACTTGCTAGGGGGTTTTTAGATGGGCCCTGAGTGCCCCCAGCCGGACTCGTGTTCTGGAGGCTTGCAGGGCAGGGTTGAAGCTTCTGAAAAGGAGGGTTGGGAGGTGTTAACGGGGGGCCGACGCACGCTGAACTGCAAACGTTGCCTGCGCAGAGGGGACAGCCCTTCCGGATACTCTGGGCTGGCAGGGGTACTGAGCAGAGGGGGAGAACTGGGGAATTCTGTCATGCTCCTCTTGGGGCTGGGTCCTGCGGAGAACGCTCCTTCGGCGAGGGTCCTAGAGACCCAGTGTCTGACTTGTCTTCACTGGCCATAACTGCACAACAAAACTGCTGGAATGCCTGAGCGGTCACCAACCTCTTGGTCACCAACCACCTGCCGTCGTGGCCTGGCAGATCAAAGCCGGTCTTCTCCCATGGCAGCCTCGCGTCTCTGCCCGGCCTGACGCAGGGCGTTCCGTGCTAATGGGGCGGGGTCTCGGCGGCCTGAGACGAGCTTTGAAATAGCCACGCCCCTAGACAGGAGCAAACGCCACAGGGTGTGTCCACGTCTCCTGAGGCCAGTACTTGGCTCTGCACTGTACCACCTAGGCCTATGGACTCCCAGCCCTCACCGGGGCAGTGCCGTGTGCCACGCACAAGTCCAGTGGGCACCGTCTCGCTCCGCCCCGACGTGCAGCCACGTCTGGAGTCCAGAAGGGACCATCCTGATTAGCCGGTCTGGCCTGCATCACACTAGCCGCCGGCCAGTAACCCAGGCAGCCCTTCCTAGAGCCCAGCTGGAGCAAGCCTGCTGCAGAGACGTTCAGCTCGGCTTTCCGGGAGGGTGAATCCGTTAGTCCGGTGGCTAGTTCCCCTTGGGGGACAGGTGCATCTTCCTTCTCCTCGGTGTTTGCCTCGCTTCCGCTTCCTGGCGCCCGCTCTGGTTCGACCTGTGGCTACCGGATGAGAGCTGTTGTCAGAAGCCGTCTCCCCTCGTAGGCACTCGTGCACTCTGATCACATCACCTCTTAACCTTACGTCTCGGCCTGGCAGAGCCCTGGCTGGGTTCATTTAGCTAGGACTGGAGCTGCCTTGGGCAGGGGGCTGGACTCGCCTCCTGAGCTCTCCTCCAGCTCCGGGATTCTGGGATTCTTTTGGGCAACTGCCCCTGTAAAGAATCGCTTCCCATCTCCGAGGAGCCTTGTTCCCTGTAGTTCCCAGCCATTGTGAGGTGTGGCGTCCAGTGCTGGAGCCCGGATTCCTAATGCCACGTAGCGCGGTCCTGCTCGTATTCCCTGTCGGCTGTCGCTGGAGTCCCCGTCAACTCTGAGCTCTCCCGCTCAGCTGCTCCAGGGCCCCCATCCAGTTCTGCAGAAAAGGACCTGGGGGTTACAGTGGATGAGAAGCTGGAGATGAGTCAACAGGGCGCCCTTGTAGCCAAGAAGGCTAATGGCGTATTAGGGGGCATTAAGAGGAGCATTGGCAGCAGATCCAGAGATGTCATTATTCCCCTTTATTCGGCTTTGGTGAGGCCGCATCTGGAGTATTGTGTCCAGTTCTGGGCCCCCCACTACAAAAAGGATGTGGACGCATTGGAGAGGGTCCAGCGGAGGGCAACCAAAATGTTTAGGGGGCTGGAGCATATGACTTATGAGGAGAGGCTGAGGGACTTGGGTCTGTTTAGTCTGCAGAAGCGAAGAGTGAGGGGGGATTTGAGAGCAGCCTTCAACTTCCTGAAGGGAGGTTCCAAAGAGGCTGGAGAGAGGCTGGTCTCAGTAGTGACAGATGCAGAACAAGGAGCAATGGTCTCAGGTTGTGGTGGGAGAGGTCCAGGTTGGATATTAGGAAAAACTATTTCACTAGGAGTGTGGTGAAGCGCTGGGATGGGTTCCCTAGGGAAGTAGTGGATTCTCCATCCCTAGAGGTGTTTAAGTCTCGGCTTGACAAAGCCCTGGCCGGGTTGATTTAGTTGGGATTGGTCCTGCCTTGGGCAGGGGGCTGGACTTGATGACTCCTGAGGTCTCTTCCAGCTCTAGGATTCTATAAAGGCTAATTCCCATCTAGGTCAAGGTCTCTGGGATGAAAGGTCCACGGGCTTATTTCCGGCGAGCTCCAGCTGTGGCCCTGAGCCCGGCCCTGTCTGTGGGAAGCCCGTGGTGTGTCTGGAAGTACCTTTGGCATTAGCTCATTCTGCAGAGGCCTGTCATCTCTGCAACGCCTCCCGGATCCAGCAGCCTGTCAGCCGCTGGCGCAAAGCGCGGTGCTCGATGGGAGCGTTTCTCCGGCTGGCGTCCCTCGCAAGGCGCACGGGAGGCTGCGCGGCGCCGGTGCCAGTGTTCCAAATGGCCCTCGCGTCCGCGCGGCGGTATGTGCGGAGCCGGCACAGCCTTCCCCCGGCTGGGCTTCTCCCGCTTGCTGCAGAGCCACCCAGCCTTCAGCTTTCAGCCTCCCCCCGACCTGAGCAAGGTCAGACCGCAGGGCTGCACTCCAATTCACTTGGTTAGCGGCCCATGTAGGGCGTGCCGTGCCGTGATGCCAAGTGTGAATGGTCTGACTGGCGCCGCCAGGCCCCTGGGACTTGCCAGGCGCGTGGCCGGAGAGGACTTGGCAGCAGACTCCTGGGTTGAGCGGGTCTGTTGGGAGTCTCCGTCGCACCGTGCCTCTCTGGGAGGGGCACTGCCCTGCCCCCTTGGTGCCCGGCTCCCTGTGCAGTGGAAGTTCGACTGGGCTCGCCCCCCCGGGAGATCTGCTGCTGTCCCCCACTCTGGTGCCCCAGCGTGTGGAAAACCCCTAAGCAGGGAAGCGCGTTCCAGCTGGCCGGGGGCTGATGGGCCGTGCGGCAGCTGCCGTGTCGGGAGAGCCCGCAGTGCGCCCGGTGGGCATGGTCTGCGCAGAGAGATCGGCTAGTGCCGGGAGGCGGCTCGGGGGAGTAGTGTGTCCTGGGCAGGCAGTATGTGACCGCGCAGCCGTGTTCACAGCCCCTCCCCTGCTGCTGCCTGCTTGGGTGCCAGAGGGAGCCGTGGGCGAAAGCGCCCGGTGGCGGCAGGACTGTGCCCGGGTGACTCTCTGCTCCTGTGGTGGAGAACGAGGCTTGCGCAGAGCCCACGTGGGTCTCCAGCAGGCCCATTTGCCCTGCGCTGCTGGGAGCCGAGCCGCTGGGATCCTGCTGGCCTCAGGTCCCTTCCGAGCGCTAAGCAGGCAAAGCCCCGCAGAATGGACTCAGAGAAGGCCTGCACGGGGGTGGGCTGGCTGCCACCCAAGCCCTCTGACTGGGCTGCCCTCCCCAAAAGGTTGCTCGCTGACCTGGGAGAACCACGTGTGCTCTGTCGTGTTCGCCATTCGCGCAAAGGGTTAATAGCGCAGGGCAGGGCAGGGCCCCGTATCCCTTGTGACAAAATGGGGATTTGCTGTGGTATGAGTCCTAGGCGTGCCTCAGTTTCCCCTCTACTTTGCATGGGGGAGTTGGGTCTCAGGGAGGCCTGGGGGCTTTTCCACACCTGAAATGCTGCTGTGCTGCCCCTGTGGCACTTGGATATCAACCCCAGCTCTGTGGCGTCTCCCCGGCGGCCCGTGCTTCCTGAAGAGAGGTGACCCGTTCTCCGCAGCGCCGCCTTGTCAGCGGCTGCATGCTGCACTGGAGCTGCGCGCGGAGGGTGGGGGGTGCTTCCTGGAGGGCAGCGCTGGCTGCAGCTTGGCGTTAGGGGGGCTGGCCCTCGATTCTTGGGGGCGAGACAGGGCCCAGGCTGAGCGGGGGAAGGAGGCAGGCTGCTCCATGGTCGCTGGGCTGGTCGGAGCAAAGCGACTGCGAGAGGTTTTGCAGCTGGAGCAGCCCGGAGTGACGGGTGGGGGCGTGGGGTGCGGAGGGGGCGGTGGCCCGGCTGGGCTTCTCCAGCGCTGGCTCTGCGTGTCCCCGTGCCCAGCTTTGGAATCGGTTTCTGGCCGGGGGGGGCTCTGGCAGGACCCTGCTTCCTCCCCCTTCCTGCGGGGCTGGTACCTCGCTGAGCATAGCTGGTGAGTAGAACCAGCCCAGCTCAACGGCGTAAGCTCCAGCTCCAGAGCCCGGCACGTGGAGGGCAGGCGGGGCCGAGCAGCCGGGGAAGCGGCCTTCCCGCGTGGCCGCGCCTGCTCCTGGCTGGTACGGACGTCTCCTGCCATTGTGCTCCCTCTCTTCCCGCAACTCGTCAGCCCGTCGGGCCGCTCCTCTGCGCGGGCAGGGGCCGAATAGCCCTGGGTGGCCGGCTGGCTCCCCGCTCCCTGCTCGCTTGTCCCTGAGTCCTCGGCCCGGTTCGGGTGCCTGGTGCCAGCCATGCGCCCCCCAGACTAACCCGCCCGTGGCAGGCAGCAGCAGCGGGGAGGCCAGGGGCTGCGAGCCGGGCTGGTGGGCAGATGGCTCTTGTGTGCTCCACTATGCAAATGTCCTGGCTGATGGCGCCTGCTCCCAGACAATGGCCTGAATTCGTTAGCGCGGGAGCTGCTTTGTCAGCCTGCGGCAGCGCCCCTGCTCGGCTCCTCGCCGCCGGCAGGGCAGGGGAGGGCCAGGCCCGGGGAGCGGGGTGCGAGGCCGCGTGTCTGCGCTGGGCTCCGCAGGGCGGCTGCTGGTAAGCGGGGTGTGACCGGAGCCCCTGGGAAAGGCGGGGGTGTTCCGGGGCTCTGCGCCCGGGGGCAGGAGGGATTCCCCGGCAGTGGGGCTGGGAGTAGGGCGGGGGCTCTGCCGGGCGGGGCCGGGCCTGGCCTGTGTGGATCCCGGCCGTGCCAGCGAAGAGCCCCAGAGTGCAGCTCGGCTGGGAGACGCCAGCTCCGTGTGTGTGCGGGGGGGGGGTATGTCCTACCAGGCCCCCATCTCTGGCTGTGCGCCCAGCCTGCGCTAGGCCTGCAAGGCTGCTGGGAGCAGGCAAGGCAGCCGCTTGGCTTTCCTGCAGCGTGAAGAGACGTAGCCTGAGTGGGCAGAATTGTGTAGCCAGCTGTGGCGCAGTGGGGGGGCTGCTCTGGAACCCGGGTCCCCTGCGCTGGGCTGTGTGATCCCCACTGACTCCCCCACGGCCAGCCTGGGCAGGTAACAAGGCTCTTCCCAGGGGCACAGACAAAGGGAGGGAGGTGGAGACCGACACCCGGTTTGGGGGCAGGGTTTGGGAGCAAGGTGGTTGCTGGCTGGGAAACATGAAGGGAACAGCCTAAGCTGAGTGTCCGGGGGGGGGGGGGGGGATGGACCCCCCCCACCCAAGGGGTCTGGGGCATCCTGGGCCTGAGTCCTGCAGCCACGTCCCGTCTGTGCTGGGCTGTCCCCCAGAGGGGCAATAACCCCCCTGTTCTACGGGCTGGCGGAGCCTGTTCTTGCTGCTCCGGGGCTGCTGGATCGGGGGGAACCCGACTGGCCGTTACACCAGGATCTGAGCCCCCTGCCCCTCCCCAGGGCCAGCCCCCTGCTGTGGGGCACCAGGGCGGGAAGGGCCCGTTGAGGGTCTTCTGCGGCCTCTCCCTGAGCTGGGCCCTGTCTGTCTGTCTGCGAGGTGTGGGCCTATGGGGAGCATGGCCCGTCCCGGGGTGTGGAGGGGCCTCTCCTGAGCTGGGCCCTGTCTGTCTGTCTGCGAGGTGTGGGCCTATGGGGAGCATGGCTCGTCCCGGGGTGCGGAGGGGCCTCTCCTGAGCTGGGCCCTGTCTGTCTGTCTGCGAGGTGTGGGCCTATGGGGAGCATGGCCCATCCCGGGGTGCGGAGGGGCCTCTCCTGAGCTGGGCCCTGTCTGTCTGTCTGCGAGGTGTGGGCCTATGGGGAGCATGGCCCGTCCCGGGGTGTGGAGGGGCCTCTCCTGAGCTGGGCCCTGTCTGTCTGTCTGCGAGGTGTGGGCCTATGGGGAGCATGGCCCGTCCCGGGGTGCGGAGGGGCCTCTCCTGAGCTGGGCCCTGTCTGTCTGTCTGCGAGGTGTGGGCCTATGGGGAGCATGGCCCGTCCCGGCGTGCGGAGGGGCCTCTCCCTGAGCTGGGCCCTGTCTGTCTGTCTGCGAGGTGTGGGCCTATGGGGAGCATGGCCCGTCCCGGGGTGCGGAGGGGCCTCTCCTGAGCTGGGCCCTGTCTGTCTGTCTGCGAGGTGTGGGCCTATGGGGAGCATGGCCCGTCCCGGGGTGCGGAGGGGCCTCTCCTGAGCTGGGCCCTGTCTGTCTGTCTGCGAGGTGTGGGCCTATGGGGAGCATGGCCCGTCCCGGGGTGCGGAGGGGCCTCTCCCTGAGCTGGGCCCTGTCTGTCTGTCTGCGAGGTGTGGGCCTATGGGGAGCATGGCCCGTCCCGGGGTGCGGAGGGGCCTCTCCCTGAGCTGGGCCCTGTCTGTCTGTCTGCGAGGTGTGGGCCTATGGGGAGCGTGGCCCGTCCCGGGGTGCGGAGGGGCCTCTCCTGAGCTGGGCCCTGTCTGTCTGTCTGCGAGGTGTGGGCCTATGGGGAGCATGGCCCGTCCCGGGGTGCGGAGGGGCCTCTCCTGAGCTTTGGGCAGATGGGCCAGAGGGAAGGCTGGTGGGATCAGGGGCCTTTCTCCTGCTGCCTCCCTCCAGGGGCCGGTCCTGCGGCTCTCTGCCCGCCCCAGGCAGCGCGGGCTAGGAAGGGTGCAGCTTCAGGGCTGCTGCCCGTCTGCAGGTCCCCGCTTTCCCTCGGTGCTGCTGGGAGGGTGTGACGGCACGTTGGGGGTTCCCCGTCTCCTGCACCCCGAAATGGCACAAACAGACTGTACCAGCCAGTGGAATTGAGGGTGGTTTATTGCTCCTCCAGCACAGCGCAGCACAGATGTAATCTGGTTACAGGAACTGGGCTAGGATGCCTCAGGCCCCCTTGAGATGGGGGAGACTGGGCCCCTAAACTCCAGCTCCTCTCCCTAGGCTGTCTCATCCATCCGCACAGACAGCCACCAACCAACTAACCCACTTCCAGCCCTGCCCCCCCCAGCCAGGGCAGCATCCACCTTCCTTTGTTCCTCTCCATGGGGGGTGTCTGGCCACTGGTTCAACCAGTTTGGCCTTACCTCTGCCTAGCGAGGTTTTCCCTGCTGGGTCTTGCTCCAGACAGCAGGGGTCACCACAGCCCAGCAAGTGCCCCCACTACGTCACAGAGGGCACTTGCTGGCGTCCCTCCTTGCCCCTGGCCCGGGGCACTGGGGTGCTGCTCAGCGGCTGGCAGAGTTGGGGGCCGCACGTTTCAATGTTCCGGTCGGGTGTTCAGAGCTGTGGGCCGGCCTCAGGCGTGGGCTGGGGGCGGGTGCCTGATTTCTGGCGAAGTCGCTGCTCGTCGACCTTGGCCGAGAGCCCCCCCGCCAGCTCTGTGTGTTGCAGTAGCGCAGAGCGGGGGCGGGGAGCACCCACGCCCAGGACCGGCCGACAGCCGGCATCCACCCGCAGTGAGGGGGGTTGGAATCGGGCCTGGTCAGCGTACAGCCCTTCACGCAATTACCCTAACAGCTAATGCACCCGCACCAGAGGTGCCTACGGGGAGCCGGCTGTTAAGCCAGCGTCCTGCACGTGCCGGCTCCCGCGGAGCCGCCTGCCCCCATAGACAGCAGTTGGGGGGTAGGGGGGGCCGGTGGGGAGGGTTCGAGGGTAGGGAAGGAGCTGGGAGCCACACCTGCCACGGCCTGGCCAAGTGCTGTGGCCCATAAACTGGCCGGGACCTCTGGCTGACCTTGGGCTGCGCGCACAGAGCGAGCGCCAGAGACTGAGGCCTGGGACCGGCTAGATGGATGCGGCAGGGCAGGCTCCGCGCCTGGGCTGGGGTGAGCCCAGAGCCCGAGCAGCCCTGCCCGCACAGCACAGTAGCAGGGTAACCCGGTGCTGCTGCCATGCAGCGTGGCACAGCCGTGTTCAGGTCCAGCCCTCCTCCCCTCAGTCCCCATACAGATCGGGTCAGCCAGCACTCAGGGGTCCCGGCCAGCTGGGCGCAGCGTGTGGGACGGGCAGGGTCCTGGCGAGCCGGGCGCGGGGCGGGCAGGGTCCCGGCGAGCCGGGCGCGGGGCGGGCCGGCTCCCCTGGCGCGGGGCGGGCCGGCTCCCCTGGCGCGGGGCGGGCCGGCTCCCCTGGCGCGGGGCGGGCCGGCTCCCCTGGCGCGGGGCGGGCCGGCTCCCGGCGAGCCGGGCGCGGAGCGGGCAGGGTCCCGGCGGGCCGGGCGCGGGGCGGGCCGGCTCCCCTGGCGCGGGGCGGGCCGGCTCCCCTGGCGCGGGGCGGGCCGGCTCCCCTGGCGCGGGGCGGGCGCGGGGCGGGCAGGGGTGGGCCTGCTGCTCACCTGTCATGGCGTGTCCGGGAGTCCCTGGTGTGCAGCCGGAGGGGACTCTCAGGCGGCAGGTAGAAGAGAAGGTTCCTGGGTCCCGGGGGCTGCGTAGCAAGGGGGCGATGTTAGGCAGCCTTATTCCTCCCGGGGGGGGAGGGTTCCCAGGTTGCTCACCCCCCTTCTCTTCCCCGAGACCGACCCTCCCCGGGCCCTAGTCCCAGCCTGCACTCAGCCCCGCCTCCCTTTGCCGTGATCCCCTAAGTCTGCCCCTCGGGTGTCTGGGCCCGACACACGTCTGGGGGGAGCCAGCAGGATTCCCCCCCCCGGCGTCACACTCCGTCCCTCCCCCCCCCTGCACTTCACCTGCCTTCCAGAGAGCTGGCGGCTTCTGCTCCCCAGCCAAGGGGTGGGGGCCCACATGGGGCGGTGCCGGCTCCGTCGCACTGGCCTAGGGGCCGGGGCCCTCTGGTTGTGGCTGAGCCTGGAGCGCATTGGGCAGCAGGGGCTTGGGGGGCCGGGCTCCGGGGTCCTTGGTGCCACTCGCCTGCCCCGGGGCAGTGCCTGGCGGCCAGGGCGTGGGGCCTGCGGAGGGCCAGCCCTGACCCACTGCTTGTCTCCCCCGGCAGAGCCATGCTTGCCAACGCGGCCACCATGCGCATCCTCATCAAGGGGGGCAAGGTGGTGAACGATGACTGCACGCTGGAGGCCGACGTCTACGTCGAGGGCGGCGTCATCCAGCAAGTGGGCCGGGAGCTCATGATCCCGGGAGGGGCCAAGGTCATCGACGCCACCGGCAAGCTGGTGATCCCGGGCGGCATCGACACCAGCACCCACTTCCACCAGACCTTCATGAACGCCACCTGCGTGGACGACTTCTACCACGGCACCAAGGTACCTGGAGAGCGGGGGCGGGGCCCGACGCCACAGCTGGAGAGCGGGGGCGGGGCCTGGAGTCACGGGTGGCAGGGGGCCTGGGGCCCAGGGCCACGGCGGGGGAGCTGCTGGCGGGGGCCCAGGATCACAGCTGGCGGGAGGCCTGGAGCTGAAGAGCGGCTGGAGGGTGGCAGGGCCTGGGCCCCTGGGGCTGTGGCTGGTGCCCTAGAGGCTATGGGGGCCCATCCATTCATGGCAGCAGCTTTGCGCCCATGCTGTGTCCGTCCCACGGCCAGCCGGGAGCGCTGGGAGCCCACGAGTGCCACCCAGCGAAGCCAGCCGGGCTCGGCTGACCCATTCAGTGATGGGGGACCCACCGTGGCCCCCGGCAGTCGTCCAGGGTGAGTCCCTCTGAGCTGTCAGTGCTGGTCTGAGCCTGTCTGGCATCTCCTGGGCCCGACGGAGCCCTGCAGCAGCTGGCGTGGGGTTTGCGGTGTGGCTGGGCGTGGGCCAGCCGCGTGGCACCCGCAGCCAGCGTGAGACAGTGACCCTGCCTGGCCCGGGGGGAGGAGGGTGGCCTGGGCGTGCGGCGCTGGGGCAGCCGACCTGTCTCGCCATGCGCGGAGCAGTGCAGCCTCGGGTGCCTTGGCGTGTGCTGGGTCTTGTGTGCCCCTGTCCTGGCCCCAGCGAGCGTCCTCCGTTCCCACCTGGGGGGCCTGGCTGACCCCCAGAACGCTGCCCCAGCTGGGAGTGGGGGGAGGTGGAGCGGCGGAGCAGCGCCCCAGCTGGAGATCTCCAGGGCTGCGGGGACCAGCGTTCCGTCTACGTGCAGGCTTTCTCCATCTGTCCGTGGAATCAGTTTTCTACACGCAAATGTGCACCACCTGCAGACACCCGCCGCCCGGGTTCCCCAGCATCGGCATCCCTCCTGCGTGGCCGCGCAAGTGCCCGGCTTACAGCGGGTCCTGGGGGTGACGCAGGCCCCCCAAGCACTGAGCTAGTGCCCGGTGCGGGAGGTGGCTGCGCCCAGTGCTGCGTGTGTCGGTTGGGGCTGGTGGTTCTCCCTGTGTGGCTGGGCTGGACTGAGCCCTTCCCGGCCTCTCCCCTGCCTGTGGCCAGGGCTGAATGCACACCGGGGCTCCTGGCAAGGAAGCCAGGGGTGTTATACGGCAGCGTGCCTGGGCAGTGCATGGCCACCCGCCGCAGCAGGGCCCCCCAGCTCCGTGGCACTGAAATCATAGAACACTAGGACTGGAAGGGACCTCGAGAGTCATCGAATCGAATCGAGTCCCCTGCCCCCACAGCAGGACCAAATACTGTCTAGACCATCCCTGAGAGACATTTCTCTAACCTGCTCTGAAATATCCCCAGAGATGGGGGTTCCACAGCCCCCCTGGGCAATTTATTCCAGTGTTTGACCACCCGGACAGGTAGGAAGTTTTTCCTAATGTCCAACCTAAACCTCCCTTGCTGCAGTTTCAGCCCCTTGCTTCTTGTTCTATCCCCAGAGGCCAAGATGAACAAGTTTTCTCCTTCCTCCTCATGACACCCTTTGAGATACCTGAAAACGGCTCTCATGTCCCCCTCAATCTTCTCTTTTCTGAACTAAACAAGCCCAAATCCTTCAGCCTTCCCTCCTAGCCCATGTTCTCTAGACCGTTCATCATTCTTGTTGCTCTTCTCTGGCCCCTCTCCAATGTCTCCACATCCTTCTTGAAACGCGGTGCCCAGATCTGGACACAAGACTCCAGCTGAGGCCCAACCAGCGCAGAGCAGAGCAGAGCGGACGAACGACTCCTCGTGTCTGGCTCACCACACCCCCGTTAATGCCCGGCTAGGCGCTGGGCACCCAGGAAGTGTTCCAGCAGGTTGGGCTCCGCTAGGCCGAGGCTCGAGATGGTCCTTCGCACTGGGCGTGGCCGTGGCATCGTGGGCGGGGGCAGGGCAGCCACGGGGAAGGGCCCTGCACATCTGTGTCGTGGCTTCGTGGGCCTAAGCCCGGACATCGGCTGCCAGAAGGCCCTCACTGCTCCCCCCAGAAGGCAGAGCCCGAGCAGCGTGGGGCAGGGAGGGAGGCTGTGCGGCTCCCTGCTGGCTGTTCTCCAGGGAGCTGGCTCCAGGCCGCTGACCAGGACCCCTTGGATGGGCCCGTCAGAGCGGCTGGGCCCTGCTGTGTCTGCTGGCAGGGCTCTCGGACCCAGCGTTCTCGCGCCGGGCGCCCCCCCCCATCTGCCCTTCTCCCCTTGTGGGAGTGGGGGGGCTGTCCACCCTCGTGGCCCCGGGCCCACTGTGTCGGGCAGTCACTGGTGGCCGTGTTGGGCTGGGGTGACCCCTGCTGGCCGGTGCTGCTCTGCAGAGACTGGGGGTGTCTGTGTGCACGGCCCGGGGGGGTCTCTGAGGGGGGCACGTCGGCCATGGCCCAGCAACTCTCACCTGGGCTCGGGGAGGCATCTGAACAAAGCCGGGGCGGGGCCGCCTGGGGGCTGAGGGACCAGTGGCTGGGGGCTGAGTCAGTCTCGGCTGGGCTGGGGGACGGGGGGATGCTTTAGACCAAGGGAGGGGGTGAAGCCCCTCCCCCCCAGAGGACTAGGCTGTCTGCCCTGGCTCCTATGTCCACATTGGCCCCTGCTGTGCTGTGTCTCTGAGAACCAATAAAACCACCTGCTTTACGGCCCAGCTGAGAGCCCCAACTGGCTGCGGACGGGGTGCAGGGCCGGGGGCTCCCCGACGCGCCGTCACACTGGTGTCAGGAGTGGGATGCGCTGCACCGCGTGGATGGGGCTTCCAGCAGCGAGGGACGAGGTGCCGGAGAAGGAAGGGGCTTGCAAGGGCCAGGCGCTGCTCGCAGAGAGAAGCGATTCCTGGGAGTCGTGGGCACTGCAGCATTCGGCCAGTGAGTCTGCACCCCAGGGACCGGCGGGGAGATGGCCTACGCCCGACTCCTCAAGGCAGACATTGCGGGGCTGTGCAAGGAGAGGGGCCTGGCTGTGGGGAAAGCACCAAGCCCAGCTGATCGCCCGGCTGGAAGAGAATGGCTGTTCCAGGGGCCAGGATCCTGTCCCAGTGGGGAGCAGCCCGACACCCCCTGGGAGCGTCTCAGGCAGGAGGGAGGGCTGAAGTCCGTCAGACAGACGTGGTGCCCCCCTGTGACGGACCGGGCCGGGTCTGGGCACAGCTGAGGGCGTCCGCTCAGGTTGAATTGCTCAAATTCAGGGCTTCTTACAGCCCCTAGACTGGAGACCTTCCCAAATAGGCCACACACCAGTCCCACAGAGCGCTTCAGCTGCCTGCCTGTAGCCTCACGAGCAAAACCCTCCGGCACCCCAGCAATATCCGTGCCCCAGATGGCCCCAGCCACAGAGCCCTGGTCAATTTACCCTCTGGACCTTACCCACAAATCACGCTGGGCCAATCCTTTAGAATCTAACATCTAAAGGTTTATTACTACAAGAAAGAAAAGCCTGAGAGTGAGGTTGTAAAGGATAGTACGTTACATGCACCGAATCTCCCAGTCCTCGAGGCAGGCTCTAGCAGAGATGTTACAGCTGCTGGCTTAAACGTCCTTCGTGCACATCCTATGGCAGGATGGGTCCACAGTTCTTCCCAGCTCTTGATTCCCTGTGAGGCCACATCTGGGGCCGGGAGCGGATCTGGAGACCTAGATGGAGTCGGCCACATGCCCTATTTCTACCTCCTTCCTGGTCTCTTCTTGGCCACAGCAGGTCACCTGGCCATGGCCTATCGCTGTGTCCCCTGCTGGTAGCCCCTAGGGATGAGTCCCCACTCTTGAGGTGTGTCCTTGGCCTACAGAGGGCTGTTGTTCCAGAGCTTCGCTCGTTAGCATGTCCATAGGCTGGGCTGCTTTGCCCATATCTCAACCACACACAAACATTTGGTATCCACACAAAGTACGTGCTTGTAACTTCACACACAGACATCACACGATTACACTAGTAGCATATACGGAATCAGAAGAAAGCAAGCTTCTATCTGACACCCCACATGGCCCCCTTCGTGCCACTTTTGGGGCCAGCACCCCCCCAATGTGATCTGGCTGCTTCCCTAAAATTCAGTAACGTGACGTCACCAGGCCACGCTCCACCAGCCGCGGTTCGTCCACGGCGGGGTCCATCCCGGCAGAGCTGCAACTGCTGGAGATCGAGCTGCGGCTAAAGGAATTGGAGGCACAAGAGAGAGAAAGAGAAGGAGCGTGAGGACCGTAGGGAGCAGCGGCAGCACGACGGGCCATGGCGGAGCTGAGAAGCCAAGGGGGCCCGGCTGCGGTGAGTGGGGAAGACCCTGGGGCCCAGGATGGCCAGTCGCTGAGAGGTTCGTGCTGTCCCAGTGTAAGGACGTAGGGGACATGGACGGGTTTCTTAGCTCCTCTGAGCGAGCCCGTGAGCTGCACCAGGTCCCCCAGCCAACTGGCTCCGGGAGCTCCCCCCCTTGCTGGATCAGAAGGCTGTGGGCGTGCTTGGCCAGCCGGAGGGGCTACGAATGGGTCAAAGAGGCCCTGCTGCACAAGAGTGGACAGCACCCCCGCTACGTCGGAGCGTCCGAGCCCAGAGCACGGGGCTTTGCTCTTCTCCCGGCTCTGGGGAAGCCATCCCACCCGCTGGCTTCCCTCCCACCCTGGCCGCGCCGCCCACCCCATGGCTCTCCCGCCGGCCCCGCCCCGGCCGCGCCGCCCACCCCATGGCTCTCCCGCCGGCCCCGCCCCGGCCGCGCCGCCCACCCCATGGCTCTCCCGCCGGCCCCGCCCCGGCCGCGCCGCCCACCCCATGGCTCTCCCGCCGGCCCCGCCCCGGCCGCCCCCCCCCTCCCCCCGGCCCATCGGTCTCCTACTGGCCGCCCGCCCCCCCCGGCCCGTCAGTCTCCCGCTGGCTCCGCCCTGGCCCCGCTGCCCACCCCCGCCTCTCCCCCGTCCCGTCGGTCTCCTGCTGGCCTCGCCCCAGCTGCACTGCCCGCCCCTCCTGGGGCTCTGGGAGGCCAGAGGCAGCCGTAGGGATGAGGTGCTGAACTCTCTGCAGCCTGGCAGCAGGCCCTGGAGGGGCGTTGTGCCCCAGAGAGTTCAGGCTGGCTCCAGGCCTTGGCCTCACCCAGGGCGGCGCGAGTGACCCCTGGAGCCAGCCAGCGGGGGGGCGGTGTGTGTCTCCCCCTCCTCCAGCCAAAGGTGCCCGCTGCTCCCCGTTTGCATGGCCACGGATGTGCTGCTGCAGCGCTGCGCTTGCCTGGCGTGCCCTGGCTGCTCTCGCAGTTGAAAAGACGCTGGGCACTGGCAGAGAGCTCGGGGCCCTGTGCGTGCAGAGCCGAAGCCGGTGCCCGGCTGTGCTGCTTCCTCCCCTTGGCGCAGGGCAGCTCCCGGGCACCAGGCCGCCCCTCCATTTGGGCATCTCCATCCTCCAGAGCCGGGCTCCCGCTCTCCAGTTCACAGGGTGTCTTCAGCCAGGCCCCCGGGATCCCCTGCGCGCAGTAACGGAGCCACAACCGCCCCAGCCTCGCCGCTCCCATCTGAACGCACGAAAGGCTATTGCCTCCTTGCAGCCGCCCCGGGGGGCGTGGCAGGCACGGGACAGCCTCCCGACGGCCAGGCCCAGGCCAGTGCACCCTTGCGAAGGGGCGCCCCTCCTCTCCGCCGCCGGCCTGCTGCCCCCCGCCGGCTTCAGTGCCAGAGCCCCGGCCCGGGAAGGGACCTGGGCCGCTTGGGAAGGTGAATGGCCAGTAACGTCTGCCCGGGACTGTAATAACACAGGCTTCTGGGCACTGCTCGGAGGGTCGGATTGGGGCGAATGCTCAGAGACAGGGTGACTGTCTGGGATCCTTCCCCATGAGGCACCGAACCAGCCACCCCGAGCGCAGCTATTCCCCACCCTGGCCAGCAAGGAGCCGCACGAGCAACCCCCTGAGACACCCAGAGCTTCCTGTGCCCCCCCCAGTTCCCCCCCACACAGGGGAGAGGTTCTAACCCATCCCCCACCTCCCATCACACACCCCAGTGCTCCCAGTGCCCCCCCAGTCCCCCCCACACAGGGGAGAGGTTATAACCCATCCCCCACCTCCCCTCACACACCCCAGTGCTCCCTGTGCCCCCCCAGTCCCCCCCACACAGGGGAGAGGTTCTAACCCATCCCCCAGCTCCCCTCAGACACCCCAGTGCTCCCTGTGCCCCACAGCCCCCCCTCACACAGGGGAGAGGTTCTAACCCATCCCCCACCTCCCCTCAGACACCCCAGTGCCCCCTGTGCCCCACAGCCCCCCTTACACAGGGGAGAGGTTCTAACCCATCCCCCGACTCCGGACAGGCTCTCCCAGTGCCAAAGGAGCAGCCCCAGTCCCAGGGCGATTTACCCCTCAGGTCTCACCCCAGGGCTCGCTGGGCCCGGCCTGTGGCATCTCCCATCTGGGGGTTGCTGGTGCAGGAGGAAGAGGCCGGGAGGGGGGTGTGAAGGGAACAAGCGACCCCCCCCCCACGGCCGGGTGCCGGGTGCAGGCGTGTGGGGGGTGGACAAGCTGCTGTCGGACCCGTCTCTGGCGCTCGCCCTGGGCCGGGCCGTCAGCCCTTCCAGGCCCCGCTCAGAGCGGAGCTGCTCCTGGCGGGAGGGGCGGGAGCGCAGACGGCGCCGGAGGAGCCCCAGGGCCCCTTCCCCTGCCCACGGGGCAGGAATCCCGTTGCTCTCGCTGGGCGGCGCCTCCCGAGACGGAGTTTGGCGCGAGAGCCGGGCCCCTCCAGGCCGGACAGCCCCTTGCGGCCCGGGCACCTGCCGGCTGCAGGGTCCCAGCGAAGCCCCCGGCCCAGCCCCCAGGAGGGCGGTGTCGGTGACGCGCTGCCGGAGGTTTGGTGCAAGCCGCTCTCGCAGTGTTGTGCACCTTCCCAGGGTCTCCGCCTGCAGGCCGCCGGGCAGGGCTCCTGGCAAGGGGGGCTGGTCTCAGCAGGGCTGCACGCAGGGTGGTCCCGCGTGTGCGGGGACGGGCGGCTCCTGGGAGGCGGGTGCTCTGCCGTGCCCGGGGCTGGACCTGCAGCCCCTCGCTTGCTCCGCCTGCGCTCGGGGTCCCCAACGGGCTGGCACAGCCTGGTCTGCCACCTCCCACCCCGCTCAGTGGCTGTTGCCCCAGCCCTGGCTCCAGGCAGCTGCTGCTCCTTGCTGGGGCGCAGAGCCTGGCAGCCGAATGCCCCCGTCGGGGCCCAGTCCCTGCGCCTCGGGCAGCACAGCGTGGCCCTCGGCTCCCTTGGTCTGCTCTCGCGGCCCCTGGCTGTGGTGGGCAGGCGGCTCCTCACCCCACCCCTAGGCCCGGGCAGCGAGGCCGGTGACCTGGGTGCTGGTTCCACTGGCGCCATCCTCTGCTGCCTGGCGGCCGCTGGGCAATGGCAGACAGGCCAGAGCAGGAGTGACTCCCGCCCGCTGGCCACCCTAGCCCTGGGCTGGCCCTCCCCCTGCTCAGGGCCTGGGGTCCCTCCCGCTGGGCTCCCCATGTGCTCATGTGGGGCGTGGTGTCCCCAGGGCCACGGCTGCCAGGGAGAGGGGGGCCAGAGGCCCTGAGCTGGGCGGGAGGTCGTGCTGCGGCCCCACCGGCCCGTCTCCCCGGAGGGCGCTGGCGGCGGGGAGCTGGGGCCCGGGGCGCAGGCTGTCGCCCCTCGGCAGGGCTCTCCCTCGCCCGCCTGGCCTCTGTGCACTGGGCTGGGGCTCTGCCTGCTGCACGGCCCGTCGCCATGGTAACCGTGCGTCGGGGGCCAGGCTGCTTTGTGCTCGCACAATGAGTGTGAGTGGCAGCTCCTCTGCCCCGTGCGAGGACGTGGGAGCCGCTGTCCCCCGGGTAGCCCCGGCCCCTCGCTTTCCTGCAGGGCTGGTGGCTGCTCCTGGCCCCCGCGCCCAGGGCCTGCCCCAGCCAGACCCGCAGCCCCGGCCTGGCCGATGCCGGGTTCAGGCTCTGGAGCGGCAGGGCGGGGTGGGCCTGGGCACCGGCTGGTCTGACGCAGGCCGGTCTGCGCTCCAGGGTCTGGCCTCCCCGCGGCCACCTGCCGCCTCGCTGCGGAGGGAGCAGAGCCCGCGCTGGCGCAGGTTAAGGGCTCGGCGGGCAGGGCTGTGGCTGCAAGGCGCCAGAGAGGCTGGGTGTGGGTAAAGGCGGGGCAGCCCCGCCCATGGGACCCCCTGTCGCTCGCTCTGTGGCCCCTCCGCCTGCCCTGGCTCGGTGCCCGCTGGTGACGGATGAGCCAGACCATGCCCGGCGGAGCTGCCCGCTTGGGCCTGGCTGCGGCCGTCCAGCCCCCGGCCCAGTCCTGGGTGGCTACCCCCAGCTGCTGCCCAGGCATGCTGCACACCAGCTCTTCCGGGCCCGTCTCTGCCCACGTGCCTGGGCACCGCGTGGTGGGGGCGCTCGGCCAGGGGCTGGGCACAGGGCGCCGGGTCCAAGGGAGCTCTCCGCTCCTCCGGGTGCTGAAACGGATCCGGGGCCGAGCCTCAGTGTGGCTCCCACGTGCCAGTCCTGGCTGTGACGGGGCAGCGCAGGAGTGGGGGTTGGTAGGGCCCTCGCTGTGCTCCCCAGCCCAGCCCGGCTTCTCCTGCCTGGGGTTGCCATGGGCCAGTGGGGGGGGGCCGCTGGAAGGGATTGACACCAGCTGCCGTCTGGCCCCAGGCAGTCCCTGTGACCCTGCACGGGCGGGTGGCACGGCTGCTCCCTGCTCACCAGGGCTGCCAGGCCAGTCGCCGGCCCACGCCAGGAACAGCTGCGAGCTGGCTGCGGTGGCACCGACCTGGGCGCTCGGCAGCTCCTTGTGCCATGCTACTGTAGCCCGGCCACGTGTGCGCAGGCGCCTGCCCTCCCTCGCATGGGGGCTGCCTTCCCGCGCTGCGGCAGTGCAGCCCCACGGCTCACTGGCTTGGCGGGAAGCTGGGGAACCGCACGTCCCTGGGCCTGGCGAGGGGCGCTGTGCGGGCGCCAGGGGGCGGGCGGGGGAGACGCACGTCCCTGGGCCTGGCGAGGGGCGCTGTGCGGGCGCCAGGGGGCGGGCGGGGGAGACGCACGTCCCTGGGCCTGGCGAGGGGCGCTGTGCGGGCGCCAGGGGGCGGGCGGGCAGGCGGGGGAGACGCACGTCCCTGGGCCTGGCGAGGGGCGCTGTGCGGGCGCCAGGGGGCGGGCGGGCAGGCGGGGGAGACGCACGTCCCTGGGCCTGGCGAGGGGCGCTGTGCGGGCGCCAGGGGGCGGGCGGGCAGGCGGGGGAGACGCACGTCCCTGGGCCTGGCGAGGGGCGCTGTGCGGGCGCCAGGGGGCGGGCGGGCGGGGGAGACGCACGTCCCTGGGCCTGGCGAGGGGCGCTGTGCGGGCGGGCGGGGGAGACGCACGTCCCTGGGCCTGGCGAGGGGCGCTGTGCGGGCGCCAGGGGGCGGGCGGGCGGGGGAGACGCACGTCCCTGGGCCTGGCGAGGGGCGCTGTGCGTGCGCCAGGGGGCGGGCGGGCAGGCGGGGGAGACGCACGTCCCTGGGCCTGGCGAGGGGCGCTGTGCGGGCGCCAGGGGGCGGGCGGGCGGGCGGGGGAGACGCACGTCCCTGGGCCTGGCGAGGGGCGCTGTGCGGGCGCCAGGGGGCGGGCGGGCGGGCGGGGGAGACGCACGTCCCTGGGCCTGGCGAGGGGCGCTGTGCGGGCGCCAGGGGGCGGGCGGGCGGGGGAGACGCACGTCCCTGGGCCTGGCGAGGGGCGCTGTGCGGGCGGGCGGGGGAGACGCACGTCCCTGGGCCTGGCGAGGGGCGCTGTGCGGGCGCCAGGGGGCGGGCGGGCAGGCGGGGGAGACGCACGTCCCTGGGCCTGGCGAGGGGCGCTGTGCGGGCGCCAGGGGGCGGGCGGGCAGGCGGGGGAGACGCACGTCCCTGGGCCTGGCGAGGGGCGCTGTGCGGGCGCCAGGGGGCGGGTGGGCGGGCGGGGGAGACGCACGTCCCTGGGCCTGGCGAGGAGCGCTGTGCGGGCGCCAGGGGGCGGGCGGGCGGGGGAGACGCACGTCCCTGGGCCTGGCGAGGGGCGCTGTGCGGGCGGGCGGGGGAGACGCACGTCCCTGGGCCTGGCGAGGGGCGCTGTGCGGGCGCCAGGGGGCGGGCGGGCAGGCGGGGGAGACGCACGTCCCTGGGCCTGGCGAGGGGCGCTGTGCGGGCGCCAGGGGGCGGGCGGGCAGGCGGGGGAGACGCACGTCCCTGGGCCTGGCGAGGGGCGCTGTGCGGGTGCCAGGGGGCGGGCGGGGGAGACGCACGTCCCTGGGCCTGGCGAGGGGCGCTGTGCGGGCGCCAGGGGGCGGGCGGGCAGGCGGGGGAGACGCACGTCCCTGGGCCTGGCGAGGGGCGCTGTGCGGGCGCCAGGGGGCGGGCGGGCAGGCGGGGGAGACGCACGTCCCTGGGCCTGGCGAGGGGCGTTGTGCGGGCGCCAGGGGGCGGGCGGGCGGGGGAGACGCACGTCCCTGGGCCTGGCGAGGGGCGCTGTGCGGGCGGGCGGGGGAGACGCACGTCCCTGGGCCTGGCGAGGGGCGCTGTGCGGGCGCCAGGGGGCGGGCGGGCGGGGGAGACGCACGTCCCTGGGCCTGGCGAGGGGCGCTGTGCGGGCGCCAGGGGGCGGGCGGGCAGGCGGGGGAGACGCACGTCCCTGGGCCTGGCGAGGGGCGCTGTGCGTGCGCCAGGGGGCGGGCGGGCAGGCGGGGGAGACGCACGTCCCTGGGCCTGGCGAGGGGCGCTGTGCGGGCGCCAGGGGGCGGGCGGGCGGGCGGGGGAGACGCACGTCCCTGGGCCTGGCGAGGGGCGCTGTGCGGGCGCCAGGGGGCGGGCGGGCGGGCGGGGGAGACGCACGTCCCTGGGCCTGGCGAGGGGCGCTGTGCGGGCGCCAGGGGGCGGGCGGGCGGGCGGGGGAGACGCACGTCCCTGGGCCTGGCGAGGGGCGCTGTGCGGGCGCCAGGGGGCGGGCGGGCGGGCGGGGGAGACGCACGTCCCTGGGCCTGGCGAGGGGCGCTGTGCGGGCGGGCGGGGGAGACGCACGTCCCTGGGCCTGGCGAGGGGCGCTGTGCGGGCGCCAGGGGGCGGGCGGGCAGGCGGGGGAGACGCACGTCCCTGGGCCTGGCGAGGGGCGCTGTGCGGGCGCCAGGGGGCGGGCGGGCAGGCGGGGGAGACGCACGTCCCTGGGCCTGGCGAGGGGCGCTGTGCGGGCGCCAGGGGGCGGGCGGGCGGGCGGGGGAGACGCACGTCCCTGGGCCTGGCGAGGGGCGCTGTGCGGGCGCCAGGGGGCGGGCGGGCGGGGGAGACGCACGTCCCTGGGCCTGGCGAGGGGCGCTGTGCGGGCGGGCGGGGGAGACGCACGTCCCTGGGCCTGGCGAGGGGCGCTGTGCGGGCGCCAGGGGGCGGGCGGGCAGGCGGGGGAGACGCACGTCCCTGGGCCTGGCGAGGGGCGCTGTGCGGGCGCCAGGGGGCGGGCGGGCAGGCGGGGGAGACGCACGTCCCTGGGCCTGGCGAGGGGCGCTGTGCGGGCGCCAGGGGGCGGGCGGGCAGGCGGGGGAGACGCACGTCCCTGAGCCTGGCGAGGGGCGCTGTGCGGGCGCCAGGGGGCGGGCGGGCGGGGGAGACGCACGTCCCTGGGCCTGGCGAGGGGCGCTGTGCGGGCGGGCGGGGGAGACGCACGTCCCTGGGCCTGGCGAGGGGCGCTGTGCGGGCGCCAGTGGGCGTGCGGGCAGGCGGGGGAGACGCACGTCCCTGGGCCTGGCGAGGGGCGCTGTGCGGGTGCCAGGGGGCGGGCGGGCAGGCGGGGGAGACGCACGTCCCTGAGCCTGGCGAGGGGCGCTGTGCGGGCGCCAGGGGGCGGGCGGGCGGGGGAGACGCACGTCCCTGGGCCTGGCGAGGGGCGCTGTGCGGGCGGGCGGGGGAGACGCACGTCTCTGGGCCTGGCGAGGGGCGCTGTGCGGGCGCCAGGGGGCGGGCGGGCGGGGGAGACGCACGTCCCTGGGCCTGGCGAGGGGCACTGTGCGGGCGCCAGGGGGCGGGCGGGCAGGCGGGGGAGACGCACGTCCCTGGGCCTGGCGAGGGGCGCTGTGCGGGCGCCAGGGGGCGGGCGGGCAGGCGGGGGAGACGCACGTCCCTGGGCCTGGCGAGGGGCGCTGTGCGGGCGGGCGGGGGAGACGCACGTCCCTGGGCCTGGCGAGGGGCGCTGTGCGGGCGGGCGGGGGAGACACACGTCCCTGGGCCTGGCGAGGGGCGCTGTGCGGGCGCCAGGGGGCGGGCGGGCGGGGGAGACGCACGTCCCTGGGCCTGGCGAGGGGCGCTGTGCGGGCGGGCGGGGGAGACACACGTCCCTGGGCCTGGCGAGGGGCGCTGTGCGGGCGCCAGGGGGCGGGCGGGCGGGGGAGACGCACGTCCCTGGGCCTGGCGAGGGGCGCTGTGCGGGCGCCAGGGGGCGGGCGGGCGGGGGAGACGCACGTCCCTGGGCCTGGCGAGGGGCGCTGTGCGGGCGCCAGGGGGCGGGCGGGCGGGGGAGACACACGTCCCTGGGCCTGGCGAGGGGCGCTGTGCGGGCGCCAGGGGGCGGGCGGGCAGGCGGGGGAGACGCACGTCCCTGGGCCTGGCGAGGGGCGCTGTGCGGGCGGGCGGGGGAGACGCAGCGCTCCGGTGGCCTGGCTGAAGGTCTGAGCCACAGGCTTCCTGCCCTGCCCTGCTGTCCCTCGGCTGGGCGGGGCCCTGGGCCGATCTGTCGCTGCCTCCGTGAGCCGCCAAGCCGCTCAGGCTCTGCCGAGGAGCTTTGGGAATTAGCGCCGGGCCAGGCGAGGACACGGCTCGGCCTGGGGGAGCTGAGCTGTGGGTGAGGGGCGGGTGGAGCCAGCCCCCACACACGTGTAAAGCAAACCTCCCGCTGTGCCCGGCCAGGCGGCCCCTCCCCTCCCCTCCCCGCCTGTGCTGGCTGCCAGGGCCATGGGCTAACCTGCTCCAGGGCATTGGGCCTGGTCCAGTCGTGGGGTCCCCCCAGCTCTGCCAGGGCCCTCCATCCCGACCCACAGCTCTGCCCCTGCATGCTCCCCTGGGCTCCCCGCTGCCGGCCTGGGCCCAGGCCATGGCCCCCCGGGGAGAGGGGCAGCGCAGCAGGGCCTGGCTGCTCCCCCCAGACCTTCCCCCGCACCTGACAGGCGGCTCCTTTCACCCTGCCTGAGCTTTCGCGGGGAACCAGCGTCCCCGCCGTGGCTGGGCCTCAGCCAGGGCCCCGGCCGGCACCAGCTGGCACGTTGTGGGGCAGCAGGCTGGCCCCCAGAGCGGCCTGCACACAGACCCAGCAGTGCCTGGGCTGCCCCCGGGCGGGCACTGGCCTGGGGCTCGGCCCGGGGCTCAGTCCCCGCTTGTCCAGGCCTGGTCCTGTGAGCAGTGAGCCACTGCAGCGCCCAGCCCCCCCGGCCACGGCCCGGGAGCAGGGGATCCTGCTGCCCCGCCCAGGGTGGCTCAGGGCCCCCTCTCCTGTCCCTGCAGGCCGCTCTAGTCGGCGGGACGACCATGGTCATCGGCCACGTGCTGCCCGACAGGGAGACCTCCCTCCTGGAGGCCTACGAGAAGTGCCGGAGCCTGGCGGACCCCAAGGTGTGCTGTGACTACGCCCTGCACATGGGCATCACCTGGTGGGCGCCCAAGGTAAGCGAGGGGCCGGGGCTGGCTCTGCCGGGATGCAGTGGCAGTGCCTGGGTTGGCCGGTGCTGAGCACACGCCCAAGGACCAGCCGGGCGCGGGCACCAGGGCAGGGGCGCTGGCTCTGCTGCGTGGCCTGGGCTGCTCTCCGCCTGGATGGGGGCCCTTCCTGGCATGGCCCAGGCCTTCGCCGTGGCACGAGGCGGGGAGGGAGATGGGGGAAGGCCCCGAGGAGAGCCGGGCCCTGCAGGGCGCCCCCGGGGAGGGGTTCCAAGGTAGTTCTGCGTTTGGGGCTGCAACGGGGAGCGTAAGGCTGGGAGCCCCCCAGCCAGCAAGGCTCAGCCTGCCTTGGCACTCCAGCCCCCCACTGCCCGGGCGCCGCTGTGCAAGGGAGCACGGGGGCGTCTCTGCTTCCGTCGGGGCCCTGTGGGCGCGGGGGGGGGGCGTCTCTGCTTCCGTCGGGGCCCTGTGGGCGCGGGGGGGGGGGGGCGTCTCTGCTTCCGTCGGGGCCCTGTGGGCGCGGGGGGGGGGGGGGCGTCTCTGCTTCCGTCGGGGCCCTGTGGGCGCGGGGGGGGGGGGCGTCTCTGCTTCCGTCGGGGCCCTGTGGGCGCGGGGGGGGGGCGTCTCTGCTTCCGTCGGGGCCCTGTGGGCGCGGGGGGGGGGCGTCTCTGCTTCCGTCGGGGCCCTGTGGGCGCGGGGGGGGGGCGTCTCTGCTTCCGTCGGGGCCCTGTGGGCGCGGGGGGGGGGGCGTCTCTGCTTCCGTCGGGGCCCTGTGGGCGCGGGGGGGGGCGTCTCTGCTTCCGTCGGGGCCCTGTGGGCGCGGGGGGGGGGGGCGTCTGCTTCCGTCGGGGCCCTGTGGGCGCGGGGGGGGGGGGCGTCTGCTTCCGTCGGGGCCCTGTGGGCGCGGGGGGGGGGGGCGTCTGCTTCCGTCGGGGCCCTGTGGGCGCGGAGGGGGGGCGTCTGCTTCCGTCGGGGCCCTGTGGGCGCGGGGGGGGGGCGTCTGCTTCCGTCGGGGCCCTGTGGGCGCGGAGGGGGGGCGTCTCTGCTTCCGTCGGGGCCCTGTGGGCGCGGGGGGGGGCGTCTCTGCTTCCGTCGGGGCCCTGTGGGCGCGGGGGGGGGGCGTCTCTGCTTCCGTCGGGGCCCTGTGGGCGCGGGGGGGGGGGCGTCTGCTTCCGTCGGGGCCCTGTGGGCGCGGAGGGGGGGCGTCTGCTTCCGTCGGGGCCCTGTGGGCGCGGGGGGGGGGGCGTCTCTGCTTCCGTCGGGGCCCTGTGGGCGTGGGGGGGGGGCGTCTCTGCTTCCGTCGGGGCCCTGTGCTTCCTTCTCACGTGTGCCTGACCCCCCCGCCTGACTCTTGAGTCGGCGCCCCGCCCTGCTCCGGGTCCTGCTGTGCCGGCCGCTACCGCGCCCAAGTCGGTCGGCTGCTCCGTGTCTGTCCGCGAGGCGGTGGGGCAGCCGCCTGCTGGCACTGGCCCCCACAGAGGCAGGTCCGAGCCCCGTGGCCCACTGGCCCAGCCCCCCGGAGAGGGGCGGCCTGGCTGGGCCTGGCCTTCACCCGCCCCCGCGCCCGCAGGTGAAGGCGGAGATGGAGAGCCTGGTGCGGGAGAAGGGGGTGAACTCCTTCCAGATGTTCATGACCTACAAGGACCTGTACATGCTGCGGGACAGCGAGCTCTACCAAGTCCTGCGCGCCTGCAGGGACATCGGCGCCATCGCGCGGGTGCACGCGGAGAACGGCGAGCTGGTGGCCGAGGTGAGCGCCGCGCGGTTACCGCTGCCTGGCAGGGCCGAGCCTGCGCTGGGCCATGTCCCCCCAGGGCTTGGTGGGGGCAGCGGGCGCCCCAGAGGGACCCTGTCCAACAGCCCAGTGGCACGGAGAGCCCCCGCCCCCCCCGGCCCCTGGGCTCCAGAACCGCATCTCTGGGCGCCTGGCGCTGCGCAGGGCGGGGCTGTTCCTCCCTGCCCCCAGCCCCCCCCGGCCCCTGGGCTCCAGAACCGCATCTCTGGGCGCCTGGCGCTGCGCAGGGCGGGGCTGTTCCTCCCTGCCCCCGCCCCCCCCGGCCCCTGGGCTGCAGAACCGCATCTCTGGGCGCCTGGCGCTGCGCAGGGCGGGGCTGTTCCTCCCTGCCCCCAGCCCCCCCCGGCCCCTGGGCTCCAGAACCGCATCTCTGGGCGCCTGGCGCTGCGCAGGGTGGGGCTGTTCCTCCCTGCCCCCGCCCCCCCCGGCCCCTGGGCTGCAGAACTGCATCTCTGGGCGCCTGGCGCTGCGCAGGGCGGGGCTGTTCCTCCCTGCCCCCGCCCCCCCCGGCCCCTGGGCTCCAGAACCGCATCTCTGGGCGCCTGGCGCTGCGCAGGGCAGGGCTGTTCCTCCCTGCCCCCGCCCCCCCCGGCCCCTGGGCTCCAGAACCGCATCTCTGGGCGCCTGGCGCTGCGCAGGGCGGGGCTGTTCCTCCCTGCCCCCAGCCCCCCCCGGCCCCTGGGCTCCAGAACCGCATCTCTGGGCGCCTGGCGCTGCGCAGGGCGGGGCTGTTCCTCCCTGCCCCCGCCCCCCCCCCGGCCCCTGGGCTCCAGAACCGCATCTCTGGGCGCCCGGCGCTGCGCAGGGCGGGGCTGTTCCTCCCTGCCCCCGCCCCCCCGGCCCCTGGGCTCCAGAACCGCATCTCTGGGCGCCTGGCGCTGCGCAGGGCGGGGCTGTTCCTCCCTGCCCCCGCCCCCCCGGCCCCTGGGCTCCAGAACCGCATCTCTGGGCGCCTGGCGCTGCGCAGGGCGGGGCTGTTCCTCCCTGCCCCCGCCCCCGCCCCCCCCCCCCCGGGCCCCTGGGCTCCAGAACCGCATCTCTGGGCGCCTGGCGCTGCGCAGGGCGGGGCTGTTCCTCCCTGCCCCCGCCCCCCCCGGCCCCTGGGCTCCAGAACCGCATCTCTGGGCGCCTGGCGCTGCGCAGGGCGGGGCTGTTCCTCCCTGCCCCCGCCCCCGCCCCCCCCCCCGGGCCCCTGGGCTCCAGAACCGCATCTCTGGGCGCCTGGCGCTGCGCAGGGCGGGGCTGTTCCTCCCTGCCCCCGCCCCCCCCGGCCCCTGGGCTCCAGAACCGCATCTCTGGGCGCCTGGCGCTGCGCAGGGCGGGGCTGTTCCTCCCTGCCCCCGCCCCCCCCGGCCCCTGGGCTCCAGAACCGCATCTCTGGGCGCCTGGCGCTGCGCAGGGCGGGGCTGTTCCTCCCTGCCCCCGCCCCCCCCGGCCCCTGGGCTGCAGAACCGCATCTCTGGGCGCCTGGCGCTGCGCAGGGCGGGGCTGTTCCTCCCTGCCCCCGCCCCCCCCGGCCCCTGGGCTGCAGAACCGCATCTCTGGGCGCCTGGCGCTGCGCAGGGTGGGGCTGTTCCTCCCTGCCCCCAGCCCCCCCCGGCCCCTGGGCTCCAGAACCGCATCTCTGGGCGCCCGGCGCTGCGCAGGGCGGGGCTGTTCCTCCCTGCCCCCAGCCCGGGTCCTCGCTGCTGCTGGCACCCAGCCCTACGGCCAGGGACCAGCCCAGGGTGTGGAGGGCCCTGCCTGCATGTGCTGCCAAGCGGGCACCGGCTCCCAGCCACCCAGCCATGTCAGGCTGCCCGTGGGCCAGGGAGGCACCCAGGGTCCTGGTGGGTTGGGTGGCTCTCGCTGGCCCCGGAGGCGGGGGCAGGCCCCTGGAGGAGCTACCCAGAGCGGGGCGAGGGCTGGCTGGCATGTAGGGGGCACGAGGGGCTGGGCTCGCAATGTCATCGGGTTGCCAGGACCCAGCTAGGTGGAGAGGGGCCTGGGCCAGGGGGCAGCCGCTCAGCCCAGCCCAGCCCTGGGCTCCCCTGACCCCCCTTCCCTCGCAGGGCGCGAAGGAGGCGCTGGATCTGGGCATCACGGGGCCGGAGGGGATCGAGATCAGCCGACCGGAGGAGGTGAGGCCGGCGCCGGGCACCCTGCCCTCCCCAGCCCTTCTCCACTCTCCCGCCCCCCTGGCTCCCACGGGCGCCGCCAGGGCGCTGGCCAACACGCCCCGCCCGGCCCCGCACGCTGCCCCGGAACAGCCGAGTGCCGGCCTCGTGTGCCAGCGGCCGACCACGGCCTGGCCCGGCTGTGTGGGGAGCATGGGAGGTCCCGCCCCTGGCCCGGCTGTGTGGGGAGCATGGGAGGTCCCGCCCCTGGCCCGGCTGTGTGTGGGGGCAGGAAGGAAGGCCCAGCCCTCTGGCTGTGGGCTGGGCTGAGCTGGGGGGCAGGGAGGCCCGGCCCTCTGGCTGTGGGCTGAGCTGGGGGGCAGGGAGGCCCAGCCCTCTGGCTGGGGGCTGGGCTGGGGGGCAGGAAGGCCCGGCCCTCTGGCTGGGGGCTGAGCTGTGGGGCAGAGGCCCGGCCCTCTGGCTGTGGGCTGGGCTGAGCTGGGGGGCAGGGAGGCCCGGCCCTCTGGCTGTGGGCTGAGCTGGGGGGCAGGGAGGCCCAGCCCTCTGGCTGGGGGCTGGGCTGGGGGGCAGGAAGGCCCGGCCCTCTGGCTGGGGGCTGAGCTGTGGGGCAGAGGCCCGGCCCTCTGGCTGTGGGCTGGGCTGAGCTGGGGGGCAGGGAGGCCCGGCCCTCTGGCTGTGGGCTGAGCTGGGGGGCAGGGAGGCCCGGCCCTCTGGCTGTGGGCTGAGCTGGGGGGCAGGGAGGCCCGGCCCTCTGGCTGTGGGCTGAGCTGTGGGGCAGGAAGGCCCGGCCCTCTGGCTGTGGGCTGGGCTGAGCTGTAGGGCAGGGAGGCCCGGCCCTCTGGGTGTGGGCTGGTCTGAGCTGGGGGGCAGGGAGGCCCGGCCCTCTGGCTGTGGGCTGGTCTGAGCTGGGGGGCAGGGAGGCCCGGCCCTCTGGCTGTGGGCGGGGCTGTGGGGCAGAGGCCCGGCCCTCTGGCTGTGGGCTGGTCTGAGCTGGGGGGCAGGAAGGCCCGGCCCTCTGGCTGTGGGCTGGGCTGAGCTGGGGGGCAGGGAGGCCCGGCCCTCTGGCTGTGGGCTGGTCTGAGCTGTGGGGCAGGGAGGCCCGGCCCTCTGGGTGTGGGCTGGTCTGAGCTGTGGGGCAGGAAGGCCCGGCCCTCTGGCTGTGGGCTGGGCTGAGCTGGGGGGCAGGAAGGCCCGGCCCTCTGGCTGTGGGCTGAGCTGGGGGGCAGGAAGGCCCGGCCCTCTGGCTGGGGGCTGGGCTGAGCTGGGGGGCAGGAAGGCCCGGCCCTCTGGCTGTGGGCTGAGCTGGGGGGCAGGAAGGCCTGGCCCTCTGGCTGGGGGCTGGGCTGAGCTGGGGGGCAGGAAGGCCCGGCCCTCTGGCTGTGGGCTGGGCTGAGCTGTGGGGCAGGAAGGCCCGGCCCTCTGGCTGTGGGCTGAGCTGGGGGGCAGGAAGGCCTGGCCCTCTGGCTGGGGGCTGGGCTGAGCTGTGGGGCAGGGAGGCCTGGCCCTCTGGCTGTGGGCGGGGCTGAGCTGGGGGGCAGGAAGGCCCGGCCCTCTGGCTGTGGGCGGGGCTGAGCTGGGGGGCAGGGAGGCCTGGCCCTCTGGCTGTGGGCTGGGCTGAGCTGGGGGGCAGGGAGGCCCGGCCCTCTGGCTGGGGGCTGAGCTGGGGGGCAGGAAGGCCCGGCCCTCTGGCTGTGGGCGGGGCTGAGCTGGGGGGCAGGAAGGCCCGGCCCTCTGGCTGGGGGCTGAGCTGGGGGGCAGGAAGGCCCGGCCCTCTGGCTGGGGGGTGAGCTGGGGGGCAGGGAGGCCCGGCCCTCTGGCTGGGGGGTGAGCTGGGGGGCAGGGAGGCCCGGCCCTCTGGCTGTGGGCTGAGCTGTGGGGCAGGAAGGCCCGGCCGTCTGGCTGTGGGCTGAGCTGTGGGGCAGGAAGGCCCGGCCGTCTGGCTGTGGGCTGGGGTGAGCTGGGGGGCAGGGAGGCCCGGCCCTCTGGCTGGGGGGTGAGCTGGGGGGCAGGAAGGCCCGGCCCTCTGGCTGTGGGCTGGGGTGAGCTGGGGGGCAGGGAGGCCCGGCCCTCTGGCTGGGGGGTGAGCTGGGGGGCAGGGAGGCCCGGCCCTCTGGCTGGGGGGTGAGCTGTTGTGGTGGTTTGTTTGGGAGCCGGGGGCTGAGTGCTCTGGGCGGAGGCCCGGCAGGTCCTGGCCCCCCCCCTTCAGCCCGTCACCGTGTTTTCTGTCCCCAGGTGGAGGCTGAAGCCGCGCACCGAGTGATCACCATTGCCAACCGGGTGAGTGCCTGGCAGAGCCCCCAGCCGGGAGCAGAGCCGCGCGGCCCCGAGTCGCGCTCTGCAGGCGGTGGCCTGGCTGGGGCAGCCCTGGCTGCAGGGGTGTCCCTGGGGGGGAGCCGGACTCCTGCGCCCCACCCTGCGACTTACCCTCCCTTCCTGGGCCCGGGTCTTTGGCAGCCCCTGAGCCAGGCCCAGGCAGGGGCCGGGCGCTGCCTGTGGGTGACGGAAGGGTCCACCCCGTCCGGGGCACCTGGCCTGGCCCCTGTGGGCGGACAGGCCCCGGGGCTGGCTGGGCCTCTGGGCCGATCCCGTCTGGCCGCCGTCGTGCTGGTGTGACGGGCTGGGCCGGCCTGGGGGCGTCCGCTCAAACCGAGCAAAACCCCTCCGCCGCCCCAGCCATAGTCAGCCCTGGCCTCACACAGGGGGCTGGGCGGGGGGCGGGGGCCGCAGGAGCCAGCTGGCCAGGGCTGAGCCCGCGCTGTCCCTCCCAGACTCACTGCCCCGTCTACCTGGTGAACGTGTCCAGCGTGTCGGCCGGCGACGTCGTGGCAGCTGCGAAGATGCAAGGTAGGGGGGCTGCCCCCAGGGCTCTGCGCCTGGCCGGGGACTGGGCAGCGTCAGGCCCCGATTGGCCACTGGGCTGGGGACGTTCTAGTCGTCACGGGCGTGTCCAGGGCCCTGGGAATCCCACGGGAGCGACCCCGGCCCGACTGCAGGTTCAGCACGAGCCCCCGGGCGGCCAGGAGATCCCCAAATTCCCCCGTGCTTCCTTGGCACCCCCCCGTCCAACCTGCTGCCCGCCGGGCCTGCCCCACAGAGCCGTCTCCAGAGGGGTCCCGCAGCCCCCACGTCCACCTGCCCCGCCGGGCCTGCCCCACAGAGCCGTCTCCAGAGGGGTCCCGCAGCCCCCACGTCCACCTGCCCCGCCGGGCCTGCCCCACAGAGCCGTCTCCAAAGGGGTCCTGCAGCCCCCACGTCCACCTGCCCCGCCGGGCCTGCCCCACAGAGCCGTCTCCAGAGGGGTCCTGCAGCCCCCACGCCCACCTGCCCCGCTGGGCCTGCCCCACAGAGCCGTCTCCAGAGGGGTCCTGCAGCCCCCACGCCCACCTGCCCCGCTGGGCCTGCCCCACAGAGCCGTCTCCAGAGGGGTCCTGCAGCCCCCACGTCCACCTGCCCCGCCGGGCCTGCCCCACAGAGCCGTCTCCAAAGGGGTCCCGCAGCCCCCACGCCCACCTGCCCCGCGGGGCCTGCCCCACAGAGCCGTCTCCAGAGGGGTCCTGCAGCCCCCACGTCCACCTGCCCCGCTGGGCCTGCCCCACAGAGCCGCCTCCAGAGGGGTCCCGCAGCCCCCACGTCCACCTGCCCCACCGGGCCTGCCCCACAGAGCCGTCTCCAGAGGGGTCCCGCAGCCCCCACACCCACCTGCCCCGCCGGGCCTGCCCCACAGAGCCGTCTCCAAAGGGGTCCCGCAGCCCCCACGCCCACCTGCCCCGCCGGGCCTGCCCCACAGAGCCATCTCCAAAGGGGTCCCGCAGCCCCCACGCCCACCTGCCCCGCCGGGCCTGCCCCACAGAGCCGTCTCCAAAGGGGTCCCACAGCCCCCACATCCACCTGCCCCGCCGGGCCTGCCCCACAGAGCCGTCTCCAAAGGGGTCCCACAGCCCCCACGCCCACCTGCCCCGCCGGGCCTTCCCCACAGAGCCGTCTCCAAAGGGGTCCCACAGCCCCCACACCCACCTGCCCCGCCGGGCCTTCCCCACAGAGCCGTCTCCAGAGGGGTCCTGCAGCCCCCACGCCCACCTGCCCCGCCGGGCCTGCCCCACAGAGCCGCCTCCAAAGGGGTCCCACAGCCCCCACGTCCACCTGCCCCGCCGGGCCTGCCCCACAGAGCCGTCTCAAAAGGGGTCCCACAGCCCCCACGCCCACCTGCCCCGCGGGGCCTGCCCCACAGAGCCGTCTCCAAAGGGGTCCCACAGCCCCCACGTCCACCTGCCCCGCTGGGCCTGCCCCACAGAGCTGTCTCCAGAGGGGTCCCACAGCCCCCACGCCCACCTGCCCCGCGGGGCCTGCCCCACAGAGCCGTCTCCAAAGGGGTCCTGCAGCCCCCACGCCCACCTGCCTCGCGGGGCCTGCCCCACAGAGCCGTCTCCAAAGGGGTCCCGCAGCCCCCACGCCCACCTGCCCCGCCGGGCCTGCCCCACAGAGCCGCCTCCAAAGGGGTCCTGCAGCCCCCACGCCCACCTGCCTCGCCGGGCCTGCCCCACAGAGCCGCCTCCAAAGGGGTCCTGCAGCCCCCACGCCCACCTGCCCCGCCGGGCCTGCCCCACAGAGCCGCCTCCAAAGGGGTCCTGCAGCCCCCACGCCCACCTGCCCCGCCGGGCCTTCCCCACAGAGCCGTCTCCAGAGGGGTCCCGCAGCCCCCACGTCCACCTGCCCCGCTGGGCCTGCCCCACAGAGCCGTCTCCAGAGGGGTCCTGCAGCCCCCACGCCCACCTGCCCCGCCGGGCCTGCCCCACAGAGCCGTCTCCAAAGGGGTCCTGCAGCCCCCACGTCCACCTGCCCCGCCGGGCCTGCCCCACAGAGCCGTCTCCAGAGGGGTCCTGCAGCCCCCACGCCCACCTGCCCCGCCGGGCCTGCCCCACAGAGCCGTCTCCAAAGGGGTCCCGCAGCCCCCACGTCCACCTGCCCCGCCGGGCCTGCCCCACAGAGCCGTCTCCAAAGGGGTCCCACAGCCCCCACGTCCACCTGCCCCGCCGGGCCTGCCCCACAGAGCCGTCTCCAGAGGGGTCCTGCAGCCCCCACGCCCACCTGCCCCGCCGGGCCTGCCCCACAGAGCCGCCTCCAAAGGGGTCCTGCAGCCCCCACACCCACCTGCCCCGCTGGGCCTGCCCCACAGAGCCGCCTCCAAAGGGGTCCTGCAGCCCCCACACCCACCTGCCCCGCCGGGCCTGCCCCACAGAGCCGTCTCCAGAGGGGTCCTGCAGGCCCCACGCCCACCTGCCCCACAGAGCCGTCTCCAGAGGGGTCCCGCAGCCCAACCGCACCCCTCCACCTGGCCCCCAACATGCACGTCCCACTGATCCCACTTCCCCAAGCACAGAGGGGCCGGCCAAGCCCCAGCCGCGTTGCTGCCCGGCAGAGGTTCTGTGGTCTCAGCGCAGGCCTGGGGTGAGGGCTCATGTCCTAGTCCCTGCCTGGCTCTGCTGACATGTGACTAAGGTGAGTCCCTCCTCTTCCCCCTGCCGTGGTTTCCCTCATACCAACAGGGTGACACGGCCCACATGGCTGGGGCCAGTCCGCCAGCTCCCCGGGGCAGGAATCCGCATGCTGCCTGGCCAGGTGCCTAGCAGGAGAAATGCTCCTGTCCCCAGGCTGCAGCCCGACCCCCGTGTCCCCTCTCCTCGCAGGGAAGGTGGTGTATGCAGAGACCACGACGGCGCACGCCACGCTGACTGGCCTGCACTATTACCACCAGGACTGGTCCCACGCCGCTGCCTATGTCACGGTGCCGCCCCTGCGCCTGGACACCAACACCTCCACCTACCTCATGAGCCTGCTCGCCAAGTAAGGGCAGCCGGGGAGGGGCTAATCCTGCGGGTGCGGGGCTGGGCCCTGCTCCACAGCCCAGCACCGGGGGGCCGAGCCGTGGGCTGGGGCCCTCCAGAGAGCAGCACTGACCCTGCTCCCCTCTCCCGGCAGCGACACCCTGAACGTCGTGGCGTCCGACCACCGGCCCTTCACCACCAAGCAGAAAGCCATGGGCAAGGAGGACTTCACCAAGATCCCCCACGGCGTGAGCGGCGTACAGGACCGCATGAGCATCATCTGGGAGCGGGGCGTGGTACGTGGCACGGCAGGAGCCTCGCCCGGAGCCGGGACTTGGCCGGCACAGCTCCCCAGCTGCAGGGAGCCCAGGCCCGCCAGCAGCACTGCACCGCGCCCTGGCCCAGAGCCCGGCGTCCCGGTCCTGGAGTGGAGCTGCCCTCCAGTGGGGCGCTGGTAACTGAGTGGGAGGCACTGAGTGTAGGCATCTCAGCAAAGCTGAAGGGAGTCGGGATTGGATACATGGACAGTAAGATGGACAGAAAGCTGGCTAGACTGTCGGGCCCAGCGGGTCGGGATCAACGGCTCGGTGTCAGGTTGGCGGTCGGTGTCTAGTGGAGTGCCCCAAGGATCGGTTCTGGGGCTGGTTTTGTTCAGCATCTTTATGACTGACCTGGCTGAGGGGATGGGTTTCACCCTCAGCAAGTCTGCGCATGACACTAAGCTGGGGGAGAGGGATACGCTGGGGGGCAGGGAAGGGTCCAGAGTGACCTGGGCAGATTAGAGGATTGGGCGAAAAGAAACCTGATCAGGTTCAACAAGGACAAGTGCAGAGTCCTGCCCTTGGGACGGAAGAATCCCAGGCATAGTTACAGGCTGGGGATCAACCAGTTAAGTAGCAGTTCTGCAGAAAAGGACCTGGGGGTTACAGTGGATGAGAAGCTGGAGATGAGTCACCAGGGGCCCTTGTAGCCAAGAAGGCTAATGGCATATTAGGTGCATTAAGAGGAGCATTGCCAGCAGATCCAGAGGTGTCATTCCCCTTTATTCGGCTCTGGGGAGGCCGCATCTGGAGTATTGTGTCCAGTTCTGGGCCCCCCACTACAGACAGGATGTGGACGCATTGGAGAGGGGCCAGCGGAGGGCAACCAAAATGATTTGGGGGCTGGAGTGTGTGGCAGCGCATTGGGGATCCCCCCGATCCTGCACCCCTGTCCGCAGGAAGATGAGACTCCGCCAGCCAGTAGAACAGGGGGGTTATTGCTCCTCCGGGACAGCCCAGCACAGACGTGAGGTGGCTGCAGGAGTCAGGGCCCGGCAGCCTCAGACCCCTTGGGGTAGGGTCCACCAGCCCCTCAACCCCCAGCCCTCAGCTTAGTCTCCTCTCTTCGTGTTTTCCCAGCCAAAAACTGCCTCTCCCCAAACCAGGGAACACACCGCCCCCCGGCAGCCACCCCCTTCCTTCGCTGAGGTGAGAAGCCCCGCCGGCTTAGGGGTGACCCCCGCTGGGCAGTGCCCAGACACAAGCCAGTGAGGGGCGCCCACAGCCCGAGCACAGCGACCAGCGAGTGCACAGCCCCCCAGCATCACAGAGCACATGACCTACGGGGAGAGACTGAGGGATTTGGGTCTGTTTAGTCTGCGGAAGAGAAGAGGGAGGGTGTGTCATTAACTGGGGGGTTAACGTAGGCAACCCGAGTTGCAAATGAAGCCCAGGATTTGAATTTCCCGGGCTTCATTTGCATGTTGCCGGGCGCCACCATTTTTAAATCCCCGCTAGTGCGGACTCCGTGCCCGCGGCTCCACGCGGCACAAACCAGGTAGTTCGGACGAGGCTTCCTACTCCTATTCCGAACTACCGGTACCCCTCGTTCCACGAGGCGCGATGGGCTCACGTTGCAGGGGGGGTCTAGGTAGGAGATTAGGACAAAGGATTCCCCTAGGCAGGGGGGACGCCCTGGGCTGGGTTCCCTGGGGAGGGGGGAGTCTCCATCCCTAGAGGGGTTTATGTCCCCGCTGGACAAGGGCCTGGCTGGGCTGATCGAGTTGGGTTGGTCCTGCCTTGGGCCGGGGCTGGACTCGCTGCCTCCTGAGGTCTCTCCCGCCCTGGGATTCTAGGCTTCTGTGAGTGAGCAGCTGGGCACAAGGCTGCCCCCCGCTCAGCCCTGCTGCATGGGGTGGGGTGAGCTAGGAAGGATGGAGCTGGAGCCCTGTGTAGGGCACCCCCCAGGGGGCGATGGAGGCAAGTGCAGCTTCCTGTCCCAGCCACTGGCGTGATGAACAGAGCCCTGCACAGCTGGGCATGTCCACTTAGGATCATAGAACTGGAAGAGACTCAGGAGTCAACAAGTCCAGCCCCCTGCTCTAGGCAGGACCAACCCCACTAAATCAACCCGGCCAGGGCTTTGTCAAGCCGAGACTTAAACACCTCTAGGGATGGAGACTCCACTACTTCCCTAGGGAACCCAGCCCAGCGCTTCACCACCCGCCTAGGGAAATAGTTTTTCCTAATATCCAACCTGGACCTCTCCCACCACAACTTGAGCCCATTGCTCCTTGTTCTGCATCTGTCACTACTGAGAACAGCCTCTCTCCAGCCTCTTTGGAACCTCCCTTCAGGAAGTTGAAGGCTGCTCTCAAATCCCCCCTCACTCTTCGCTTCTACAGACTAAACAGACCCAAGTCCCTCAGCCTCTCCTCATAAGTCATAGGCTCCATCCCCCTAATCATTTTGGTTGCCCTCTGCTGGACCCTCTCCAATGCGTCCACATCCTTTTTGTAGTGGGGGGGCCAGAACTGGACACAATACTCCAGATGTGGCCTCACCAGAGCCGAATAAAGGGGAATGATGACATCTCTGGATCTGCTGCCAATGCTCCTCCTAATGTACCCCAATATACCATTAGCCTTCGTGACTACAAGGGCCCCCTGGTGACTCATCTCCAGCTTCTCATCCACTGTAACCCCCAGGCCCTTTTCTGCAGAACTGCTACTTAGCCAGTTGGTCCCCAGCCTGTACCAATGCTTGGGATTCTTCCCTCCCAAGGGCAGGACTCTACACTTGTCCTTGTTGAACCTCATCAGATTTCTTGTGGCCCAATCCTCCAATTTGTCTAAGTCACTCTGGACAATATCTCCGCCCTTAAGCGTATCTACCTCTCCCCCTAGTTTAGCGTCATCTGCAAACTTGCTGAGGGTGCAATCCATCCCCTTAGGCAGGACATTAATAAAGATATTGAACAAAACCGGTCCTAGAACTGAACCTTGGGGCACTCCGCTAGAAACCGACCGCCATCCTGACATTGAGCCGTTGATCACTACCCGCTGGGCCCGGCCTTCTAGCCATCTTTCTATCCATCTTACCGTCCATTTATCCAATCCACATTCCCTTAACTTGCTGGCAAGAATATTGTGGGAGACCGTATCAAA
Organism: Pelodiscus sinensis; assembly: GCF_049634645.1. Lineage (NCBI taxonomy): Eukaryota > Metazoa > Chordata > Testudines > Trionychidae > Pelodiscus > Pelodiscus sinensis. The sequence continues at coordinate 112,166 of NW_027465824.1, forward strand.
AGCCTTGCTAAAGTCAAGGTCTATCACATCCACTGACTTTCCCACGTCCACAGAGCCCTCATCATAGAAGCTAATCAGATTGGTCAGGTACGACTTGCCCTTTGTGAATCCATGCTGACTATTCCTAATCACTTTCCTCTCTTCCAAGTGCCTCAATATGGATTTGTTAAGGATCCCTTCCATGACTTTTCCAGGATCTGAGGTAAAAATGACCGGCCTATAGTTCCCTGGATCGTCCTTCTTCCCTTTGTTGAAGATGGGCACTACATTTGCCTTTTTCCAATCATCCAGGATTTCTCCCGATCTCCACGACTTTTCAAAGATAATGGCCAAAGGCTCCTCAATGACATTTGCCAATTCCCTCAGTACCCTCAGGTGCATTAAGTCCGGACCCATAGATTTGCGTACGTTTAGCTTTTCTAAATAGTTCCTAACCTGTTCTTTACCCACCACAGGCTGTCCATCTTCTTCCCATCTTGCGTCACTTAGCGCATTAGTCCGGGAGTCCACCTTGACCGTGAATACAGAGGCAAAGAAAGCATTGAGTACTTCAGCTTTCCCCACATCATCTGTCACTAGGTTACCTCCTTCATCCATTGGGGCCGCACACCCTCTCTGATCACCATAAGAACGGCCGTACTGGGTGTGACGTAGTGGGGGGTAACTTGCTAACTCACTGTCTACTGTCTGTAGCACCACCGAGCAAGACAGGGGATGAGTCATTATGCAAAGAGGGGTCTCTCAACCTGTCTGACCAGCTACCCCCCAGGGAGAGAAACGAAGGAAGGTGGATGCTGCCCTGGCTGGGGGGCAGGGCTGGAGGAGAGTTAGTTAGTTTCGGTCTGGGAGCATGGAGGAAGCAGCCTCAGGAACAGGCTGGGGGGAGACCCCCCCCCATATCAAGGGGGGGCTGAGGCATCCTACGCCTGCCCTGTAACCTGATGACATCTGTGCTGTGCTGTATCCTGGAGAAGCAATAAACCACCTCTGTTCTACTGGCTGGGGGAGTCTGTCCGTGCCATTCCGGGGATTCAGGCATCGGGGAACCCCCAACGCGTCGTCACACTGGGTCAGACCAAAGGTCCATCTAGCCCAGTAGCCTGTCTGCCGACAGTGGTCAGTGCCGGTGCCCCAGAGAGGGTGGACTGAAGACAATGATCAAGCGATTTGTCTCCTGCCATCCCTCTTCATCCTCTGACAATCAGAGGCCAGGGACACCATTTTATCCCCTGGCTAATAGCCTTTTATGGACCTAACCTCCATGAAATTATCTAGCTTCTCTTTAAACTCTGTTATAGTCCTAGTCTTCACAGCCTCCTGTGGCAAGGAGTTCCACAGGTTGACTACACGCTGTGTGAATCATAGAATCATAGAATACTAGGACTGGAAGGGACCTCGAGAGGTCATCGAGTCCAGTCCCCTTGCCTCACGGCAGGACCAAATACTGTCTAGACCATCCCTGATAGACATTTATCTAACCTACTCTTAAATATCTCCACAGATGGGGATTCCACAACCTCCCTGGGCAATTTATTCCAGTGTTTGACCACCCTGACAGTTGGGAACTTTTTCCTAATGTCCAATCTAAACCTCCCTTGCTGCTGTTTAAGCCCATTGCTTCTTGTTCTATCCTCAGAGGCCAAAATGAACAAGTTTTCTCCCTCCTCCTTATGACACCCTTTTAGATACCTGAAAACGGCTCTCATGTCCCTCCTCAATCTTCTCTTTTCCAAAATAAACAAACCCAATTCCTTCAGCCTTCCTTCATAGCTCATGATTTCTAGACCGTTAATCATTCTTGTTGCTCTTCTCTGGACCCTCTCCAATTTCTCCACATCTTTCTTGAAATGCAGTGCCCAGAACTGGACACAAGACTCCAATTGAGGCCTAACCAGAGCAGAGCGGAAGAAGGACATCTCGTGTCTTGCTCACAACACACCTGTTAATGCCTCCCAGAATCATGTTTGCTTTTTTTGCAATAGCATCACGCTGCTGACTCATATTTAGCTTATGGTCCACTATAACCCCTAGATCTCTTTCTGCCGTACTCCTTCCTAGACAGTCGCTTCCCATTCTGTGTGTGTGAAACTGATTGTTCCTTCCTAAGTGGAGCACTTTGCATTTCTCTTTATTAAACTTCATCCTGTTTACCTCAGACCATTTCTCCAATTTGTCCAGGTCATTTTGAATTATGACCCTGTCCTCCAGATTAGTTGCAACCCCTCCCAGCTTGGTATCATCTGCAAACGTAATAAGCGTACTTTCTATGCCAATATCTAAATCGTTGATGAAGATATTGAACAGAGCCGGTCCCAAAACAGACCCCTGTGGAACCCCACTTGTTCTGCCTTTCCAGCAGGATTGTGAGCCATTAATAACTACTCTCTGAGTACGGTTATCCAGCCAGTTATGTACCTGCCTTATAGTGGCCCCATCTAAGTTGTATTTGCCTAGTTTATTGATAAGAATATCATGCGAGACTGTATCAAACGCCTTACTAAAGTCTAGGTATACCACATCCACCACTTCTCCCTTATCCACCAGACTCGTTATCCTATTAAAGAAAGCTATCAGATTGGTTTGACATGATTTGTTCTTTACAAAAAGAAGAACTTTCTTTTATTAGTTTTAAACCTGCTACCCATTAATTTCATTTGGTGTCCTCTAGTTCTTCTATTATGGGAACTAATAAATAACTTTTCTTTATCCGCCCTCTCCAACCTTCTTCTTGTTAACATGCCTGTAGAAACCTTTCTTGTTACCCTTCACATCCTTAACTAGTTGCAATTCCATCTGTGCTTTCGCCTTCCTGATAACCCCCCGGCATTCTCGAGCTAGACATTTAAACCCCTCCCTGGTCATTTGTCCAAGTTTCCACTCTTTGTAAGCTTCCTTTTTGTGCTTAAGTTCACCAAGGATTTCCCCCATAAGCCAATCCAGTCTCCTACCACGTTTGCCTCTCTTGCTACGCGTCGGGATGGTTTCTTTCTGTGCCTTCAATAAGGCTTCTTTAAAATCCTGCCAGCTGTCCTGGACTCCTTTCCCCTTCATGTTAGCATCCCAGGGGATTCTGCCCATCAGGTCTCTGAGGGAGTCAAAATCTGCTTTTTTGAAGTCCAAGGTGTGTATTTTACTACTCTCTTTTCTTCCCTTGGTCAGGATCCTGAAATCTACCATCTCATGATCACTGCTTCCCAGGTTGTCACCCACCTCTGCTTCCCCTATTAGTTCCTCCCTGTTTGTGAGCAGAAGGTGAAGCTGCGCACGGCCCCTGGTCGGATCCTTCAGCACTTGTGTCAAGAAGTTCTCCCCAACATTCTCCAAAAACTTCCTGGATTACCTGTGTTCTGCCGTGTTGGTTTCCCAACAGATGTCAGGGTGATTAAAGTCCCCCACTTTAATCTGCAGGCACAGCTGTCGGTGTGGGGAGCCTCTCTGTGTCTGTGGGCAGCCGTGGGTGTGGCTGTCGGCGCAGGGAGCTGTCGCTGTGTAGCTGTGGGTGGCTGCGGATTGTATGGACTGCACAATTAGCCAGTAACCGCTTCTTAACACCCTTCATCTGGGGGCGGCTGCAGCTGTTGGTGCTGGTACCAGCGGCTCATTTTTGTGGATGCAGATAAAAAATGTGCTGGGCTCTAGAGATGGGGCAGGATGCGCTGCTGGCGGCAAGGGTCCCTCTGACAGCTGCGCCCCTGGCCATCCCACAGGGAGCGGGGCAGAGCAGCTGCCCCCGTCCCAGCCCCCTGCTGTGCGTTTGCAGGTCGGGGGCAAGATGGACGAGAACCGCTTTGTAGCCGTGACCAGCTCGAACGCGGCCAAGATCTACAACCTGTACCCGCGGAAGGGCCGCATCATCCCTGGAGCCGACGCCGACGTGGTGGTATGGGACCCGGAAGCCACCAGGTGGGCGTGGGGCTCTGCCGGGGGGAGGGCAATCTAGGCAGGCCCAGGACACACCCTGGCGGGGGGCGTGTTGCTCCGGGGCCCTGGCAGGAGGCGCTGCTGGCTCTGCACAGGCCCCAGGGCTGGGCGGGCGGTAAGCTGCCCTCTTGCTGTGCCCCGCAGGACCATCTCTGCCAGCACCCAGGTGCAGGGCGGCGACATCAACCTGTACGAGAACATGCGGTGCCACGGGGTGCCGCTGGTCACCATCAGCCGCGGGCGCGTGGTCTACGAGAACGGCGTCTTCATGTGCGCCGAGGGCACCGGCAAGTTCTGCCCGCTCCGCTCCTTCCCCGACGCCGTCTACAAGAAGCTGGTGCAGCGGGAGAAGGTAGGTGCGGGGTGGCGCCTGGGGCTCCGTGTCGCTGTGCATGGCTTCAGGGCCGCCGTGCGCTGGCGGCCCCTGCACGTCCCCCCGCGGCCTGAGCGGGACGGGTCCCTGGCAGCGAGGCCGGGCCGTTTGTCCTGTGGGGCGCAGGAGAGGCCCCACGCTGAGCAGAGCAGTCGGGGATCGCTGGGGGCCAGGCCTCGGGGGAGACGATCCAGGAGCAGCCAGGTTCCTCCAAGCCCAGAGGCGGCTGAGCGGTTGGCGGAGACGGGCAGTGCCAGGGCGCAGGGCAGGAGCCAGCCAGCGTTACCCCCCAGCTGCGCGTGGGACAGGGCAGAGGTTCCAGCCAGGCCCTGGGCCTCATCCCTGCTGGGGCAAACCGCTGGGCACTCCCAGGCCAAACAGAGACTCGGGACAGACCAGTGAGAACTGTGGGCATTGGACCCCAACTCCCGGCAGGGTGAGGCAGAGGGTCCCGTCTCCACTGTCCTGTGTGTCACTGTGCTGGTGTGCAGTCGTGCAGTCACTAGTGTGTGATAGGCATGGGGGTGGTATGTGGTCATTAATGTGTGATAGGGATGGGGCAAGTGTGCAGCTGTGCAGTCACCAGTGTGTAAGGCTTGGGGGAAGAATGTGGCCCTGCAGTCACTAGTGTGTGACAGGCACAGAGGAGGCATGTGGCTGTGCGGTCACTAGTGTGTGATAGGCACGGGGGTGGTGTGTGGCTGTGCGGTCACTAGTGTGTGATAGGCACGGGGGTGGTGTGTGGCTGTGCAGTCACTAGAGTGTGATAGGCACGGGGGTGGTGTGTGGCTGTGCGGTCACTAGTGTGTGATAGGCACGGGGGTGGTGTGTGGCTGTGCGGTCACTAGAGTGTGATAGGCTCGGGGGTGGTGTGTGGCTGTGCGGTCACTAGAGTATGATAGGCACGGGGGTGGTGTGTGGCTGTGCGGTCACTAGAGTATGATAGGCACGGGGGTGGTGTGTGGCTGTGCGGTCACTAGAGTGTGATAGGCACGGGGGTGGTGTGTGGCTGTGCAGTCACTTGTGTGTGATAGGCACGGGGGTGGTGTGTGGCTGTGCAGTCACTAGAGTGTGATAGGCACGGGGGTGGTGTGTGGCTGTGCGGTCACTAGAGTGTGATAGGCACGGGGGTGGTGTGTGGCTGTGCGGTCACTAGTGTGTGATAGGCACGGGGGTGGTGTGTGGCTGTGCAGTCACTAGTGTGTGATAGGCACGGGGGTGGTGTGTGGCTGTGCAGTCACTAGAGTGTGATAGGCACGGGGGTGGTGTGTGGCTGTGCAGTCACTAGTGTGTGATAGGCACGGGGGTGGTGTGTGGCTGTGCAGTCACTAGTGTGTGATAGGCACGGGGGTGGTGTGTGGCTGTGCGGTCACTAGTGTGTGATAGGCACGGGGGTGGTGTGTGGCTGTGCGGTCACTAGTGTGTGATAGGCACGGGGGTGGTGTGTGGCTGTGCGGTCACTAGTGTGTGATAGGCACGGGGGTGGTGTGTGGCTGTGCGGTCACTAGTGTGTGATAGGCACGGGGGTGGTGTGTGGCTGTGCAGTCACTAGTGTGTGATAGGCACGGGGGTGGTGTGTGGCTGTGCGGTCACTAGTGTGTGATAGGCACGGGGGTGGTGTGTGGCTGTGCGGTCACTAGTGTGTGATAGGCACGGGGGTGGTGTGTGGCTGTGCGGTCACTAGAGTGTGATAGGCACGGGGGTGGTGTGTGGCTGTGCAGTCACTAGAGTGTGATAGGCACGGGGGTGGTGTGTGGCTGTGCAGTCACTAGTGTGTGATAGGCACGGGGGTGGTGTGTGGCTGTGCAGTCACTAGTGTGTGATAGGCATGGTGATAACTATTTGGGGTGACACCGCATCTCACTCTGGCCTGGCACAGCTAGGGTGCAGACCCAAGCCTGTAGTCAAGAGCATCTTGTGGCCAGTGGGGCCTGCGAGGCGCCTTGGCTCAGCCGCAGCAGGGTGGGGAATAGAAAGCCACCACGCGCTTGGCGGATGCTCTGCAGCCATGAGCGATGGGAGTGACTGGGGCTGGAGCGAGTGCTGGGGCTGGCGGGGGGCATGCCAGAGCCTGGCTGCCGGGAGTGCTGTGCCGGCGGGGGCAGTGTGAGTGCCCGTGTGAAGGCAGCTCATAGGGGGCTTTGCTGGGAGGTTGCAGGGGCCCAGCCCTGGAGTGGCGGGGAAGTCACACAGCGGCGTGTGTGCCGGCAGGAGGACTTTGGGGGGAGGGTTGTGCCCAGGAGCCACTGAGGGTGGTTGGCGAGGGGGCAGGGCGGGGTGCTACAGCCCCTGACTGGAGACCTTCCCAAACAGGCCACACACCAGTCACACCGAGCGCTTCAGCTGCCTGCCTGGCCAGCCAGAAACCTCACAAGCAAAGCCCCTCAAACCCCAGCAATATCCGTGTCCCAAACAGCCCCGGGCCTGACACACAGCTGAGGGGTTTTTGAACCAAATCTCACCTACCCTGAACAGATTCTTCCAGTTCTAAGAAACCAGCCACAGGTCCCGATCAACTTACTCTCTGGACCTTACGCACGAACCACGCTGAGCCAGTCCTTTAGCATCGAAAGGTTTATTAATTATTATTATTATTAAAAGAAAGAAAAGCGGGAGAGTGAGGTTGTTACAGGATCCTACATGACATGCCTCGAATCTCCCAGGTCTCAGTACAGGCTTGCAGCAGAGATGTTACAGCTGTTGGCTTAGAAGTCTTTGGAATTCATCCTATGGCAGGATGGGTCCACAGTTCTTCCCGGCTCCTGGTTCCTTGCAAGCTGCCTCTAGGGTCAAGAGCTGAGCTGAAGACAAAAAATGGAGAATGCCACATGGCACTTGTATCCCTCCTTGGTCTCTTCCACGCTGGAGCGTCCCATGGGCAGCGGCCAGGCCTACAGCGTCATTCCCCAGGTGTGTCTTTGGCCGGTAGAGATCTATTGTCCCTGGCGCCTCGCTCAGTAGCATAGCCATTGGCTGAACATTGCTCAACCTCAGACAGCCAAGTTTCCAGTATCCCTACAGAGTCCATGTTTCTAACTCCACACACAGGGTATGTCTACACTACCCCGCTAGTTCGAACTAGGGTGGTAATGTATGCATACCGAACGTGCAAATGAAGCCCGGGATTTGAATTTCCCGGGCTTCATTTGCATAAGCCGGCCGGCGCCATTTTTAAATGCCGGCTTGTTCGAACCCCGTGCCGCGCGGCTACACGCGGCACGGGCTAGATAGTTCGAACTAGCAAGCCATTCCGCACTATCTGTACGCCTCGTGGAACAGAGAACCCAGCACACACGTCAGTCCCCCAGTTCCTGGTGCAGGTTCTTAGCAGAGACGTTGCAAGCTGCTAGCCTGACTGTCTCTGGAGTATGCCCTGTTTCAGGCTGGGTCAGGCCCCCTGGCCCTAGCAGAGAGCTTCCGGGGCGGGGGGCGGGAGTGAAGATGAGATGGAGGCAGCCTCAGGATCACATGACCCACAAACCAGTTGTCCTGTCTGGACCAGGAGCCACGGTGGATCCTCAGGCCACAGAATCATAGAACCTTAGAACTGGGACCTCGGCAGGGCCCAGCATTGTCTGACCATCCCTGACCGGGGACTGTCCAACCTGCTCTTCAGTATCCCCGGGGATGGAGATTCCACAACCCCCCGGGCAACTTATCCCAGTGTTTCACCATCCGGACAGGTAGGAAGTTTTTCCTAATGTCCAACCTAAACCTCCCTTGTTGCAGTTTAAGCCCCTTGCTGCTTGTCCTGTCCTCAGAGGCCAAGGGGAACAATTTTTTTCCCCCTTGTGACACCCTTTTAGATACTTGAAAACCACTCTCATGTCCCCCCTCAATCTTCTCTTCTCTTTAAACTAAACCAGCCCAATTCCTTCAGTCTTCCCTCCTAGCTCATGTTCTCTAGACCTTTCATCATTCTCGTTGCTCTTCTCTGGACCCTCTCCAATTTCTTCACATCTTTCCTGAAATGTGGTGCCCAGAACTGGACCCAAGACTCCAGCTGAGGCCCAACCAGCGCAGAGCAGAGCGGGAGAACGACTCCTCGTGTCTGGCTCACCACACTCCTCTTCATGCCCCCAGAACCAGGTTTGCTTTCTTTGCAACAGCGTCTCACTGTTGACTCCTATGTAGCTTGTGGCCCACTGCCCCCCTAGATCCCTTTCTGCAGGGCTCCTCCCTAGACAGTCGCTGCCCGTTCGGTGTGTGTGACAGACCCGGCTGGGTCTGGCCACAGCTGAGGGTTTCTGCTCAGGGCAAATTGCTCAAACCTGGGGCCTCCTACAGCCCCCAGACTGGAGACCTTCCCAGATAGGCCACAAACCAGCCGCACACAGCGCTTCAGCTGCCTGCCTGGCCAGCCAGAAGCCTCACGAGCAAAACCCCTCAATCCCCAGCTCTCTCCGTGCCTCAAACAGCCCCGGGCCTGCACACAGCTGAGGGGTTATGGGACCCAGTCTCACCTACCCCAAACGGGTTCTTCTCAGTCCCAAGAAACCAGCCACAGGTCCCAGGTCAATTTACACTCTGGATCTTATCCAGAAATCACACTGAGCCAACCCTTTAGAATCTACCCTCTAAAGGTTTATTACTAAAAGGAAGAAAAGCAGGAGAGTGAGGCTGTTAAAGTATCATACGTTACATGCATCGAATCTCCCAGTTCTCAGTGCAAGCCCGTAGCAGAGATGTTACAGCTGCTGTCTTAAGTCTCTGGTTACATCCTACGTCAGGATGGGTCCACAATTCTTTCCGGCTCGTAGTTCCCTACGAGGCTGCATCTGGGATTAAGAGCAAATCTGAAGACAAGATGGAGGGTGCCACATGGCGCTTATATACCTCTCCAGGCATCTCCTTCTGAGCTGCAGTGGGTTACTGCAGGTCACACGGTCAGCGGCCAGGAGCTATCGTCCCTGGAGCCTCGCTCATCACATAGCCATGAACGAACATCCGGCCATTGCTCTGCCTCAGACAGAGAAGTTTCCAGCATCGACAGAGTCCGTGTTTCTAACGTCACACACAGACATTAGACAAGTTCCTGAATAGCACACACAGAATCAGTGGAAGGTAAGCTTCCGTGTGACCCCTCACATGGCCCCTTTGCGCCACCTTTTGGGGCAAACACCCCCATGGGCGCAGCAGTGACCTGGGCTGCTCCCCTCACAATCCAGTAACGTGACAGTGTGTGAGACTGACTGTTCCTTCCTAAGTGGGGCACTTGGCATGTGTCCTTATTCAGCTTCATCCCATTGACCTCCGACCACTTCTCCAGTGTGTCCAGATCAGTGAACCCAGGAACGTGCCGCTGCCCGGAGCAGGGGCTCGGCCCCGCCGTGCAGCTGGGGTGGGGGATGACGCTGGGCCGGCCTGGCGCGTGTCTGGGATCGCCCAGCTCCCTCTGCGGAGGGTAGGGGTCCCGGCGCGGTTCTGGGGGGCTGTGCAGGGCAGGGGACCATCCGAAGTCGTGTGGGACTGGCTGGTCGAGGAGTGCACGCCCAGCTACTGGGCTCCGGCATAATCCCAGGCCCTGGAGCCCGCCGGCTCTGCCTGCTCTGACCTTGGGGGCGGCGTGGGAGAGGGGAGGTTGCTGCTGCCTGCCAGGGCCCCTCGCTTGCCTGGGAAAGGCCCGGGGCTTGTTTCACCCGCAGCAATCCCGGCCCGTCGAGCCGTTCCCAGATCCGGCGCCCTGCCCTCCGCAGTTCCCAGAGCAGACCTGCTCTAAACCCGCTGCCGCCTCGGGGATGGAGGGTCCCGCACGCCCAGTGGCTGCTCACACACCTGAAACAGCCCCATCCCCTGCCGGCCGCGCCCGTCCCACGGCCTGGCTCCCCGCCTGCGCGCCTCACCCTGCTGCCGGTGCAGCTGCCGGGCAGAGTTGCCGACCCTCCCACCTCTCCCCTGGCGCTTGTCTGCCCCTGCAGCGGTGGGCACAGGACCCCAGTCGCAGCTGGCGCCGCTCCCACCCACGGGTAAAATACCCTCCCAGCCCCTCCGCAAGGGCCCCGCCAGCCTTGCTCCCACGCGTTTTCCCAACCGGGCCTCGGCCGCGTGAGGCCCTGACGCATCCTCCCCGAGTCTCGTGTCCTGTACCAGTGCTGCTCCTATGCGCAGGCTGCACAGACGGGGGAGGGCGGCGTGGCCCTGCCCACACGCTGCTCTACCCAGACTCCCCTGCCTACCACGCATGCCGCTCCCTGAGCCTGTGCTCTGCCTGGGGCTGCCCTCCTTCCCTGCTCCCCAGGGCTGGGGGCTTGGGACCGCACCCCACCTACTGTCCCCACGTGCTTGTGTGGCTGGGGGAGCTAGCCTGGGGCAGGGTCTGCTGGTCGTGAGCTGCCTGGTGGGGGGCAAGGGGCAGGGCTGGGGGCTAGAGCCAAGGGCCGATCGCTGCAGGGTCCCTCTAGAAATGCAGCCGTGCGATGGTGGCACCCTGCTTGCAGGTACGTGCTGAGATCTGTCAGCCAGCGAGCTTTTAATCCATTTGCTGAGTCCTGTGTGCATGCCTCAGTTTCCCCTGTGGTGGCATAGATGCCGGGGGAGGGAAGGCAACGGTTCGGTTTCCTGATAGACGGGGGGGTGCACGTTGCCCAGGGTCTGACCTGAACAGCAGCTTAGTTCAATAAGACCCATTTCCCACAAACCCCTGTGGATTTTAGGCGCAGAATAATGCAGCCAGTTGACCGATCAGCAAAAGCAAATCGGTTAACGCTATAAACTACTTTCCTCCCCCCTAGCCAGGACACTTCTCAGCAGCCCGGCTCAGTCCTCGTTTGCGCGGGGTCCGGGCCTGACCCCTGCTGCGGCTCTGCTGTTAAAGTGTCTTAGGAGCTGGACAGTGGGCAGCCCGGCTCGATTCCGGCTCGTGCCGGGTCTGGAGCTCAGCTCCCTCCCCCTGAGGGGCTGCTGCCCCCCTGCACCACTGTCCCGTATCAGAGGCAGCAGTGCCGGGTGTCAGGCAGCTGGTCCGTGAGGGGAGCAGAGGCAGGGGGCTCCTCGGGAGCGGGGCTGGAGCGCACTGGCTGCCGGCCGCCCCCCGGGGACTATAGGTAAGAATTCATGCGTGTGCCGCAGTGCGGGGGGGCTGCTCTGTGACCCGGGCCCCCTGCGCTGGGCTGTGAGATCCCCACTGACTCACCCATGTGTGGACTGGCCCCGACACCCGGGCCTAGCCTGGGCAGAGAACAAGGCTCTTCCCGGGGGGAGACAAAGGGAGGGAGGCAGAGACGAACACCTGGTTTGGGGGCAGGGCTGGGAGCTGGGTAGTTGTTGGTTGGAAAACCATGGAGAGAACAGACTAAGCAGAGCGCTGGGAGTTGAGGGGTCTAGGCACCCCTGCCAGCCCCTGACTCCTGTAGCCACGTCCCGTCTGTGCTGGGCTGTGTCCCAGAGAAGCAATAACCCCCCTGTTCTACCGGCCGGCGGAGCCTGTTCTTGCTGCTCCGGGGGTGCAGGATCAGGGGGACCCCGACGCGCCGTCACACTGGTGTCAGGAGTGGGATGCGCTGCACCGCGTGGATGGGGCTTCCAGCAGCGAGTGACGGTGCCAGGAGAAGGAAGGGGCTTGCAAGGGCCAGGTGCTGGAGACAGAGCGAAGCGATTCCTGGGAGTCGTGGGCGCTGCAGCATTCGGTCGGTGAGTCTGCACCCCAGGGACCGGCGGGGAGATGCCTGCGCCCGACTCCTCAAGGCAAACATTGCGGGGCTGTGCAGAGAGAGGGGCTGCCATGGGGAAAGCAACCAAGGCCCAGCTGATCGCCCGGCTGGAAGAGAATGACCCGTCCAGGGGCCGGGTTCCTGTCCCAGTGGGGAGCAGCCCAACACCCCCTGGGAGTGTCTCAGGCTCTCAGACCGGAGGGGGCAGGAGCCCACCAGAGAGACTTGGTGCCCACCAGGCCCAGCTCTACCAGCAGCGGTTCGTCCAGGGCGGGTCCATCCTGGCAGAGCTGCGACGGCTGGAGATCGAGCTGCGGATGAAGGAGTTGGAGGTACAGGACCAAGAGGAGGAGCGCCAGGACTGAGAGAAGCAGAAGCAGCATGACGGGCCATGGCGGAGCGGAGAAGCCAAGGGGCCCCGGCTGTGGTGAGTGGGGAGGGCCCCAGGGGGCCCGGAGCCGCCAGACACTTGGAGAAGCTCATGTTGGCCCAGTGTAAGGACGTGGGGGACGTGGACGGTTCCTCAGCTCCTTTGAGCAGGCCTGTGAACTGCACCAGGTCCCCCCCGCGGACCGGCTCCAGCCGCTCCCCCCTTGCTGGATCAGGAGGCCGCAGGGGGCTCAACCAGCTGGAGGATCTGCAGCCCGGTGACTATGAATGGGTCAAAGGGGCCCTGCTGCACAAGTCCGGGCTGACCCCCGAGAGGTACAGGAAGAAGTTCCGGGGGGTGCAGAAGGAGCCAAGGGAGACCTGTGTGGATCTGGCCTCCCACCTGGCGCAGTACGGCTGCAAGTGGGTGCTCGGGGTCGGGGCCCAGACCGCAGAGGACCTGCTTAAGCTGATGATGCTGGAGCAGTTCTATGAAGGTGCCAGCCCAGCCTGAGGCTGTGGCTCAAGGACCGGAGGCCAGAGGACCCTCAGGAGGCCGGGAGGCTGGTGGATGAGTTCACGGAGAGCCGGTCTGGGTGTGAACAGGAGTCCCGGAGGGAAAAGGAATCGCACAGAGACCGGTTCATGGCTGAGCAACAGAAGAAATCATCTACAGGGCAAGCCCAAGAGACAGGAGCCAGCCATCCACCCCCCAGAGACACAGCCAGGGCCCGGGTGGAGCCAGCCCGAAGGGGCCGGCAGGTCCTAACTTCCCATCGCTGTGGGCAGAGGCCACAAGAGAGCCCAGTGCCCCAGGCACCAGGACAGGTCCCTCAACCAGGGACTTTCCAGGGTTAACTGGCTGGGGCGGGAGGAAGGGCAGGCTGCCCCAGAGGTAGGAGCCGGCAGACAACCCTGAGCTCAGAGTGGGGGGGAGGATGCTCAGTGCCCCTCCCCTGGGAGCTCCGACCCTCGGGAGGTAGATTTCTCTGTGTACCGGGTGGAGGCAGGGAGGCCCTTGTGGAGCGAGAGCCCCGTGACCCTGCAGGTGGATGGCAGGCCGGCGATGGGTTTCTGGGACACAGGGGCAGAGGTGACGCTGGCCCGGCCTCATATAGTGGCCCCAGACCGTATGGTGCCCAACACTCAGCTGACCCTGAGGAGCATAGATGGGACCCGTTTAAGGTGCCCGTAGCCCGGGTGCATCTGAAATGGGGGGCCAGGGAGGGCCCCAAGGAAGTGGGGCTGCACCAGCACTTGTCCATGGAGGTGCTGATGGGGAGTGACCTAGAGGAGTGGCCAGACGGACCCCACAGGGCCCTGGTCAGCATCCGTAGCCAGAGCCAGCGAGGGGCTGGTGACCCTGACCCAGGGGAGGGCTCCCTGCAGGGGGCTCAAGGCCCCATCCCAACAGACACGGGGCCCAGCAGGGCTAGAGAGCCCCAGACCCAGGCAGGGTGTGTGTGGGGGGGGGAACACATTCCTGTCCCTGCCCTGGCTGTGGAATTCATAGAATCAGAATTATGGAGCTAGAAGAGACGTCAGCAGGTCATAGAATCCAGCCCCTGCCCAAGGCAGGACCAACCCCAGTTAAATCAACCCGGCCAGGGCTTTGTCAAGCCGAGACTTAAACACATCTAGGAATGGAGAATCCACTACTTCCCTAGGGAACCCATCCCAGCGCTTCACTACCCTCCTAGTGAAATAGTTTTTCCTAATATCCAACCTGGACCTCTCCCACCACAACTTGAGCCCATTGCTCCTTGTTCTGCATCTGTCACTACTGAGAACAGCCTCTCTCCAGCCTCTTTGGAACCTCCCTTCAGGAAGTTGAAGGCTGCTCTCAAATCCCCCCTCGCTCTTCGCTTCTGCAGACTAAACAGACCCAAGTCCCTCAGCCTCTCCTCATAGGTCATATGCTCCAGCCCCCTAATCATTTTGGTTGCCCTCCGCTGGACCCTCTCCAATGCGTCCACATCCTTTCTGTAGTGGGGGGTCCAGAATTAGACTCAGTACTCCAGATGTGGCCTCACCAGAGCTGAATAAAGGGGAATAATGACATCTCTGGATCTGCTGGCAATGCTCCTCCTAATGCACCCTAATATGCCATTAGCCTTCTTGGCTACAAGGGCGCCCTGGTGACTCATCTCCAGCTTCTCATCCACTGTAACCCCCAGGTCCTTTTCTGCAGAACTGCTACTTAACCAGTCGGTCCCCAGCCTGTAACAATGCTTGGGATTCTTCCGTCCAAAGGGCAGGACTCTGCACTTGTCCGTGTTGAACCTCATCAGATTTCTTTTGGCCCAGTCCTCTAATCTGTCCAGGTCACTCTGGACCCTATCTCTGCCCTTAAGCGTATCTACCTAGGTTGATTCTAGGTTGTATCAACAGGTGTGTTGTAAGCAAAACTCGTGAAGTCATTCTGCCGCTCTACTCTGCACTAGTTAGGCCTCAGCTGGAGTACTGTGTCCAGTTCTGGGCGCCACATTTCAAGAAAGATGTGGAGAAATTGGAAAGGGTCCAGAGAAGAGCGACAAGAATGATTAAAGGTCTAGAGAACATGACCTATGAAGCCAGGCTTCATGAACTGGGCTTGTTTAGTTTGGAAAAAAGAAGATTAAGGGGGGACATGATAGCGGTTTTCAAATATCTAAAAGGGTGTCACAAGGAGGAAGGAGAAAATTTGTTCCTCTTGGTTTCTGAGGACAGGACAAGGAGTAATGGGCTTAAAGTGCAGCAGGGGAGGTTTAGATTGGACATTAGGAAAAAATTCCTAACTGTCAGGGTGGTCAAATATTGGAATAAATTGCCAAGGGAGGTGGTGGAATCTCCCTCTCTGGAGATATTTAAGAACAGGTTAGATAGACATCTGTCAGGGATGGTGTAGACGGAGCTTGGTCCTGCCTTGAGGGCGGGGGGCTGGACTCGATGACCTCTTGAGGTCCCTTCCAGTCTTATTAGTCTATGATTCTATGATTCTATACCTCTCCCCCCAGCTTAGTGTCATCCACAAACTTGCTGAGGGTGCAATCCATCCCCTCAGCCAGGTCAGTCATAAAGATATTGAACAAAACTGGTCCTAGAACCGAACCTTGGGGCACTCTGCTAGAAACCGACCGCCATCCTGACATCGAACCATTGATCACTACCCACTGGGCCCGACAGTCTAGCCAGCTTTCTATCCATCTTACCGTCCATTTATCCAATCCACATTCCCTTAACTTGCTGGCAAGAATATTGTGGGAGACCGTATCAAAAGCCTTGCTAAAGTCAATGTATATCACATCCACTGACTTCCCCATGTCCACCGAGCCAGTTACCTCATCATAGAAGCTTCTAAGCCAACAGCTGTAACATCTCTGCTGCAAGCCTGTACTGAGACCTGGGAGATTCGAGGCATGTCATGTAGGATCCTGTAACAACCTCACTCTCCCGCTTTTCTTTCTTTTAATAATAATAATAATTAATAAACCTTTCGATGCTAAAGGACTGGCTCAGCGTGGTTCGTGCGTAAGGTCCAGAGAGTAAGTTGATCGGGACCTGTGGCTGGTTTCTTAGAACTGGAAGAATCTGTTCAGGGTAGGTGAGATTTGGTTCAAAAACCCCTCAGCTGTGTGTCAGGCCCGGGGCTGTTTGGGACACGGATATTGCTGGGGTTTGAGGGGCTTTGCTTGTGAGGTTTCTGGCTGGCCAGGCAGGCAGCTGAAGCGCTCGGTGTGACTGGTGTGTGGCCTGTTTGGGAAGGTCTCCAGTCAGGGGCTGTAGCACCCCGCCCTGCCCCCTCGCCAACCACCCTCAGTGGCTCCTGGGCACAACCCTCCCCCCAAAGTCCTCCTGCCGGCACACACGCCGCTGTGTGACTTCCCCGCCACTCCAGGGCTGGGCCCCTGCAACCTCCCAGCAAAGCCCCCTATGAGCTGCCTTCACACGGGCACTCTCACTGCCCCTGCCGGCACAGCACTCCCGGCAGCCAGGCTCTGGCATGCCCCCCGCCAGCCCCAGCACTCGCTCCAGCCCCAGTCACTCCCATCGCTCATGGCTGCAGAGCATCCGCCAAGCGCGTGGTGGCTTTCTATTCCCCACCCTGCTGCGGCTGAGCCAAGGCGCCTCGCAGGCCCCACTGGCCACAAGATGCTCTTGACTACAGGCTTGGGTCTGCACCCTAGCTGTGCCAGGCCAGAGTGAGATGCGGTGTCACCCCAAATAGTTATCACCATGCCTATCACACACTAGTGACCGCACAGCCACACACCACCCCCGTGCCCATCACACACTAGTGACTGCACAGCCACACACCACCCCCGTGCCTATCACACACTAGTGACTGCACAGCCACACACCACCCCCGTGCCTATCACACACTAGTGACTGCACAGCCACACACCACCCCCGTGCCTATCACACACTAGTGACTGCACAGCCACACACCACCCCCGTGCCTATCACACTCTAGTGACTGCACAGCCACACACCACCCCCGTGCCTATCACACACTAGTGACTGCACAGCCACACACCACCCCCGTGCCTATCACACACTAGTGACCGCACAGCCACACACCACCCCCGTGCCTATCACACACTAGTGACCGCACAGCCACACACCACCCCCGTGCCTATCACACACTAGTGACTGCACAGCCACACACCACCCCCGTGCCTATCACACACTAGTGACTGCACAGCCACACACCACCCCCGTGCCTATCACACTCTAGTGACCGCACAGCCACACACCACCCCCGTGCCTATCACACTCTAGTGACTGCACAGCCACACACCACCCCCGTGCCTATCACACACTAGTGACTGCACAGCCACACACCACCCCCGTGCCTATCACACTCTAGTGACTGCACAGCCACACACCACCCCCGTGCCTATCACACACTAGTGACTGCACAGCCACACACCACCCCCGTGCCTATCACACACTAGTGACCGCACAGCCACACACCACCCCCGTGCCTATCACACACTAGTGACTGCACAGCCACACACCACCCCCGTGCCTATCACACACTAGTGACTGCACAGCCACACACCACCCCCGTGCCTATCACACACTAGTGACTGCACAGCCACACACCACCCCCGTGCCTATCACACACTAGTGACTGCACAGCCACACACCACCCCCGTGCCTATCACACTCTAGTGACTGCACAGCCACACACCACCCCCGTGCCTATCACACTCTAGTGACTGCACAGCCACACACCACCCCCGTGCCTATCACACTCTAGTGACCGCACAGCCACACACCACCCCCGTGCCTATCACACTCTAGTGACTGCACAGCCACACACCACCCCCGTGCCTATCACACACTAGTGACCGCACAGCCACACACCACCCCCGTGCCTATCACACACTAGTGACTGCACAGCCACACACCACCCCCGTGCCTATCACACTCTAGTGACTGCACAGCCACACACCACCCCCGTGCCTATCACACTCTAGTGACTGCACAGCCACACACCACCCCCGTGCCTATCACACTCTAGTGACTGCACAGCCACACACCACCCCCGTGCCTATCACACACTAGTGACTGCACAGCCACACACCACCCCCGTGCCTATCACACTCTAGTGACCGCACAGCCACACACCACCCCCGTGCCTATCATACTCTAGTGACCGCACAGCCACACACCACCCCCGTGCCTATCACACACTAGTGACTGCACAGCCACACACCACCCCCGTGCCTATCACACACAAGTGACTGCACAGCCACACACCACCCCCGTGCCTATCACACACTAGTGACTGCACAGCCACACACCACCCCCGTGCCTATCACACACAAGTGACTGCACAGCCACACACCACCCCCGTGCCTATCACACACTAGTGACTGCACAGCCACACACCACCCCCGTGCCTATCACACACTAGTGACTGCACAGCCACACACCACCCCCGTGCCTATCACACTCTAGTGACCGCACAGCCACACACCACCCCCGTGCCTATCACACTCTAGTGACTGCACAGCCACACACCACCCCCGTGCCTATCACACTCTAGTGACCGCACAGCCACACACCACCCCCGTGCCTATCACACTCTAGTGACCGCACAGCCACATGCCTCCTCCATGCCTATCACACACTAGTGACCGCACAGCCACACACCACCCCCGTGCCTATCATACTCTAGTGACCGCACAGCCACACACCACCCCCGTGCCTATCACACACTAGTGACCGCACAGCCACACACCACCCCCGTGCCTATCACACTCTAGTGACTGCAGGGCCACATTCTTCCCCCAAGCCTTACACACTGGTGACTGCACAGCTGCACACTTGCCCCATTCCTATCACACAGCTGTTGTCGCTCTCTTGGAGGGGGAGAGATGGGACGTAGTGGGGGGGGTGCGCTGTGACCCGGCTCAGTTTGCTCTCGGAGGGGGAGAGATGGGACGTAGTGGGGGGGGGTGCGCTGTGACCCGGCTCAGTTTGCTCTTGGAGGGGGAGAGATGGGACGTAGTGGGGGGGTGTGCGCTGTGACCCGGCTCAGTTTGCTCTCGGAGGGGGAGAGATGGGACGTAGTGGGGGGGGGGTGCGCTGTGACCCGGCTCAGTTTGCTCTCGGAGGGGGAGAGATGGGACGTAGTGGGGGGGGGGGTGCGCTGTGACCCGGCTCAGTTTGCTCTTGGAGGAGGAGAGATGGGACGTAGTGGGGGGGGGGTGCGCTGTGACCCGGCTCAGTTTGCTCTTGGAGGGGGAGAGATGGGACGTAGTGGGGGGGGTGCGCTGTGACCCGGCTCAGTTTGCTCTTGGAGGGGGAGAGATGGGACGTAGTGGGGGGGGGGGTGCGCTGTGACCCGGCTCAGTTTGCTCTCGGAGGGGGAGAGATGGGACGTAGTGGGGGGGGGGTGCGCTGTGACCCGGCTCAGTTTGCTCTCGGAGGGGGAGAGATGGGACGTAGTGGGGGGGGTGCGCTGTGACCCGGCTCAGTTTGCTCTCGGAGGGGGAGAGATGGGACGTAGTGGGGGGGGGGGTGCGCTGTGACCCGGCTCAGTTTGCTCTCGGAGGGGGAGAGATGGGACGTAGTGGGGGGGGGGTGCGCTGTGACCCGGCTCAGTTTGCTCTCGGAGGGGGAGAGATGGGACGTAGTGGGGGGGGGGTGCGCTGTGACCCGGCTCAGTTTGCTCTCGGAGGGGGAGAGATGGGACGTAGTGGGGGGGGGGTGCGCTGTGACCCGGCTCAGTTTGCTCTCGGAGGGGGAGAGATGGGACGTAGTGGGGGGGGGTGCGCTGTGACCCGGCTCAGTTTGCTCTGGGAGGGGGAGAGATGGGACGTAGTGGGGGGGGGGGGGTGCGCTGTGACCCGGCTCAGTTTGCTCTCGGAGGGGGAGAGATGGGACGTAGTGGGGGGGGGGGTGCGCTGTGACCCGGCTCAGTTTGCTCTCGGAGGGGGAGAGATGGGACGTAGTGGGGGGGGGGGTGCGCTGTGACCCGGCTCAGTTTGCTCTCGGAGGGGGAGAGATGGGACGTAGTGGGGGGGGGGGTGCGCTGTGACCCGGCTCAGTTTGCTCTCGGAGGGGGAGAGATGGGACGTAGTGGGGGGGGGGGTGCGCTGTGACCCGGCTCAGTTTGCTCTCGGAGGGGGAGAGATGGGACGTAGTGGGGGGGGTGCGCTGTGACCCGGCTCAGTTTGCTCTCGGAGGGGGAGAGATGGGACGTAGTGGGGGGGGGTGCGCTGTGACCCGGCTCAGTTTGCTCTCGGAGGGGGAGAGATGGGACGTAGTGGGGGGGGTGCGCTGTGACCCGGCTCAGTTTGCTCTCGGAGGGGGAGAGATGGGACGTAGTGGGGGGGGGGTGTGCTGTGACCCGGCTCAGTTTGCTCTCGGAGGGGGAGAGATGGGACGTAGTGGGGGGGGGCTGTGCTGTGACCCGGCTCAGTTTGCTCTCGGAGGGGGAGAGATGGGACGTAGTGGGGGGGGGGGTGCGCTGTGACCCGGCTCAGTTTGCTCTCGGAGGGGGAGAGATGGGACGTAGTGGGGGGGGTGCGCTGTGACCCGGCTCAGTTTGCTCTCGGAGGGGGAGAGATGGGACGTAGTGGGGGGGGGCTGCGCTGTGACCCGGCTCAGTTTGCTCTCGGAAGGGGAGAGATGGGACGTAGTGGGGGGCGGGGTGCGCTGTGACCCGGCTCAGTTTGCTCTCGGAAGGGGAGAGATGGGACGTAGTGGGGGGGGTGCGCTGTGACCCGGCTCAGTTTGCTCTCGGAGGGGGAGAGATGGGACGTAGTGGGGGGGGGTGCGCTGTGACCCGGCTCAGTTTGCTCTCGGAGGGGGAGAGATGGGACGTAGTGGGGGGGGGTGCGCTGTGACCCGGCTCAGTTTGCTCTCGGAGGGGGAGAGATGGGACGTAGTGGGGGGGGGTGCGCTGTGACCCGGGGTCCCCCTGCGCTGGGCTGTGAGATTCCCACTGACTCACCCACACGTGGATGGGCCCAGACACCCAGTCCCAGCCTGGGCAGGTAACAAGGCTCTTCCCAGGGAGAGACAAAGGGAGGGAGGTGGAGACGCCACCTGGCTGGGGGCAGGGCCTGGGAGCTGGGCAGCTTTTGGCTGGAAAACCATGGAGAGAAGAGACTAAGCCTGGTGCTGGGAGTTCAGGGGCCTAGGCCCCCCTGCCCCGAGGGGTCTAGGGCTGCCAGCCCCTGACTCCTCCTGTCCAGGCCAGCACAGACGTGTGTGTCCTGGAGAAGCAATAACCCCTCTGTTCTACTGCCTGGCGGAGTCTCATCTCGCTGGAGATGGGTGCAGGATGGGGGGTCCCTGACGCGCCGCCACCATGCAGTTAATCGACTATTCAATTAACCGAGATTTAAGGTCCCCAGTGGATTTGGCCTTCGTCATATTGCCCTCCTTTAATTCGTTAACCGACTCCTGGGTGGGTGGCTCCATTCTCTAGGCCTCACAGGTCTGTGGTTGCCCAGCTCCCCCACTCCCCATTCTTAACAAGTCGCCTTTCTCCCCGTCCTTGGGAACCTCCCCTGGGCTTCCAGGCGCATGAAAATCCAGCTGTCCTGGGCCAGCTCCTTGGCCAGCTCCCAGAGGGGCCTGAGTCCCCTCCTCATGTCAGGCGCTCCCGAGGGAGCACAGAACGCTGCCCGAGTGCTTGGGCTCACGCAGGATGGAGAGCGCTACCCCTCTGCCAGGGACGGACCGGGACCTGGACACTTGCTGGTCCGTGCTTCCTCCTCTCTGCTGGCTGCAGGGCTCCTGTCGTGTCCCGGGGCTGCAGTTCTGAGCTTCGGCTTTATTTTCCTGTTGGTTTCTTTTCTGGCGGTTCTGCCGTCCCTGAGCCGGGTTGGTTTGCGTCAGTCTGGCCTTCTCTGAGCCTTGGGGGCTCTGACACGCTGCTCTTCAGCCTCCAGGCGCGGTTTTCCCCTCTGCTCAGTGGGGGTGGGACTGGCCCTGGCGGAGCACCAGGTCTGCGTGTTCCCACTCTGGTGCATGCTGTGTGCCCGCAGCTCTGCTGTGACCCCTCTGTTGGGCTGAGGCCTGTCCCCCAAGCCCCGGCTGGTCTGTCACCTGGCCCGAGCCAGGGAACAGCCCTCGAATGGCAGCACAAGGCCTGCAGCAGGTTGCTTACACAGGCCCCGCGGCCAGCCACCCACCTGCTCAGGAGGGAAGTCGCGCGTCACTGAGAGCGGCTCCAGGCCTCCCCCGGCTGTGAGGCCCATGAGGGCTCCCTGGGGAGCAGACCAGGCTGAATGGGCCCATCCGGCCCCTAACTCAGCGGTCGGCGAGCAGCTGGGTCCCCGTGGGCCCAGGGGGTGTGAAGGGAGCAGGCCTGGGGCCTCCTTTGCCTGAGGAAAGGCCCTGCCATGCTCTCTCATCACGCGGTGTCACTTCTCCCCAGGCCTGCCTCTCCGCAGCTCCCGGGTCCCTGCCCTCCGTCCTTCATCCCCCACTGCCTCCCCCCTCTCCTCTGACCCCCTCCAGCTCAGGGGCTGCAGCTCCAGGTGTCGGCTTCCCCTCCGAGCCACTGTGGCTCATGGGGCTGCCAGCTGGTCCCTCCAGTCACAGCCTGGCACGGAATCCTAGTCCCATGGGGCGGGTGGGGCTCTGCGAGGTCGCCACGTCCAGCCCCCTGCACTGAGGCAGGGCCACCCTGATGGGTTTGACCCTCCTGGGCCAGGCCGACACAGCCTCCCTCGGGCGCAGGTCCCCAGCGGGGCCGTGGTCCCTGACGGCGAGCCCCACTCTTCTTCCTGCCCAGCCTGCTGCTGGTGAGCAGCCCCTCCCTGCCCTCCTAGAATAGCCCCAGCAGAGAGGAGGGCTCGCCAGGTCCCCCTCAGTCGCCTTTTCCCAGGCCTGGGTCTTGCTGCTCTCCTCGCTCGCCTGGCCCTGCCTCTCCTAGGGGTGTCTTGCGCTCGGGGCTGCCCCTAAATCCAAACTACCTGATTTATATAGAAACCCTGTCAAGAATCTAATTCTCTGCAGGAGAGAATGCAGGGGGAAGCCCAGCAGCAGCGTGGGGGTGTCCTGCTGATTGCACCCAGAGTAGCGTGTATGAGTCCCTGCCCTGTGGGCGGGTGGGGTACGTGTGCATTCGGTGCAAGGAGCTCCTGGCCCTCAGACTGCGTCTGGGCTTTGGAGGCCAGGGGGGCTGAACTGGAGGAGCGGAGGGAGGCCGAGAGGTACGTGGATGAGGCTTTCCGGGCCACTGTAGAAGTGTCCCACCTCCGGGTCTCTCAGCCCCTGTGCTGCTGAGGAGGGGAAAGGCTCAGGGAAGAACAGCCAACTGCCGCAGAGGGAAATGATCCCACAGCTGGGACCCTCCTTCCACAGGATGTTGTGGGATCCTCTCACACGGAGGATACCTCTCTGGGGGAGGGAACTCTAGTCATTAGGCAAAGGCGGGTGTTAGCAATGGGCATTAGAAACATAGGCAGCTGGGTTTGCGATGACCGGGAGAACCGCATGGCGACCTGCCTGCCTGGTGCAAAGGTTGCGGATCTCTTGAAACAGCCAGATAGATCTCTGTGTAGTGCTGGGGAGGAGCCGGTGGTCGTGGTGCATGTAGGTACCAATGACGTAGGGAAGGGTAGGAGAGAGGTTCTGGAGACCAAATTTAGGCTGCTAGGAAAGAGACTGAAATACAGGAACCCTATGGTAGCGTTCTCTGAAATACCTCCAGTTCCATGCGCAGGGCCAAGTAGGCAGGCAGAGCTTCAGAGTCTCAATGTGTGGACGAGACGATGGTGTAGAGAGGAGGGGTTTAGATTGATTAGGAACTGGGGATGCTTCTGGGATGGGGGAGCCTGTACAGGAAGGACGGGCTCCACCTAAACCAAAATGGAGCCAGACTGCTGGCACTTAACATTAAAACGGCGGTTGAGCAGTTTTTAAATTAAGGTCTGGGAGAAGGCCCACTGGTGTGGAGGAGCACAGAGATCGGATAGAGACATCTCTTAGGGGAGGTTCTATTAAACAGAGATGCTCTATGTTCTAGTCAGGTGGAGAGAAGTATGGGTTAGATCAGATGAGAGACAATCAAATGAAAGAGCCTAACATCAGGAAATGGCAGACAGATAAATAGTGACAAGTTTTTAAAGTGCTGATACACAAATTCCAGAAGTCTAAATAGTAAAATGGGTGAACTCGAGTGCCTAGTTTCAAAGGAGGATATTGATACAGCAGGCATTACGGGAATTTGGTAGAGTGAGGACAATCAATAGGACACAGTCATACCAGGGTACAAAATGTATCGGAAGGACAGAGCAGGTTGTGCTGGTGGGAGAGGGGCGCTATACATGAAAGAAAATGTAGAATCAAATGAAGTAAAAATCTTAAATGAGCCAAACTGTTCCATAGAATCTCTCTGGATAATAATTCCATGCTCCAGTAATAAGAACATAGCAGTAGGGATAGATTATCGGCCAACTGCTCAGGGCAGTGATAGTGACTATGAAATGCTAAGGGAGATAAATAAAATCAAAATAAAAAACTCAGTAATAGTGGGGGGGCTTCAACTATCCCCATATCGACGGGTGCACGTCACCTCGGGCCAGGAGGCAGAGCTAAAATTTCTTGATACGTTAAACGACTGCTCCTTGGAGCAGCTGGGTCTGGAACCCACAAGGGCAGAGGCAAGTGTTGATTTAGTCCTAAGTGGAGCACAGTCTGGTCCAAGGGGTAAATATAATTGGACCACATGGAAATAGTGACCATAATGTAATAAAATCGAACATCCCTGTGGTGGGGAAAAACACCTCGGCAGCCCAACACTGTGGCATTTAATTGTAGAAAGGGGAACTACATGCAAATGAAGAGGTTAATTAAATTAAGAGACACAGTGACAAAAGTAAAATCTCTGCATGGATACTTTTCTAAGGGTATGTCTACACTACAGCGCTATTTCGAATTAACTTAATTTGAAATAGTTAATTCGATTTAAGCTAATTCAAAATAACACATCTATACACAAAAACTATTTCGAAATAGCGCGTCCACACTGAGTGGACCCTGAACCGAAGTTAAGGCTGGCCGGAACCAGTGCCGGCAGGGCGTCAGGTTAGGACTTAGTGTGTGGGGCTGCTGCCTGAGGCTAACTGAGCTCCGTGCTTAAAGGGGCCCTACCCCGGACAGACAGTTCTCAGGGTTCCCCGCTTGCTTGTCTACCTCGATGAGGGACAGCAAAGCAGTCCTGGCTTGGAGTGCTCTTAGTGCCCGCACTCGGGACACCACAGCACTCGGCCCCATGGAGCCAGAGCTGCCCCTGGGCATGCTGGTGCGTCTGGTGGGGTTGTTGCCATCAGCTCAGCTGCACTTGCTGCAGGCTGCCATCCGGGGGAGCCATTGGGGGGGCTGTCAGGATCCAGGAGGCCCTGCGGGAGAGCGTCCACCCTGAGGAGCACTAAGAGCCTCCCTGGTCCTCCACACCGGGGGCTCGTGCCCCATTCCTCCCTCACCTCCTTCCACTTACCCCTCCCTAGCCCCCCTTCCTGATGTCAAACAAGAGACACGTATGTTCAAAAATAGAAACTGGGTTTATCGAACAAAACGGGGGGGATGAACCTCTGGGGAGACTGGGAAAAGGAGGTGGGAGAAGGGAAGAGAGACGATGGGAGAGGGGAGGGGGAAGCAAGGGGAAGAAGGGGGAGGGGAAGCTCAGGGCCCAGGGTTGGGGGTCTCGCCAGACCAACTTGATTTTCATGCAAACCTGCTCCTGGGTTCGCATGTGGCGTTTGGTGGCCAGGCTGGCAGCTCTCCTGCCATAGACGGCCGCGTTCCTCTGTCTCATGTAGAGATCATGGATGTTGGGGGCATCCCCCCAAACCTGAATAAGGTCCATGAACTCCAACCTAGAACAGGAAGGCGCCCGCCTTCTCCAGCCCGTCAGGCTCCTGCAAGCTGGCAGACTGCTCCTGGGGAGCGGTGGAGGGCTGGCGGCCAGTGGCTTGCTGGCTCATGTTTTGGGGCCACTGGGTCGGGGCCCCGGTGGCCACTGCTGGCTCTGGGCTGGCAGGCTTGGAGCTGGTACAGGCCCTATGGCCAGGGTCTACCCCTTTAATGGCCCCGGGTCTGGGGTAGAGGAGAGTAAGTTTTCCTGGTTGTGCCCAGAGTGGCCACCAGGGCTCCCTGGGAAGGGCTGGAGGCCCCCTATTTCGAATTAAGTGTCTACACAGCACTTCATTCCAAATAGCTATTTCGAATTTGGTGTTACTTCTCGTAGAATGAGGGTTACCAAATGCGAATTAAGTGCTCCGCTATTTCAAATTAATTTCGAAATAGCGGTTTGCCTGTGTAGATGCTATGGCGGCTGTTATTTCGAATTAACTGTGTAGTGTAGACATACCCTAAGACAATATAATAGAGGCCCAACTTAAATGTATGCTCCAAATTAAAAGACACAGGAAGAAAACCAAAAAAAGTGCCACCATGGCTTAACAACCAAGTAAAAGAAGCAGTGAGAGATAAAAAGACGTCCCTTAAAAAGTGGAAGTCAAATTCTAGTGAGGAAAATAGAAAAGATCATAATCTCTGTCAAATTAAGAGTAAAAATATAAGAAAAGCCAAAATGGAGTTTGAAGAGCAGCTAGTAAAACATTCAAAACATAATAGCAAAATGTTTAAGTGCAATAGAAGCAGGAAGCCGGCTAACCAACCGGGGGGCCCTTGGACGATCGAGATGCTAAAGGAGCACTCACAGACGATAAAGTCATTGTGCAGAAGCTAAATGAATTCTTTGCTTCAGTCTTCATGGCCGAGGATATTGGGGAGATTCCCAAACCTGAGCCATTCTTTTTAGGTGACAAATCTGAGGAATTGTCCCAGACTGAGGTGTCATTAGAGGAGGTTTTGGAACAAATTGATAAACTGACAGTAACAAGTCACCGGCATTCACCCAAGAATTATGAAAGAACTCAAATGTGAAATTGTGGAACTATTATCTGTGGTTTGTAGCCTGTCCTTTAAATCGGCTTCCGTACCTAATGACTGGGAGACAGCTAATGTGACACCAATGTTTAAAACGGGCTCTAGAGATGATCCTGGCAATTACAGACCGGTAAGTCTAACGTCAGTACCGGGCAAATTAGTTGAAACTATAGTAAAGAATACAATTGTCAGACACATGGATGAATAGAATTTGTTGGGAGAAAGTCAACACAGGTTCTGTAAAGGGAAATCCTGCCTTACTAATCTACTAGAAACTTCAGGGGTAGCCAAGTTAGTCTGTACAGGAAAAAACAATGAATGGTCTGGTAGCACTTTATAGACCAACAAAACATGTCGATGGGATCATGAGCTTTCGTGGGCACATGAAGAAGTGGGCTGCACCCACGGAAGCTCATGATCCCATCGACATGTTTTGTTAGTCATTAAAGTGCTACCAGACCAGTGGTTGTTTTTTTAATCTACTAGAGTTCTTTGAGGGGGTGAGCAAACATGTGGACAAGGGGGATGCGGTAGATATAGTGCACTTAGATTTCCAGAGAGCCTTGGACAAGGTCCCTCACCACAGGCTCTTAAGCAAAGTAAATTGCCATGGGCTAAGAGGGAGGTCCTCTCATTGGCTGCTAACTGGTAGAAAGGCAGGAAACAAAGGGTGGGAATCAATGGTCCGTTTTCCGAGTGCAGAGAGGTAACTAGGGGGGTCCTCTAGGCTCTGTCCTGGGACTCATCCTGTTCAACTTATTCATCAGTGATCTGCAGAAAGGGGTGAACAGGGAGGTGGCAACATCTGCAGATGACACCAAACTGCTCAAGATCGTTAAGCCCAAAGCGACTGTGCAGAGCGTCACAAAGCTCTCACCAAATGAAGTGATTGGGCGACGAAATGACAAATGAAATGTAATGTTGACAAATGCGAAGTAATGCACGTTGGAAAAAATCATCCCAACTATATGTACAATACGATGGGGACTAATTCAGCTACAGCTACTCGAGAGATCTTGGAGTCATCGTGGACAGTTCTCTGAAAACCCACGCAGTGAGCAGCGGCGGTCAACAAGGCAAATAGAATATTAGGAGCATTAAAAAAGGGATAGAGGGTAAGACAGAGACGGTCTTATTGCCTCGCTATACAGCCATGGGACGCCCACAGCTTGAATGCTGCGCACAGATGTGGTCACCTCATCTCAATAAGCTATCTTGGCATTAGATAAGATTCAGAAAAGGGCAGCAAAAATGCTGAGGGGTTTGGAACGGGTCCCTTACGAAGAGAGATTAAAAACACTTGGACTTTTTAGCTTAGAAAAGAGGAGACGAAGGGGCGATAGGATAGAGATCTATAAAATCATGACTGGTGTGGGAAAAGTGATTTACTTATTCCCACAATATAAGAACTAGGGGTCACCAAATGAAATGAATAGGGAACAGGTTTAAAACAAAGAAAGGAAGTTTTTCTTCACTCGGTGCACAGTCAACCTGTGGAACTCCTTGCCAGAGGACGTGGTCAAGTCTAGAACTTTATCAGGGTTCAAAAGAGCTAGACAGATTCATGGAGGTTAGGGCCATCTATGGCAATGAATGGTGTCCCTAGTGTCTGTTTGTCTGGAAATGAGCAACAGGGGAGGGATCACTGGATGGTTCCCCGGTCTGTTCCCTCCCTCTGGGGCCTCTGGCACTGGCCTCTGTGGGCAGGCAGGACCCTGGGCTGGATGGACCTTTGATCTGACCCCGTCTGGCTGCTCTTATGTTCCCTTCCCCAGTCCTCTGGGATCCCACCCGTCCTCCAGGAGCTCTCAGAGAATTGCTGCCAGTACCAGGATCCTGGCCACCAGTTCCTTACGACTCCAGGCTGAGTTTTGTCAGGCCCGGCCGACTCGAATGCTGCTAGCTAGTCTGAGGTGTGCGTCCTTGCCCTGTCTTGGCTTGCACTCTCCCCCTTGGTGTCCCTATTAGTGGTGCTGAGTTCCTGTCGCCATTCACCTTCCAGGAGGACTGAAGGAAAATGGGCATTAAACAGCTCCGCCTGCTGTGCTGTCAGCTGTTAGCCCCCCTTCTTCTTGCTCCTCATGTAGCTGCCGACAATTGGCTCCCTGGCGTGTCCCTTGTGAGTTGTAGCTCGGGCCCTTTGCCTCTGTCCCTGCAGGCTGGCGCTCCGCCCTTCTCCTCCGTAGCAATTCAGCTTTACCACTTGGGTAGGGGCCACTGCTGGCCTGCGGCTTCCCGTCCTTGGCAGCAGGGGGCGCCCCACCCTCAGGAGGCAGGTGGGAGTGAGGCACTGGGGAGGGGCCGCACAGAGCCAGGGCTGGGCCCCGGAGTTCTGCCTGCCAGCGCTTGCTTCTTGCATGCTCCTTGCCTGGCCCTCGGGCATCGCATCCCTGCATGGGGCTGATGGTTAATGCCTGCAGTGACTGGCTCGCAGTGGGGGGGAGGCAGTGGGAGGACTCGGCTCTGCCTGGCTGCAGAGGGGCCTGCCCCCAGGGGCAGCTCTCACAGCTCCCTTGGCCTGGGCTTTGTGGAGCACTCGCGCTCTGGGCGTCTCTTGGCCTCTGCCAGTAAGAGGCTGGTTCCTGGGGGAGACGCAGCCGGCAGACTTGGCCCCGCAGTGCCCCGGGCCAACGCACCATGCCAGCTGCCATTCCCAGGGCCGGATGGGGCCGAGCCAGGCCTGAGTGGGCAGGGGAGAAGGGAGGCTGTGAGGACAGTGACCCTGTCCCACACTGCTGCTTTCCCTGTACTGCACCCCCACACTGCACTCCCCACCCCACTGAACCCTTCTCGTATAGTATCCACACTGCACCCCTTCTGTTCCCACACTGCACTCCCTACCCCACTGAACCGTTCTCGTATGGTATCCACATTGCACCCCTTCTGTTCCCGCACTGCACACCCTCCCCCACTGAACCCGTCTCATATGCTATCCACACTGCACCCCTTTTGTTCCCGCACTGCACTCCCTCCCCCACTGAACCCTTCTCGTATGCTATCCACACTGAACCCCTTCTGTTCCCGCACTGCACTCCCTACCACACTGAACTCCTCTCGTATGGTAACCACACTGCACCCCTTCTGTTCCTGCACTGCACACCCTCCCCCACTGAACCCGTCTCGTATGCTATCCACACTGAACCCCTTCTGTTCCCGCACTGCACTCCCTACCCCACTGAACCGTTCTCGTATGGTATCCACATTGCACCCCTTCTGTTCCCGCACTGCACACCCTCCCCCACTGAACCCGTCTCATATGCTATCCACACTGCACCCCTTTTGTTCCCGCACTGCACTCCCTCCCCCACTGAACCCTTCTCGTATGCTATCCACACTGAACCCCTTCTGTTCCCGCACTGCACTCCCTACCCCACTGAACCGTTCTCGTATGGTATCCACATTGCACCCCTTCTGTTCCCGCACTGCACACCCTCCCCCACTGAACCCTTCTCATATGGTATCCACACTGCACCCCTTCTGTTCCCGCACTGCACTCCCTACCCCACTGAACTCCTCTCATATGGTATCCACACTGCACCCCTTCTGTTCCCTCACTGCACACCCTCCCCCACTGAACCCATCTCATATGGTATCCACACTGCACCGCTTCTGTTCCCGCACTGCACTCCCTACTTCACTGAACCCTTCTCGTATGGTATCCACATTGCACCCCTTCTGTTCCCGCACTGCACACCCTCCCCCACTGAACCCTTCTCGTATGGTATCCAACTGCATCCCTTCTGTTCCCGCACTGCACTCCCTACCCCACTGAACCCTTCTCGTATGGTATCCAACTGCACCCCTTCTGTTCCTGCACTGCACTCCCTACCCCACTGAACCGTTCTCGTATGGTATCCACACTGCACCCCTTCTGTTCCCGCACTGCACTCCCTACCCCACTGAACCCATCTCGTATGGTATCCACACTGCACCCCTTCTGTTCCCGCACTGCACTCCCTACCTCACTGAACCCTTCTCGTATGGTATCCACACTGCACCCCTTCTGTTCCCGCACTGCACTCCCTACCTCACTGAACCCTTCTCGTATGGTATCCACACTGCACCCCTTCTGTTCCCGCACTGCACTTCCTACCCCACTGACCCCTTCTCGTATGGTATCCACATTGCACCCCTTCTGTTCCCGCACTGCACACCCTCCCCCTACTGAATCCTTCTCTTATTGTATCCACACTGCACCCCTTCTGTTCCCGCACTGCACTCCCTACCCCACTGAACCCTTCTCGTATGGTATCCACACTGCACCCCTTCTGTTCCTGCACTGCACTCCCTACCCCACTGAACCCTTCTCGTATGGTATCCACACTGCACCCCTTCTGTTCCTGCACTGCACACCCTCCCCCACTGAACCCTTCTCGTATGGTATCCACATTGCACTCCTTCTGTTCCCTCACTGCACTCCCTACCCCACTGAACCCTTCTCATACTGTATCCACACTGCACCCCTTCTGTTCCCGCACTGCACTCCCTACCCCACTGAACCCGTCTCGTACTGTATCCACACTGCACCCCTCCTACGCCCACACTACACGCCCTCCCCCACTGAACCCTTCTCATACTCTACCCACTACACCCCTTCTGTTCCCGCACTGCACTCCCTACCCCACTGAACCCTTCTCATACTGTATCCGCAATGCACCACTCCCCCCATACTGCACCCCTACACTACACTTCCTATTCCCCTGCTGCAGCCCTACTCCCCCATACTGCACTCCCACACTGAATCCTTAATTCCCACTGAGCCCTTTTCATACTGTATCCACACTGCACTACTACTCCCACACTGCACTCCCTACTCCCTTGCTGCATCTCTGCCCCCACACTGCACCCCTTCTTTTGCCTTACTGCTGCACTGCATCACTTCTTCACATTACACGTCTTCCCCATGCTGCGTCCTCCTAACCCTTCTCCTGCACGACTCCCCTTCTCCAAACACACTCTGCACCCCCACCCCACCTGGCCCCTTCCCCCTGCTGTGCCCCACACATGCCCTGCACCCCCACCCCACCTGGCCCCCTTTGTCCTGCTGTGCCCCACACATGCCCTGCACGATTGCCGCACCCCATCCCTATGTTGTGCCCCTGCCCTACACTGTGCCTCTCCCAGTGCTCCGCACTCCCTAGTGTACCCTTCTCCCCACTCCTCTACCCTGTGTTGTCTCCGGGGCATTTCCCAGACTCCCCAGGCACCTGTGGGGGCTGCCTTGGGTGCTCGGTGTCACAGCTGGGGCTGCTGCAGCCACAGGGCTGTGGCCCATGAGTGTCCTGCGCTCTCCCCCGGGGCAGGGCCTGTGCTGTGCAGGGAGGGGAGGAAGCTCCGTCCCAGGCCAGCCCAGCCCCATAGCAAGTGGGGCTCCCACCTCAGCCCTGCTCCATGTCTAGGTCCCAGAGTGTTCAGGCTTGGGGGAGGGGCGAAGACCTTGTGCAGCCCCAGTGGGTAGTGTAGGGTCCAGGCTGGCTGTGGGGCATAGGCAGTGGCTGGTTGAGGTGGGGTACAGGCAGCAGCAGTGTGGGCTCGGGCTGAGGCAGGGTAGGAGTGAGGTGAGGCTCAGGCAGTGGCCGTGGGGTGGGATTGGCCAAGGGGTGGCCATGGGGCTGGGGCGGGGCCGGCCGGGGGCTCGGCACAAACCGCGCAGCCAGCGTTCACGGGTGTCTCTCTCTCCCTCCATTAGAGCTTAAAGCTTAGGGGCGTGGATCGCACCCCCTACCTGGGGGACGTGGCTGTGGTGGTGCATGCTGGGAAAAAGGAGACGGGGACTCCACTTGCAGATACCCCCACCCGACCTGCCACTCGACACGGGGGCATGAGGGACCTTCACGAGTCCAGCTTCAGCCTATCCGGTAAGCGCAGGGCCGGAGCGGGAGCTCGCGCCGCCCCTCCTGCCTGAGCAGGCCCGGCTGGCCGAGAGCCCGGCGGTTCGGTGCCCGGCGTCCCACATGGCTGCCCGCCGGCATTCCCTGGCCACCCTCTCAGCCCTGGCGGGCACACGCCAGGCCCTGCGTGAGCTGCCCCGACCCAGTGTGCTGGCTGCTTGCCCTTCCTCTTGTCAGCCTGCAAGCTGCCCCCTGTGCTGAAGCCATGCAGACACTCCCTGCTGCACAGAGGGGAAACTGAGGCAGGGCAGTCCTTTGTACTGTGGGAGCCCCCCTGGGCCCCTTGCCCTGCAGAGCTGCTGGCCATGGCATGAGGTCAGTGCTGCGTGCCCGGGCCGAGGGGCAGGCCTGGGCTGTGTGGCTGCGTCTCAGCCGAGCCAGCGGCAGGGGCCTGGCAGAGCCTGGTTAGGAGACGTGTTGGCTCTGGCTGGTCCCTGCGTAGCTCAGTGTCGAAGGAGCCCTGGGGCGTGTTACGTGTGGCAGGCGCTGCCGGGGGCAAGCACAGAAAGGAGAACGGCGGCGCCAGGAGGGGCTGGCAGTGGCGGGAAGCGGCCTGGCCTCTGGGCACAGAGACCTGGGAGAGCAGTGCCCCCGTCCGGGTTCCCCGCTGCCCTGGGCTGCTCGGAGCTGGAGAGCTGGAGCCGTGTGGGTCTGTGGGCTGCGATGCAGCGTCCCCGGCCAGCAGCGACCGAACGGGGCTCGTTGGCTTTGAAAGGAGAAGGGGGGGGCCGAGGGCGGTTTGCAGGGATCTGAAAGGGCGTCACAGGACGGGGGAGAAACATTGTTCCCCTCGGCCTCTGAGGGTCAGACGGGAAGCAAGGGGCTTCAGCTGCAGCCAGGGAGGTTCAGGTCGGACAGTAGGGGAGACTCCCTGCCTCCGGGGGGTTAAACACGGCAATAAACTGCCCTGGGGGGGTGGAATCTCCAGCCCTGGGGATATGGAAGAGCAGGCTGGACACGTCAGGGATGGCCTAGATCAGGGGGCGGTAGCCTGGGGCTCACAAGCCAGCGATGGCTCTTCTGGAGCCCCAGCTCAGCCCCCCGCCCCCCGCTTCCCCTGCAGCAGGCCCTGTAGCCTTGCCCCTCCCCCCCCCGCAAGACTGTTGCGTCTGGGCCGGTACCTGCGGGGGAGAGAGCCCCGAGCCCCCCACCGGATCCGGGGGGCGGGGAAGAAACGGAGCAAACGATGTCTCCTTGCTGCTCTTTCCCTGCCCTCCGCGCGTGGGGAGCAAGCAGCCAGCGGCTCCACGCCCAGCGCCCATTCCTGTCCCTGGAGTCTTCCCTGCAAATCCTTCCTCGCCCCCCCGCCCCATCACTCGCCCCGCCTCCCGGCCCGACCCCTCCCCCCGCCCCATCACTCGCCCCGCCTCCCGGCCAGACCGCCCCGCCCCATCACTCGCCCCGCCTCCCGGCCAGACCCCTCCCCCCGCCCCATCACTCGCCCCGCCTCCCGGCCAGACCCCTCCCCCCCGCCCCATCACTCGCCCCGCCTCCCGGCCAGACCCCGCCTCCCGGCCAGACCCCCCCGCCCCATCACTCGCCCCGCCTCCCGGCCAGACCCCGCCTCCCGGCCAGACCCCCCCGCCCCATCACTCGCCCCGCCTCCCGGCCAGACCCCCCCGCCCCATCACTCGCCCCGCCTCCCGGCCAGACCCCCCCGCCCCATCACTCGCCCCGCCTCCCGGCCAGACCCCGCCTCCCGGCCAGACCCCCCCCGCCCCATCACTCGCCCCGCCTCCCGGCCAGACCCCCCCGCCCCATCACTCGCCCCGCCCCCCGGCCAGACCCCGCCTCCCGGCCAGACCCCCCCCCCATCACTCGCCCCGCCTCCCGGCCAGACCCCGCCTCCCGACCAGACCCCCCCGCCCCATCACTCGCCCCGCCTCCCGGCCAGACCCCGCCTCCCGACCAGACCCCCCCGCCCCATCACTCGCCCCGCCTCCCGGCCAGACCCCGCCTCCCGACCAGACCTCCCCGCCCCATCACTCGCCCCGCCTCCCGGCCAGACCCCGCCTCCCGGCCAGACCCCCCCGCCCCATCACTCGCCCCGCCTCCCGGCCAGACCCCGCCTCCCGGCCAGACCCCCCCGCCCCATCACTCGCCCCGCCCCCCGGCCAGACCCCGCCTCCCGGCCAGACCCCCCCCCCATCACTCGCCCCGCCTCCCGGCCAGACCCCGCCTCCCAGCCAGACCCCCCCGCCCCATCACTCGCCCCGCCTCCCGGCCAGACCCCGCCTCCCGGCCAGACCCCCCCGCCCCATCACTCGCCCTGCCTCCCGGCCAGACCCCCCCGCCCCATCACTCGCCCCGCCTCCCGGCCAGACCCCCCCGCCCCATCACTCGCCCCGCCTCCCGGCCAGACCCCGCCTCCCGGCCAGACCCCTCCCCCCGCCCCATCACTCGCCCCGCCTCCCGGCCAGACCCCTCCCCCCGCCCCATCACTCGCCCCGCCTCCCGGCCAGACCCCCCCGCCCCATCACTCGCCCCGCCTCCCGGCCAGACCCCGCCTCCCGGCCAGACCCCCCCCGCCCCATCACTCGCCCCGCCTCCCGGCCAGACCCCGCCTCCCGGCCAGACCCCCCCGCCCCATCACTCGCCCCGCCTCCCGGCCAGACCCCGCCTCCCGGCCAGACCCCCCCCGCCCCATCACTCGCCCCGCCTCCCGGCCAGACCCCGCCTCCCGGCCAGACCCCCCCGCCCCATCACTCGCCCCGCCTCCCGGCCAGACCCCCCCCCCCATCACTCGCCCCGCCTCCCGGCCAGACCCCCCCGTCCCATCACTCGCCCCGCCTCCCGGCCAGACCCCCCCGCCCCATCACTCGCCCCGCCTCCCGGCCAGACCCCCCCGCCCCATCACTCGCCCCGCCTCCCGG
The DNA here is from genome assembly GCF_049634645.1 of Pelodiscus sinensis. Lineage (NCBI taxonomy): Eukaryota > Metazoa > Chordata > Testudines > Trionychidae > Pelodiscus > Pelodiscus sinensis. Next base: position 147,651 of record NW_027465824.1, read on the forward strand.
CCAGACCCCGCCTCCCGGCCAGACCCCCCCGCCCCATCACTCGCCCCGCCTCCCGGCCAGACCCCCCCGCCCCATCACTCGCCCCGCCTCCCGGCCAGACCCCGCCTCCCAGCCAGACCCCCCGCCCCATCACTCGCCCCGCCGCCCGGCCAGACCCCGCCTCCCGGCCAGACCCCCCCGCCCCATCACTCGCCCCGCCTCCCGGCCAGACCCCCCCCGCCCCATCACTCGCCCCGCCTCCCGGCCAGACCCCCCCGCCCCATCACTCGCCCCGCCTCCCGGCCAGACCCCCCCCCCCCATCACTCGCCCCGCCTCCCGGCCAGACCCCCCCGCCCCATCACTCGCCCCGCCTCCCGGACAGACCCCCCCGCCCCATCACTCGCCCCGCCTCCCGGCCAGACCCCCCCGCCCCATCACTCGCCCCGCCTCCCGGCCAGACCCCGCCTCCCGGCCAGACCCCCCCGCCCCATCACTCGCCCCGCCTCCCGGCCAGACCCCGCCTCCCGGCCAGACCCCCCCGCCCCATCACTCGCCCCGCCTCCCGGCCAGACCCCGCCTCCCAGCCAGACCCCCCCGCCCCATCACTCGCCCCGCCTCCCGGCCAGACCCCGCCTCCCGGCCAGACCCCCCCGCCCCATCACTCGCCCCGCCTCCCGGCCAGACCCCCCCCGCCCCATCACTCGCCCCGCCTCCCGGCCAGACCCCCCCGCCCCATCACTCGCCCCGCCTCCCGGCCAGACCCCGCCTCCCGGCCAGACCCCCCCGCCCCATCACTCGCCCCGCCTCCCGGCCAGACCCCGCCTCCCGGCCAGACCCCCCCGCCCCATCACTCGCCCCGCCTCCCGGCCAGACCCCGCCTCCCGGCCAGACCCCCCCGCCCCATCACTCGCCCCGCCTCCCGGCCAGACCCCGCCTCCCGGCCAGACCCCCCCGCCCCATCACTCGCCCCGCCTCCCGGCCAGACCCCGCCTCCCGGCCAGACCCCCCCACCCCATCACTCGCCCCGCCTCCCGGCCAGACCCCGCCTCCCGGCCAGACCCCCCCGCCCCATCACTCGCCCCGCCTCCCGGCCAGACCCCGCCTCCCGGCCAGACCCCCCCGCCCAATCACTCGCCCCGCCTCCCGGCCAGACCCCGCCTCCCAGCCAGACCCCCCCGCCCCATCACTCGCCCCGCCTCCCGGCCAGACCCCGCCTCCCGGCCAGACCCCCCCGCCCCATCACTCGCCCCGCCTCCCGGCCAGACCCCCCCCGCCCCATCACTCGCCCCGCCTCCCGGCCAGACCCCCCCGCCCCATCACTCGCCCCGCCTCCCAGCCAGACCCCCCCGCCCCATCACTCGCCCCGCCTCCCGGCCAGACCCCCCCGCCCCATCACTCGCCCCGCCTCCCGGCCAGACCCCCCCCCCCCCATCACTCGCCCCGCCTCCCGGCCAGACCCCCCCGCCCCATCACTCGCCCCGCCTCCCGGCCAGACCCCCCCGTCCCATCACTCGCCCCGCCTCCCGGCCAGACCCCCCCCCGTCCCATCACTCGCCCCGCCTCCCGGCCAGACCCCCCCGTCCCATCACTCGCCCCGCCTCCCGGCCAGACCCCCGTCCCATCACTCGCCCCGCCTCCCGGCCAGACCCCCCCGTCCCATCACTCGCCCCGCCTCCCGGCCAGACCCCCTGTGACGGCGCGTTGGGGGTTCCCCGTCTCCTGCACCCCGAAATGGCACAAACAGACTGCACCAGCCAGTGGAATTGAGGGTGGTTTATTGCTCCTCCAGCTCAGCGCAGCACAGATGGAATCTGGTTACAGGAACTGGGGCTAAGAGGCCTCAGTGCCCCCCCTTGAGATAGGGGAGTCCCAGCCCCCTCCCCAGCTCCTTATTCCCTGCCTTCCAGCCAGGAACTAACTAACCCTCTTCCAGCCCTGCCCCCCAGCCAGGGCAGCATCCACCTTCCTTTGTTCCTCTCCATGGGGGGTGTCTGGCCACTGGTTCAACAAGTTTGTCCTTACCTCTGCCTAGTGAGGCTTTCCCTGCTGGGTCTTGCTCCAGGCAGCAGGGGTCACCACAGCCCAGCAAGTACCCCCACTACGTCACAGCCCCCGCCCCCCGCCCCATCACTCGCCCCGCCTCCCGGCCAGACCCTCCCGTCCCATCACTCGCCCCGCCTCCTGGCCAGACCCCCCCGCCCCCCGTCCCATCACTCGCCCCGCCTCCCGGCCAGACCCCCCCGCCCTCCGCCCCATCACTCGCCCCGCCTCCCGGCCAGACCCCCCCGCCCCCCGTCCCATCACTTGCCCCGCCTCCCGGCCAGACCCCCCCGCCCCCCGCCCCATCACTCGCCCCGCCTCCCGGCCAGACCCCCCGCCCCATCACTCGCCCCGCCTCCCAGCCAGACCCCCGCCCCATAACTCGCCCCGCCTCCCGGCCAGACCCCCCGCCCCATCACTCGCCCCGCCTCCCGGCCAGACCCCCCCGCCCCCCGCCCCATCACTCGCCCCGCCTCCCGGCCAAACCCTCCCACCCCCTGTCCCATCACTCGCCCCGCCTCCCGGCCAGACCCCCCCGCCCCCTCACTCGCCCCGCCTCCCGGCCAGACCCCCCCGCCCCATCACTCGCCCCGCCTCCCGACCAGACCCCCGCCCCATCACTCGCCCCGCCTCCCGGCCAGACCCCCCGCCCCATCACTCGCCCCGCCTCCCGGCCAGACCCCCCCGTCCCATCACTCGCCCCGCCTCCCGGCCAGACCCCCCCCGCCCCATCACTCGCCCCACCTGCCGGCCAGACCCCCGCCCCATCACTCGCCCCGCCTCCCGGCCAGACCCCCCGCCCCATCACTCGCCCCGCCTCCCGGCCAGACCCCCCCTGCCCCATCACTCGCCCCCGCCTCCCGGCCAGACCCCCCTGCCCCATCACTCGCCCCGCCTCCCGGCCAGACCCCTGCCCCATCACTCGCCCCGCCTCCCGGCCAGACCCCCCGCCCCATCACTCGCCCCGCCTCCCGGCCAGACCCCCCCGCCCCCCGCCCCATCACTCGCCCCGCCTCCCGGCCAAACCCTCCCACCCCCTGTCCCATCACTCGCCCCCGCCTCCCGGCCAGACCCCCCCGCCCCCTCACTCGCCCCGCCTCCCGGCCAGACCCCCCCGCCCCATCACTCGCCCCGCCTCCCGACCAGACCCCCGCCCCATCACTCGCCCCGCCTCCCGGCCAGACCCCCCGCCCCATCACTCGCCCCGCCTCCCGGCCAGACCCCCCCGTCCCATCACTCGCCCCGCCTCCCGGCCAGACCCCCCCCGCCCCATCACTCGCCCCGCCTGCCGGCCAGACCCCCGCCCCATCACTCGCCCCGCCTCCCGGCCAGACCCCCCGCCCCATCACTCGCCCCGCCTCCCGGCCAGACCCCCCCGCCCCATCACTCGCCCCGCCTCCGGCCAGACCCCTGCCCCATCACTCGCCCCCGCCTCCCGGCCAGACCCCCCCGCCCCATCACTCGCCCCGCCTCCCGGCCAAACCCCCCAACCCTCCGCCCCATCACTCGCCCCGCTTCCCGGACAGACCCCCCGCCCCCTGCCCCATCACTCGCCCCGCCTCCCAGCCAGACCCCTGCCCCCCGCCCCATCACTCGCCCCGCCTCCCGGCCAGACCCCCCCTCCCCATCACTCGCCCCGCCTCCCGGCCAGACCCCCCCCGCCCCATCACTCGCCCCGCCTCCTGGCCAGACCCTTGCCCCCCGCCCCATCACTCGCCCCGCCTCCCGGCCAGACCCTTGCCCCCCGCCCCATCACTCGCCCCGCCTCCCGGCCAGACCCCCCTGCCCTCCACCCCCTTACCAGACCTCACCCCCCCGTCTGCTGCCGTCCCTATCCCATTCACTGGCAGCCCCTGTCCCAGGGAACCCTCATTTCTGGCTTCTGCTGAAGGGTCATGTTAGTGAGGGCTGGGGGGTTGGAAGGGTTTGTGTGCGTTTTTTGTGGGGGGGTTGGTTTGGTTTTGTGTTTTGCTTCTCACTTGTGTGGTCCCCAACTGATTTTTTTTCTGTGGCTCAGTGGCCCCCTGACCCAAAAAAGGCTCCCTGCCCCACTGTAAATCAAGAATCCCCCCCGGCCCTCGAAAGTCAAGTAAATATTTTATTTTATTTAAAATGAAGCCCCCAATTGGGGCTCAGCCCCCATCTGGCTGCAGTATCATAACACCCCCCACTCCAGCCCTGAGCGCATCATACCCCTGAGCCCCCTGCCTTGAACCCTCAAACCCCCAGTTCTCTGCCATAACATTCCTGCACCTCCACACACCCCACCCAATGTCCTGCCCTGAGCCCCTCGTATCAGGGGTTGGGGTAACTCCTGCAGACTCCTGCACCCCCACGTCATCAGCCCCTGCCATAAGATTGACAGAAGACAGCCTGATTTGACCGGTTATGATGTAAACTTCAAAGAAATGTGCAAAAAGACGCAGCAGTAGAAGTCCCATGGAATAAAGTCTGTGAGTACCAGGTCTCGTTTGTGCTCTTGTTAATCATTGTCAATTATCAGTAATGTCACGTTGTGTATTTTCAGCCCTGCCAATGAGCCTTCTTACCCAGCTCTTTATTGGCTGCTTGTTCTGAACATTAATGTCGTTTGGCTCCTGTGGTTTGAAAAGGCACCGATCCCTGCTCTAGACGGTGCTTGGTCCTGCCAGGAGGGCAGGGGACTGGACTCATGACCGCTCCAGGTCCCTTTCAGACTTATGATTCCATACAGTATCCTTCCAGGATACGGCCCAGTTGCGACCGCACACAGCTGTTTGCCAGTTTCATACGGCCCAGGACACCTACTTCCCTGTCTCCTTTTCCAAGCCTCGGACGTCCGCTGAGGACGCAGGCTGCACACTCGGGGTGGCAGGAGGGTGCTGGCTTTCTATGTAGCCAGGGCAAGGCTGTTCAGTAAGTCAGCACTGCTGTTCGTGGCAGTGGCAGACAGAATGAAAGGTCACCCAGTATCTCCTCAAAGGATTTCACCAGGCGTCTGCTACGGCTATGGCCTGGCTCTCGTGACAACACACAACCAGGGCATGGGCAGCAGCCCGCCTTGCAGGGGCGGGTTCCAGTCCAGACCTATAGAGCTGCTACTTGGCAATTTATCCACACGGCCTCTTATGACGGAGCAGGTGCGAGGAGAGAGGTTATTAAGAGCACAAAAGCAAACTATTCTGCTGCGTGGGAGACAGGAAGAATGGCAGGAGACTCCCTGGCTTAACCCGGAGTTCTAACATGATCTCGAAATCAAAAAGGAATTCCATCAAAAGTGGAAACTAGGTCAAATTACAAAGAATAAATACAGATAACGCAGGGATGTAGGGGAAAAGTAGAAAGATCAAGGCGCGCAATGAGCTCAATTCAGCGAGAGACATAAAGAAAATGTCTCTTAGAAGCAAGAGGAAGACCAAGGACAGGGTAGGCCCACTGATCAGTGAAGAAGGAAAAACAAGAACAGAAAATGTGGAAGTAGCAGAGGTTCTTAATAACGTCTTCATTTCAGTTTTCATCAGAAGCTTGTGGCGATTGGATGTCTAACACAGTGAATGCCAGTGAAAACGGGGGTAGATTCAGAAGTTAAAATAGGAAAAGAACAAGTTAAAATGATTTACAAAGTTAGATGTCTGCAAGTCACCAGGACCAGGTGAAATACTCATGGAGCTGACACAGGAGGTATCTGAGCCTTTAGCGATCATCTTTTGAAAAGTCATGAAAGATGGGAGAGATTCCAGAAGACTGAGAAAGGTCAAATGTAGTGCCCATCTATAAAAAGGAGAATAAGGACAACCCAGGTGTGACCACTCTCCCCCCCCCCCCCCCCCCCGTGCTTTACGGAATTTGGCTTGTGAATATAGATGTGCATAACTCAGGGATGCTTTGGAAGAAATAGCTCCTGTCTCCGATGGGCTGGGTCTGTGCCTGCTAGCTGGGTGTGTGTCCTTCCTGGGTGTGAAGTTCGGAGTGTGAAGTACGAGTCTGTTTTATAGTATTTAAATGTGCTAGTGAGAGTCATGCCTGATGCCTTGGAAGCCTAAGGGTGGGTGACCAATTCAACAGACTTGGAAACAGCCTTGTTTGTGCAGCAAGTCCTAAGGGGCTGGGCTAGAAAGACCTGTGACCATGCTGCCCAGCAGTGGAAATCCATTTTGGACTTGGGGTTTTCCCATGGCAAGGGGGGGATCCCAAACTATAGATTCCCACATTGGGGAAAAGCCTATGTAAGCACTGGGAAGGAAGCCCATTTTGGCTTTGACTGGCCTGGGAAACTGCCTGGAACACCCTAAAAGGATGCAAACAACATTAAAGAGGTCTGGAGACCCAAGTCAGAGCAAGAGTTTGTCTCTGACTTGAAGACTGATTGAAATAAGAACAGCTCTTTAGGGTAAGACTGCTTGAGAATTAGAACTAGCTCTGTGTGTTCTTTTCATTTTCATTTAGTAACTGACTTTGCTCTGTCTGTTTTCACTTGTAACCTCTTGAACCTCCTACTGTTTGTACTTAAACACTTCGGTTTACTAACTGGGAAGGGAGCAACCCTCTGCATATCTCTCCCATTCATAGCTTACCTTATAAGCTTTCACTGTGTTCACAGAGAGAGACAAACTCATTGGGGGAGATGATCCCATTTGGGGGTTGATTTCCAGGCGCTGAGTCCCAGAACTGAGTCTGAGCTCCAGAGCCGAGCTGGTTCAGTGTCTGTGTTGCTCTGCGGGGGGCCAGTAACCCCAACTCTGTGCCTGGTCTGGGGGAGACTAAAGGATCAGGCGTCGAGGAGCCCCAAAGAGTAAGAAGGCAGGTGTCAGTGGCATGATGGGCACAGTAGGGAACACTTCCAGAGAGTCTTCTGAGACTGCACCTTATAACCCCAGGAAACTACAGACCAGGCAGCTTCATTTCGGTGCCAGGAAAGAGACAGGAATAAGTAATTAAGGAATCCATCAGCAAACATGTGGAAGATAGTAAGGTGACAGGTCACAGCCAGCATGGATTTGTAAAGAACAAATCATGTCAAGCCAACCTGAGAGCTTTCTTTGGTTGGATACTGAGCCTTGTGGATGAGGGGGAAGTGGTAGATGTGGTATATCTGGTCTTTGATACAATCTCAAATGACCTTCTCCTTAACTAAGTAGGCAAATACACTCTAGATGGGGCAATTATAAGGTGGGTGCATAACTGGCTGGATAACCGTACTCAGAGAGTAGTTATTAATGGTTCACAATCCTGCTGGAAGGGCAGAACAATTGGGTTTCCGCAGGGGTCGGTTTTGGGACCGGTTCTGTTCAATATCTTCATCAACGATTTAGATATCAGCATAGAGAGGATTCTTATTAAGTCTGCAGATGATCCCAAGCTAGGAGGGGTTGCAAGTGCTTTGGAGGGAGGGTCAGAATTCAAACTGATCCAGACAAACTGGAGAAATGGTCTGAGGTCAATGGGATGAAGTTTAACAAGGACAAATGCAAAGTGCTCCACTTAGGAAGGAACAATCCATGTCTCTCACACTGAGGCTACATCTACACTGGCACCCTTTTCCGGAAATGCTTAAAACGGAACAGTTTTCCGTTATAAGTATTTCTGGAAAAAGCGTGTCTACATTGGCAGGATGCTTTTCCGGAAAAGCACTTTTTCTGGAAAAGCATCCATGGCCAATGTAGACGCGCTTTTCCGGAAAAAAGCCCCGATCGTCATTTTCGCGATCGGGGCTTTTTTGCAGAAAAGATTACTGTGCTGTCTACACTGGCCCTTTTCTGGAAAAGGACTTTTGCCCGAACGGGAGCAGCATAGTTTTTCCGGAAAAGCACTGACAATTTTACAGTAGATCGTCATTGCTTTTCCGGAAAAGCAAGCGGCCAGTGTAGACAGCTGGCAAGTTATTCCGGAAAAGCGGCTGCTTTTCCGGAATAAGTGGCCCAGTGTAGACACAGCCTGAATGGGAAGCAACTGTCTAGGAGGAGTCCTGCAGAAAGGGATCTAGGGATCAGAGTGGGCCACAAGCTAAATATGAGTCATCAGGGTGACACTGTTGCAAAAAAAGCAAACCTGATCCAGGCTGCATGAACAGCAGTGTTGTGAGCCAGACACGAGGAGTCGTTCTCCCGCTCTGCTCTGCGCTGATCAGACCTCAGTTGGAGTCTTGGGTCCAGTTCTGGGCACCGCAGTTCACAAAAGATGTGGAGAAATTGGAGAAGGTCCAAAGAAGAGCAACACAAATGATGAAAGGTCTAAAGAAGACGAGCTAGGAGGGAAGACTGAGGGAACTGGGCTGGTTTAGTTTGGAAAGGAGCAGACTGAGAGGGGACAGGAGAGCGGTTTTCAACTATCTAAAAGGATGTCGCAAAGAAGGGTGGGGGGAATTGTTTTCCTTGGCCTCTGAGGACAGGACAAGAAGCAAGGGGCTTAAACTGCAGCAAGGGAGGTTTAGGTTGGACATTAGGAAACACTCCTTACCTGTCAGGGGGTTAAACACTGGAACAAGTGGCCTAGAGGGGTTGTGGAATCTCCATCCCTGGAGATATTGAAGAGCAGGTTGGACAGTCCCCGGTCAGGGATGATCTAGATGGTGCTTGGTGCTGCCGTGAGGGCAGGGACTGGACTTGATGCCTCTCGAGGTCCCTTCCAATTCTGTGATTCTATAATTCTGTGATATGGAAGCAGTGTTGGCTGGGGGCCCCCAGACTGGGTGTGCAGGGGTGTTGGTACTGGAGCAGTGCCCAGCGGGGCGCCCAGGCTGGATGTGGGGGGGCGGTAGGGGAAGCACTGCCGGCCAGTGTCCCTGGACTGGGTGTGTGTGGGGGGGGGGTGGTAGAAGAGTGGTGCTGGCTGGTGTCCCCTGACCGGGTGTGCAGGGGTAGTGGGGGGGTGCCCCCTGGACTGGGTATGGGGGGGGCGGTAGGGGAAGTGCTGCCGACTGGTATCCCCAGACTGGCTTTGGGGGGCAGTGCTGGCCAGGGTCCCCAGACTGAGTGAGGGGGGTGGGGGAGCAATGCCGGCCAGGGTCCTCAGACTGGGTGTGGGACGTTTGGGGGGGTGCCGGCAGGAGTCCCCAGACTGGGTTGGGGGGGTAGGGAGGCGGTGCCAGCCAGGGTCCTCAGACTGGGTGTGTGGGGGGATGGGGGGCGGGGCCACCCAGGAATCTCTGTCACCGCGGTGACGCTCTACTGCCCTCCTTGCAGGTTCTCAGATCGATGACCACGTTCCAAAGCGAGCTTCGGCCCGGATTCTCGCTCCCCCCGGAGGCAGGTCTAGCGGCATTTGGTAAAATGGGCGACCTGTCCCCAAACTAAGGACGCAGCAGCAGCACCCCACTTCTCCCGCCGGCCCCGCCCCACTAGAAGCCCTGGCCACGCCGCCTCCATGTCCCAGGGCACCGGGAGCACCGCACGTTGTCCAGCATGGCTCTTCGCCATCTCGTCCCGCCAGGCCGTGGCACCCGCTGGGAGGCGGCTGCAGGCCAGGCCCTCGCTGCAGGGCCATGCACCGTGCACCACTCCAGCTCCTTCGCGTGCAACGTGCTCTGCAGGCTGCAGAGCGGGCTCCAGGGCCTACCGCATCCACCGCTAGCCACAAGCAAGCAGGGCACTGGTGCAGGCCGGGCCGGACGGGGGGAGGGCGGGCCGCCTCTACGTTCCCTTTTCTGTTTGCACGTTGGGTTTGGATCAGTGAGTTTTGACTTGTTTGTGCATCACGTGAAAATAATCCCAGGTGGTTTGTGTCGTTAGCGTTAGGGGAGAAGCAGGAGAAGGGCTGGGCCCCTGGTGGGACTCTGGGCTACAGTCCTAGGAGGAGGGCGAGACCCCCAGCACTCACAAAGCAAGGGCCCCTGACTGCTGTGCTACGCTACCCCCGACGTAGCTCCCCCCATAGCCTCTGGTCTTTGTGTGGGGGTGTGCTATACTATACGCACACACACCCTGCGTGGGGATGCACTATACCCCCCCACACACAAGATCCCTGCAGGGTGATGTGCTACCCCACACACACAGCCCCCCACATCCCCTTTGGCCTTTATGTGGGGATGAGCTATACTGTACACCCACACACCCACACCCCTGGGGGGATGTTTACACACACACACAGAGCCCTGAATAGGGTTGCACTATACACTACATGACTACAGGCACAGCCACACACACACCCTCTTGTGGGGCGGGGGCACTGTCAAGACTTCTGGGTTCTCTCCTAGGCCAGTGCCCGGGGCCAGGCTGTGCTTGGTGGGTGGTGGCTCTGCATCCCCTTGGGGAAGCGGTGAGTTCCTCAGGTGAATGAGCATCTCCCCCCTCCCCTCCATGTAGCTGGTTGCCATGGGAATGAGTCCAGGGAAACCCCCTGCCAGTGGCCCCAGGTTGAGGAGTTTGAAAAATCAAAGCTTCCTGGAGACAGAATGCTCCCCCCAGCAGTGCCAGTGGACCAGCCCTGTTCCCACCCCTCCCCCAACAATGGTAGTGGGCTGGCCCTGTCTCCCCTTCTAACCCCCCAGTAATGCCAGTGGGCTGGCCCTGTACCTTCCCCCCCAGTAATGCCAGTGAGCCGGCCCTGTTCCTTCCCGCACAGTAATGCTAATGGGCCGGCCCTGTCTCCCCCTCTAACCCCCCAGTAATGCCAGTGGGCTGCCAGCCCTGTTCCTTCCCCCCCAGTAATGCCAGTGAGCCGGCCCTGTTCCTTCCCGCACAGTAATGCTAATGGGCCGTCCCTGTCTCCCCCTGTAACCCCCCAGTAATGCCAGTGGGCTGGCCCTGTTCCTTCCCCCCAATAATGCCAGTGGGCCAGCCCTGTTCCTTCCCCCCCCAGTAATGCCAGTGGGCCAGCCCTGTTCCTTCCCCCACCAGTAATGCCAGTGGGCCAGCCCTGTCTCCCCCTCTGACACCCCAGTAATGCCAGTGGTCTGGCCCTGTTCCTTCCCCCCCAGTAATGCCAGTGAGCCGGCCCTGTTCCTTCCCGCACAGTAATGCTAATGGGCCGTCCCTGTCTCCCCCTGTAACCCCCCAGTAATGCCAGTGGGCCGGCCCTGTTCCTTCCCCCACAGTAATGCTAATGGGCCGGCCCTGTCTCCCCCTCTAACCTCCCAGTAATGCCAGTGGGCTGGCTCTGTTCCTTCCCCCCCAGTAATGCCAGTGGGCTGGCCCTGTTCCTTCCCCCCAATAATGCCAGTGGGCCAGCCCTGTTCCTTCCCCCCCCCCCAGTAATGCCAGTGGGCTGGCCCTGTTCCTTCCCCCCCAGTAATGCCAGTGGGCCAGCCCTGTTCCTTCCCCCCCCCAGTAATGCCAGTGGGCCAGCCCTGTTCCTTCCCCCCCCCAGTAATGCCAGTGCGCTGGCCCTGTTCCTTCCCCCCCAGTAATGCCAGTGGGCTGGCCCTGTTCTTTCCCCCCAATAATGCCAGTGGGCCAGCCCTGTTCCTTCCCCCCCCCAGTAATGCCAGTGGGCTGGCCCTGTTCCTTCCCCCCCCCCAGTAATGCCAGTGGGCTGGCCCTGTTCCTTCCCCCCCAGTAATGCCAGTGGGCCAGCCCTGTTCCTTCCCCCCCAGTAATGCCAGTGGGCTGGCCCTGTTCCCTCCCTCCCTGTTGTAGTCTCATCGGGCTGCTCATCAGCTGTGTGTCCTGCCGGTGGGGTGCTGGGCCCTCAGACCCGATAGGGGAGGGGGCTCCCGCGCCCCTTGCTTACCCTGCAGGCCCAGCTCTGGCGTCCCCCTTGGGCGCGTGGGAGCCGCACCCCAGGGCGCAGCCAGTCCTTGCCCCAAGGCCCTCGCAGCCCACAGGCCCAGGCAGAGTCTTGGTGCAAAGGCAGCTGCCGGGCTCCCCTGGAGCTAGTCCGGAGAGGTGAGGGCACCCTCCAGCCAGAGTCTGGCCACTGGGCGTGGGGGTGTCCCTCAAGTCAGCGGCTGATGGGCTGGGGGAACTCCATGCAGCCAGGGGCGGGGGCGGGGGCTGGTCCATGCAGCCGGGGGGGGGGAGGAGGCAGCTCCGTGCAGCCAGGGGCTGGGGGGGGGGGGGGCAGCTCCGTGTAGCTGGTGGCTGATTGGCTGGGGAGGATCCCCGGAGCCCACTGTTCTCTCCCCAGCAGTGTGATGTCCCTGCTCTCTGAACCTGCCACGGCCCCTAAGAGGCCCCGAGTCCCTATATGCTGCTGCTAAGCAGCCCTCGGGTCCCCCCCATCTGCCTGGCTGCCATTCCCCACCAGGGCCGGGGCCAGCCCCTGGGGACATCGTCCTGGCTGCAGCCGTGGCCTTCCCTCTGCAGAGACCCAGGAGTAGCCGCGGCCGCGTGGCTGTCGGCTGGGCCCGGCGGAGATGAGCAGGGTCTCTGTCCGGACAGTGGCTGCACCCGGAGCTCAGGCCTTGCCAGGAGCGACTCCCTCCCAGCCCTAGCTGCTGTCTCACGGGCAGGTCGGAGCCCGTCCCTGCATGCTGGGCAGAGGCTGCTCCAGGCGCTCACAGACTGGGGCATGCGGACACCACAGTGAACCCCAACGCGGCAAGGAATCCAGCTCCCAAGCGGGTGCTGGCCACGGGAGCCCCGCCACAAGCCACACCTCTCCCGTAATGGTGCTAATCGGTGTCGCCTGCGCGGCACCCTCCTGTGCTTTCCCCATCTGCAGCCGGCAGAACCAGAACAAGCAGCAACCCTGAGCCTGGACCGGTTCTCCGTGGACTCCAGCCACTTCTCCTGTCTTTCTCCGCCGTGTTCCTTTGGGGTAGCGTGAAATGTGAAATGTAACTTGTGCACTTTTTCCACTAGCTGGTACCTGTAGGGGTGGGAGCGGCCAGGTGAGAGTTCCAGGCCCTGGAGCTGTGGGAGCGGCCGGGTGGGGGCTTTGGCTCGGGGCCCTGAAGATGTGGGAGCGGCCGAGTGGGGGCTTTGGCTCTGGGCCCTGGAGGTGTGGGAGCAGCCAGGCGAGAGTTCTGGGCACTGGAGGTGTGGGAGCGGCCAGGCCCTGGAGGTGCGGGAGCGGTCGGGCAGGGGCTCAGGCTCCCAGGCCTGTGGCAGGAACGTGGCGGGGCTGCCTGGAGCCCCCTTCCCTGTTGGATAGTCTGTACTGGCCAGTTTTAGAGACATGCCGTATGTTTGTTTGCTCATTAAAGATCGTTCTCACAGTTTGAGCCTAAGGCCTCGTCTGCTGCCCACGCGCCACAACTGGCACCAGGCCCTTGGTCCGTTGGCCCTGTCCTGAGGCGCCCGGGCAGTGCTGGAGTGTGGGTGGTTCTACCTCCCGGCGCCAACCCTGGGCCTGTTCCCAGCAGCGTCCCTTGGGCCTAGGGCGGGACTGTGGGCGGTTTCCCCTCTCCCTGCCCATGTGAGCGGCCGGCCCCAGCCCTGGGGGCTGGCTGAAGCACCATCCGTCACTGGCGCCAAGCACCTCCCCTGGTGCCTCCAGCCAGGCACTGCCAACGCCTCACCCTGAGCAGGCGCCTGTGCACAAACCGTCTCCACCAGCCGCCTTTCCTCCCACGCCAGGGCCAGGCGTTCTGCACAACAGCCGGCAGGCTCCCTTCGACGGCCACCTTGCACACTGAGCATCACTCTCAGCCCGCCGCCGGCGCTCCAGCACCAGGCCCCCGGCCTCCGCTCCGGCACCAGGCCCCCGGCCTCCGCCAAGGTTGGTGCATCCACAGCCACTCCAGGCCGCTTATCATCTGGCCCCCAGCCAGCTGGAATCCCTGGGCTGTCCGGGTCCAGCAGCCCCACCTACACAGCAGGAACCAGCTGTCCCCCTGGATCTCTTACCCCCTGGAGCGGCTACAGCTGCAGCGAACTAGCCACGCTCAACCGGCCCGATAGCCATGCATAGCTGCTGTGTGGGACGCCCCAGCCTTATCACTGAGCCTCGCCTGGCTCGCTTTGCTGTCCCCACCAGGCCCCATGCCTGGGACCAGGCCAGCACCGGGCTACAGCCGGCGACCTTCCGCACCCCCAAGATGAATCCTGCACAACCGTCACCCAGGGGCCTGCGCCCAGCCGCTTGGCTGTTTTACAAATAGCCCAAACCATGCAGCACAGGCCGGCCGCGTGCCCAACGTAGCTCGCTCATCCTGCCACAGGCGGCCAGGTCCTGTTCGCCCCTCGCCCGCCAGCCACAGCGCTGCCAACCCACAGCCCCCGGCACAACGCCGCGCAACGCCCTGCTGGGCAGACACCTTCCATTCAGCCCAGCCTGTTTCCAGATGATCGGCCCCCTCCCTCTCCTGCCTCCCCCCAGCGCCTGCCTGTGGCACTTGCTAGATGCCCCCTGCCTGGTGCCAGTTCCTCTGTGCCACATCCACCCCTGCGTATTTACCAGGCTCGTGGCTGTAGTAGCAGCCTGAACGGCGCCTACTGACTTCCCTTCCGCCGCCTGGCCACGCACCCCCTTCCTTCCCCCCAGGAGTCTGCCCACACACCGCGCCACGGGCGCCAGCCGCTGCCTGCCCTCTGGGCCATGGCTCGTGCTAGATGCCCCCTGCCTGGTGCCTGGTGCAGGCGTGTGGGGGGTGGACAAGCTGCTGTCTGACCCGTCTCTGGCGCTCGCCCTGGGCCGGGCCGTCAGCCCTTCCGGGCCCCGCTCAGAGCAGAGCTGCTCCTGGCGGGAGGGGCGGGAGCGCAGACGGTGCCGGAGGAGCCCCAGGGCCCCTTCCCCTGCCCACGGGGCAGGAATCCCGTTGCTCTCGCTGGGCGGCGCCTCCCGAGACGGAGTTTGGCGCGAGAGCCGGGCCCCTCCAGGCCGGACAGCCCCTTGCGGCCCGGGCACCTGCCAGCTGCAGGGTCCCAGCGAAGCCCCCGGCCCAGCCCCCAGGAGGGCAGTGTCGGTGACGCGCTGCTGGCCACGCGCTGCCACCGGCACCACAGGAGGGCGAGGCCTGGTGGGGTCTGCCAGCAGCAAACGGTGAAACGGCCCCAGAGCCCTGCTCAGAGCGTCCCCCCCCCACCAGGAAAGCGGCACCGGTGCAGCAGACCCAGACCCAGCGCCTCTGCGGCCGTGGCAGACGCCCCCGTGACCACGCGGCCCATGGTCGGTGGAACGGGGGCAGCGGTGCCCTGTACACCTCCAAATCCAGTAACAGCACAGGGGGCGCAGTGGGGGCAGGGGGAAGGCGCACAGACAAGGCAGGGGAGTTTTGTTGGGCTGGGACCAGCTGGATAGAGGCAAGAACAGCTTGGGCACATCGGAGATTCTGGGCGGGGAGCTAAGGCACCTAGAGCCTGGCCTGTCCACAGCGCCAGTGCTGGGACGACCCGCCTCGAACGCCGGCCCACGTGGCCCTGCTGCTCCACAGCACCCGGCTCGCTGGGGCAAGGGTTGGTGGATTTCTGCCTCCGGCCTTGGGCTTTGCCGCCGTCTCGCGAAGCTGTGCTGCTCGGGGGCCCAGGCCCAGACACGCCCACAGCGGGGTCTCAGCCTGCCCAGGCAGCCAGTGCTCCACTTCCATGCACCGGGTAACAATGCTGCATGTGGGGGAAACTGAGGCACACCAACTAGTCCCACTTTCTCGCCTCCTGCCAGTGCTCCCCAGCCCAGATGTGGCGTCATCCTCTGCCCAGCTCACCAGCTGTGCGCTCGCGCTGGTAGCCGACCCACTGGCCCTTGGGAGGGCTGCGTCCCACAGCGCGGGGCGGGCGGCCGCGCCACAGGGCCTGAGGACGCCTCTGCAAGCGGGAGAGTCAGGATTGCCTCCGGGTCTCTCATTCCGCCAGGCCCCTGACGGGGTGTCCTGGGCTGCTGGCCACGTCCTCCGAGTTTCCCTGCAATGGACCTAGCCTTGTGCCTCCCCCTCCCCCCTGCCCAGGTCTCCATGGGGCCTTGGAAGCCGTGGGGTGACTCAGCTCTGGGTGCATGTGGGTCTGGGCCAGAGCTGCCGCCAGATGGTACAGGGGACCCTCCCTGGAGAGACATGCCCCCCCCGGCAGCAGGTGGCCACAGGCAGCCCCCACCCTCACCTCACTTGAGTGTATCTTGAATCAGCCGTGTGGGCCCCTGCGCCGTGTGGGGCAGCCCATGCCCATGCTGTGTGGGGCAGCCTGCCTGTACCATGTGGGCCCCTGTGCCATGTGGGGCAGCCCATGCCCATGCCCATGCTGTGTGGGGCAGCCTGCCTGTACCATGTGAGCCCCTGTGCCGTGTGGGGCAGCCCACCCATGCCATGTGGGCCCCTGTGCCATGTGGGGCAGCCCGGGGCTGTGGGACAAGCTGGACAGTGCTAGAGCCGCCGCCCCAGCCCTACACGTGGTGGCAAGCTATGACTGGTGGGGGGTCTGTCCAGGCGCCGGGCCATGGACCGGGCCGCCACGGGCCTGTGCTCACGCAGAGCATGGCTGGCACAGCAGGCCAGCAGGGCGCTGAGAGGCCGGAGCCGGGTACAGGTCCCTGTGGGGAGCCATGGCTCCTAGGGGGCTGCGCCGGCCCCCTGCCTGTGTTGGGGCAGAGCCACTCCCAGGCTAACCCCAGGCCTTTCCCCAGTGGGGAATCGAGACCACGCACTCGCCCCTTGCTCCCTGCCTCCACCCAGTCACCCTGCTGCCTGGGGTTGGCTCCATGCGTCCCATGAGGCACTCTGAGCTAAGGTTTGCCTGCCAGCCCCTGCCTCTGGGGCAGCCTGCCCTTCTCCCAGCCCCAGCCAGTTAACCCTGGAAAGTCCCAGGTCATGGGACCTGGTGCACTGAGCCCTCTTGTGGCCTTTTTGCCCACAGCGATGGCAAGTAAGGCTTTGGGCTGTCTCTGTCCAAGCCCTGGCTGGTTCTATGGGGCGCAGATGACTTGTCTCTTGGGCTCGCCTCGTAGGTGACTCTTTCTGTTGCTCAGCCGAGATCCGGTCTCTGCGCGATTCCCTCTCTCACTGCGATTCCCGTTCACCCCCAGACCGGCTCTCTGTGAACTTGTCCGCCAGCCTCCCAGCTTTGAGGGTTCTCTGGTCTCCGGTCCTTGAGCCACAGCCTCAGTTTGGGTGGGCACGCTTCATAGAACTGCTCCGTCATGACCAGCTTGAGCAGCTCCTCTGCGGTCTGGGCTCCGACTCCAGACACCCACTTGCGGCCGTATTGCGCCAGGCGGGAGGCCAGGTCCACATAGGTCTCCCGTGGCCCTTTCTGTACCCCCCGGAACTTCTTCCTGTACATCTCGGGGGTCAGCCCGAACTTGTGCAGCAGGGCCTCCTTGACTCGGTTGTAATCCCCTGGCTGTAGGTCCTCCAGCTGACTGAGCACTCTGGCCGCTTCCTGGCTCAGTGCGGGGATGAGCTCCTGCAGCCAGTCAGCTGGGGGGACCCGTTGCAGTCCACAGGCCCTCTCAAAGGAGCTGAGGAACCCGTCTATGTCGCCCATGTCCTTCAATTGGGCCACCACGAGCCTCTCCAAGCGGCTAGCAGCCCCGGGACCCTGGGGCCCATCCACTCTTGGCGCAGCCGGGGCCCCGCCGGTTCTCCTCTCTGCTATGGCCAGCTCATGCTGTCGCTGCCTCTCTCGGTCCTGGCGATCCCTTTCTCAATCTTGGCGCTCCTTCTCTCAGTCCTGGCGGTCCCTCTCTTGGTCCTGGCGCTCCTTCTCTCGGTCCTGGCGCTCCTTCTCTCGGTCCTTGTCACATTACTGAGTTGGAGGGAAGCAGCCAGATCGCTGCTGAACCCCTAGGTGGGGCTGTTGGCCCCAGAAATTGGTATGAAAGGGAGCCATGTGGGGTATTGAATGGGAGCTTATTGTTTGTTGATCTTATGTACGCTATTTATGTGAGTATATAATGTCTGTGTGTGTAGGTAGGAATCTGTAATCTGTGTGGAAGCTGAATATTTCTCTGAATGTGGCTAAGCATGGCTATGGACAGGCTGAGTAGCAAAGCCCTGTGGAACAATGGCTCTCAATAGGCTATGGACACACCCAAAGAATGGGGTTTTGTCACCTGAGGGCAGCCAGCAGGGAACATAGAGATTGGCCTCTGACCAGGTGACTTGCTGCATACAAGAAGAGGCCAGGAAGGAGGTATAAAGAGGCCATGCGGTCGATGCCATTTTGTTCTCAGCTCAGCACTTCATCCCAGAGGCAGCACTGCAGGGATTGAAGAGCCCGGAAGACCTGTGAACCCATCCTGATCCTAGGATGTGCAATAAGGACTTTTAAACCAGCAGCTGTAACATCTCTGCTAGAGCCTGCATCGAGAACTGGGAGATTCGGTGCATGTAACGTACTGTACTTTAATAACCTTACTCTCATGCTTTTCTTTCTTGTAATAAAGATATAGATTCTAAAGGATTGGCCCAGCGTGATTTGTGGGTAAGGTCCAGAGGGTAAATTGACCAGGGATCTGTGGCTGGTTTCTTGGAACCGGACAGAACTTGTTCGGTGGTAGGTGGGATTGGGTGTTAGGACCCCCCACCTGTGTATGAGGCCCGGGGCCTTCTGGGGCACGGATATTGCTGGGGTGTCGGAGGGGTTTTGCTCGGGAGGCTTCAGGCAGGTTGCTGAAGCGCTCTGTGAGACTGGTTTGTGGCCTGTGTGGAGAGGTCACCAGTCGGGGGCTGTAAGTAGCCCTGGATTCGAGCAGTTCGCCCTGAGCGGACGCCCTCAGCTGTGCCCAGACACGGCCCGGTCCGTCACAGTGCCATAGTCGGCAGGATCCACAGATCTTGGCCAATTGAGCTTTGGGATCAGGACCCCACGCTGTCTAAATTTGATTTTTGGTGTTGAGAGTTTGGTTGATTAAAGAGCCGCTGCGATGATCCCGGAATTATATGAGAGTCTGAGCAAAAGTGCTCTGAAGGATTTGTGCGTGGGGAGAGGCATTGCCTTTAGGAAAAGGGCCTCTAAACTAGATCTGGTAGTGCTGTTATTAACCAGAGATGTGGATGAAAAGGAGCAGAAGCAAGCCAAGGAGGCTGCTGAAAGAAGGCGGAAGGCAGATGAAGAAATTGCTAAGAGAAAGCAGGAGATGGATCGGGAACTTGAGATGAGAAAAGCAGAACATGCAGAGAGAAGGGCAGAGCATGCAAAGAAGATGGCCCTAGCCAAGGAGGAAAATGCTAGACTTGACCTCCAGCTTAAGAGACTAAAAGAACAAGAGAGACTGGATCCTCCTGAAGGTTCAATGTATAACTCTGTGGGTATGCGGTGTGCTTATGATATGGCAGACATATTTTACCCAGCTGATGTGATGACCCAACCCCAAAGCATGTGTGAATGCAAACCTTTTGTGTTACCTGTAGCTAACAGGGAGGTTTGGGAAGGGGGTGCATGTGGGTATGGAAAGTTTCCTGGAGCTGGTCAGTCTCCCTGTAACCAAGGGGAAAGTGTCTCTACATGTGTGCCTGTGGCAGATGGCTGTGTGTCTGTGCAGGGGGGCAGTGAGCCTGGGGGTGAGGGCCCGTCTGATGCCTCAGAGGTGAGGCTGGAATCAGAACCAGGGCAGGAAGAGCCCAGAAGTCAGGGAAATGTTTCTCTGGGGCAGTCTGGAGTGGCTGGCCAGAGTGAAGTTTTAGTTGAGGAGTTGGTGGCTGGTGAGGTTTGTGAAATTGAACCTGCACAAGCTGAAAGTGATTTGTGTGAAGAAGCACAGTGTGTGCAAGCTGGCAATTTGGCTGGTGGAAGTAGCAGTGGGGCAGTAAAGGAAGCTGTCCCAGTGGCTAGCTGTATGCCTGAGATTAGCCAGGGGTGTTGGGACAAGGGAGAAGCTGTCTGTGGTTGTCTGTCTGTGTGTGGGGAAGAGTTTCTTCCTGTGTCTGAGGAAGGTGCCCCACAGCCTGTGAAGGCTGAGAGCAGTGTGGTTGTCCCAGAGTTGGGTCCGGATATGGCTAAGGCCCAGGAAGGGGGTGGCCCAAGGTTTGTGTCTGCTGGGGAGAGGGATGAGGTGACTCAGGTAGAGTCAGTCAGTGTTTTACCAGAACCCCAGAGACCAGACAGTGGTGACCCTGATATTGTGCCTGAGGCTGCTGTGTTGCTGGCAGAGGGGGGAGCGACTCTGTGGGAGCAGGGAGACCCCTTAGCCCGGGCACAAGGAGAGAATGAGGGTGTGTTAACTCTGGTGCCTAATGATGGTGTGGACGTTTACAGCCATCTAGAGAGCTGCACAGGGAGTGAAGATGCCTCTGACCCTGTCTCTTGTGAGTCTGTCTGTGTGCCTGAGAGGGGATTATCTGTGAATCCACCAGAGGGGCCAGAGATGACTCAGGGAGTAAGGGAATTGCAGGAGGAATTGGTTGGGGCTCAGCAGGGCAATGCTACTGCAGAGCCAGGGAAGGGTGAACTGCTGCTTAAGGAAGCTCATAGGGAGGAGAGTCCTGGCAGTGCTTGTAGCAAGCAGTTTGCAGTAACTGAGAGAGGTGACGATGCCTGGCTTGGAGAAGGCATTCAGGAGAAAGCTCTGCCTGTAAAAGGCAGCAGCTTGTTGTGTGAGGCACTTGTTGCAGTGCCTGACAGACAGAACTTGTCTGTTAGCAGTGACTCCACTGACTTGGGTTTAGGGAAACCCAGTGTGGATGGTGGTGGAGAGGTCTCAGAGGGACTGAGGGTTGTTCCAGATGAGGCAGGAACATCCAGAGAACTGGAGCAGGCTGCTAACCCAGTAACTGTGGGTGACCAGCTTGCTGGGAAGTCAGTGTGTGTGGGACAGGATTGTTCCCAGGTGAAGGAGGAGAGTGGGAAGTTAGTGTCTCAGATTCAGGAGAAGGGCTGGGTAGCTAAGTATGCAGAGCAGAACAGCTGTGTGGTCACTCTCCCTAGGATGCAGGAGATGGCAATTAAGCTCCCATCTCTGGACACGGTGGACACTCATACTCAATCAGGGAAGTTGATATCTGGTTCCATGTGGAAACAGATGTTGGAGGTGGACAGAGGAGAGACTTGGGAGTCTACAGCTTACTGCTGTTACCCCACTGAGTGGGGGAAGGGGGAGAATTCCAGGGCCATTGTGAGCCAGGGAGTCACACCCAGCCAGCCCTTTGTCTTGGTCAGGCCAGAGGTTTCAGGCCTGGAGCCCAGAGGACAAGGGGGAGGGGCAGGACTTGCTTTGGCCATGAAGATTGGCAGTTTAAACCTGAAGGGCCAAAACTGCAATGGGGTGGGGCCAGAGAAGGGGCCTGACGGAGAATTTCAGTATACACCTGGTATGGGATTGTTCTTGTTACTGATGTTAATTCTTGTAACCAATGGATTATTGTTGCAGAGAATTGTAACGGTATACAGTGTGCATGAGCTTATGAAAATACCATGTAATCTGTCTGGAGATGTACCAAACGACAGACGGTATGTAAGGGGACATTGTGATGTTGCTATTTTGTGGTTAACACTTGTAACTGGTCTTGGAACTTCTTACAGGACAAAAAGGGTTCCAGCCAGAAGGTCCTGTGTAAAAAGGGAAACTGAGGCACACCACCATTTTGTTGGGGGAGGCCTGTGATGCCCTCAGTGATGTTACTGGCATCACTTCCTGCATCAATTTTGCGTTGGGGGTGTCACATTACTAAGTTGGAGGGAAGCAGCCAGACCGCTGCTGCACCCCTAGGTGGGGGTGTTGGCCCCAGAAATTGGTATGAAAGGGAGCCATGTGGGGCATTGAATGGGAGCTTATTGTTTGTTAATCTTATGTACGCTATTTATGTGAGTATATAATGTCTGTGTGTGTAGGTAGGAATCTGTAATCTGTGTGGAAGCTGAATATTTCTCTGAATGTGATTAAGCATGGCTATGGACAGGCTGAGTAGCAAAGCCCTGTGGAACAATGGCTCTCAATAGGCTATGGACACACCCAAAGAATGGGGTTTTGTCACCTGAGGGCAGCCAGCAGGGAACATAGAGATTGGCCTCTGACCAGGTGATTTGCTGCATACAAGAAGAGGCCAGGAAGGAGTATAAAGAGGCCATGCGGTCGATGCCATTTTGTTCTCAGCTCAGCACTTCATCCCAGAGGCAGCACTGCAGGGATTGAAGAGCCCGGAAGACCTGTGAACCCATCCTGATCGTAGGATGTGCAATAAGAACTTTTAAACCAGCAGCTGTACATCTCTGCTAGAGCCTGCATCGAGAACTGGGAGATTCGGTGCATGTAACGTACTGTACTTTAATAACCTTACTCTCAGGCTTTTCTTTCTTGTAATAATAAACCTTTAGATATAGATTCTAAAGGATTGGCCCAGCGTGATTTGTGGGTAAGGTCCAGAGGGTAAATTGACCAGGGATCTGTGGCTGGTTTCTTGGAACCGGACAGGACTTGTTCGGGGTAGGTGGGATTGGGTGTTAGGACCCCCCACCTGTGTATGAGGCCCGGGGCCATCTGGGGCACGGATATTGCTGGGGTGTCGGAGGGGTTTTGCTCGGGAGGCTTCAGGCAGGTTGCTGAAGCGCTCTGTGGGACTGGTTTGTGGCCTGTGTGGAGAGGTCACCAGTCGGGGGCTGTAAGTAGCCCCGGATTCGAGCAGTTCGCCCTGAGCGGACGCCCTCAGCTGTGCCCAGACACGGCCCGGTCCGTCACAGTCCTAGCGGTCCCTCTCTCGGTCCTGGCGCTCCTTCTCTTGGTCCTGGCGGTCCTTCTCTTGGTCCTGGCGGTCCTTCTCTCGGTCCTGGCGCTCCTTCTCTCGGTCCTGGCGCTCCTTCTCTCGGTCCTGGCGGTCCTTCTCTCGGTCCTGGCGGTCCTTCTCTCGGTCCTGGCGCTCCCTCTCTCGGTCCTGGCGCTCCTTCTCTCGGTCCTGGCGCTCCTTCTCTCGATCTTGGCGCTCCTTCTCTCGGTCCTGGCGGTCCCTCTCTTGGTCCTGGCGCTCCTTCTCTCGGTCCTGGCGCTCCTTCTCTCGGTCCTGGCGGTCCCTCTCTCGATCTTGGCGCTCCTTCTCTCGGTCCTCTACTTCCAATTCCTTCATCTGCGTTGGATCTCCAGCCGCCGCAGCTCTGCCGGGCTGGCTCCTGCCCTAGATGGACTATGGCTTGCAGGCCTCCCGGGGGAAGCTATCCCGTCTCTCCGGCAGGCTCCAGTGCTCTGCCCCCTCTCAGAGCCTGACACTCTCAGGAGGGGTCTGGCTGCTCCCCACAGGGACAGGGTCCCAGCCCCATGACTGGTCATTCTCCTCCAGCCGGGCAATCAGCTGGGCCTTGGTTGCTTTCCCCACGGGCAGGCCCTCTCTCTGCAAAGCCCCACCAGCTCTGCCTTCAGGAGTTGGGTGTAGGCCATCTCCCCGCCAGTCCCCTTGGTTCAGACTCACCGGTCTAGTGCTGTAGCGCCCCACGATTCCCAGGAACCGCTTCGCTCTGTCTCCAGCATGCCTGGCTCGAAGGCCCTTGCTTCTACTGCACCTTGTCACTTGCTGCTGGGAGCTCCATCCACGGGGTGCAGTGGATCCCACTTCTGACACCAGTGTGACGGCACGTCGGGGTCCCCCTGCCTCCTGCACCCCTATAGTGGCACGAACAGACTCCACCAGCCGGTAGAATAGAGGGAGTTTATTGCTTCTCCAGGATACAGCCCAGCACAGATGGAATCTGGTTACAGAACAGGTCTAGGATGCCTCAGCCCCCCTTGAGATGGGGGAGCCTGGGCCCCTAAATCCCAGCCCCTTGCCTAGGCTGCTTCCTCCATGATACCAGACAGAAACTCAACCTCTCTTCCAGCCCTGCCCCCAGCCAGGTGCTGGTCTCGCCCTCCTCCCTTTGTCTCTCCCTGGGAGGCTGAGCCTGGGTGTCTGGTTAATCCACATTTGGGAGGGTCAGTGAGAATCTCCCATCCCAGCGCAGGGGGACCCCGGGTCCCAGAGCAGACAGCCCCCCCCACGCCACAGGGTGTAACCTAGGGATGTGAACAAGTAGTCTAGTTGATGTACTGATACGCCCAGTCGACTACTCACATTTGCCTCTCTATCAGAGGCAGCCAGAGGGGAAGCAGAAGCCTGTGCTGGGGGAGTCAGCTTAATTAAAGCCAGTCCCCCCCCCCCACCCCAGCACCAGCTCTGCGGTGCCGCCTGCCCTCCCGCCCCCCTGCTGCCTCTGATCCAGCGGCAGCAGCGCGGAGTGGCAGGGGGCTCCCTGGGAGTGGGGCCAGAGCACACTGGTTCCCGCCCCCCCCCCCAGGGTTGCAGAATAGTCAGGTAACCACTGAGCATTCACGCGGTTACATGACCATTCAGTTACCCACTGTCGAGCATCCCTCGTGCGAGTAGGGGGCACCTTTGTCCTGGGAGCTGGAAAAAGGCTGCAGAAGGAGCTGGCTGCGGACAGAGAAGAGCAGCTGCGGTGAGTGAGAATCGCTGGCGGGGGGGTGGGAGGGGTGCAGAGACGGGGGCAGGGCCATTGGCGTTCCCCCCCTTTCTCCCATGTACCTTGTACTGACGGCTCCTAGGTCCTTCGCTGACAGGTCTGTTCTGGGCTGGGTCCCTGTCGACTAATGAACTTTCTGTCCTGCCTGCCGGCTGAGAGTCACATTTGGCTGCGGCTGGGGGTGCTGGGCCTGGGGACTCCCATATCTCTGTGACAATCCCAATGTTCCACTAGCCTTCTTGGCTACAAGGGCACCCTGGTCACTCATCTCCAGCTTCTCATCCACTGTAACCCCCAGGCCCTTTTCTGCTGAACTGCTGCTTAGCCAGTCGGTCCCCAGCCTGTAACAATGCTTGGGATTCTTCCGTCCCAAGGGCAGGACTCTGCACTTGTCCCTGTTAAACCTCATCAGATTTCTTTTGGCCCAATTCTCTAATCTGTCCAGGTCACTCTGGGCCCTTCCCTGCCCTCCAGAGTATCTACCTCTCCCCTAGCTTAGTGTCATCTGCAAACTTGCTGAGGGTGCAACCCATCCCCTCAGCCAGGTCAGTCATAAAGATATTGAACAAAACCAGCCCCAGAACCGATCCTTGGGGCACTCCACTTGAAACCGACCTCCAACCTGACTCCGAGCCATTGATCACTACCCGCTGGGCCCGACAGTCTAGCCAGCTTTCTATCCACCTTACAGTCCATTTAGCCAATCCAGACTTCCTTAACTTGCTGGCAAGAATATCCAAAGCCTTGCTAAAGTCAAGGTAGATCACATCCACTGACTTCCCCATGTCCACAGAGCCAGTTTCCTCATTATGGAAGCTAATCAGCTTGGTCAGGCACGACTTGCCCTTTGTGACTCCATGTTGGCTGTTCCTGATCATGTTCCCCTCTTCCAAGTGCTTCCAAATGGATTCCTTGAGGATCCCCTCCAGAGTTTTTCTGGGGACTGAGGTGAGGCTGACTGGTCTGTAGTTCCCTGGATCGTCCTTCTTCCCTTTTTTAAAGATGGGTCCTACGTTTGCCTTTTTCCAATCTCCCCCGATCTCCCCGTTTTCAAAGATAACGGCCAATGGCTCTGCAATGACATTTGCCAGCTCCCTCAGATGCATTAAATCCGGGCCTATGGATTTAGCTTTTCTAAATAGTTCTTAACCTGTTCTTTCCCCACCAAGGGCTGCCCCCCTCCTTCCCATACTGCATTGCCTAGTGCACCAGCTGACCTAGTCTGTGAAGACAGAGGCAAAGAAAGCATTGAGTGCTTCAGCTTTCCCCCATCATCTGTCACTAAATTGCCTTCCCCAATCAGTACGGGTCCCACACCCTCTCCTGGCCGCTTTCTTGTTGCTAACACAACGCTGGAAACGCCTCTTGTTCCCCGTCACATCCCTTGTGAGCTGCAATTCCACTTGCGCTTTGGCCTTCCTGAGAACTCCGCCACCTGCGTGAGCAAAATATTGACCCTCCTTCCTGGTCATCCATCTACATTCCCACCTCTTGTACGATTCCGCTTTGTGTTGGAGCTCACCACAGATTTCTCAGCTAAGCCAAGCAGGTTGCCTGCCACTCTTGTTTTGCTTTCTGCACATTGGGATGGTTTGTTCCTGTGCCTTCAATAAGGCTAGTCCCCACCCCACCCCCGGGAGGAGGTGCCGGGAGCACCGGGGCATTGTGGGAAGTGCTGGCTGCTTAGCCTTGTGGGCAGAGCCTGAGGTGTGCCGACTGGCTCTCACTAGCCGCGTTTGGGTCCAACACCGCAGCTGGGCGGCCCTGCCTCCATCCTACACGGAGCGATGGACTCCCGTGTGGGGACGTCAGCCCTGCTGGGAATCCAGGACGGGGCTCCCGGGCACCTGGACTTTTTTGCCTCTCGCATCCGGCCTGACTCGCCCAGCTCCCCGCCCACCGCAGGCTGGAGCCTCTGACTTGGAAATTTTCTTTTTTACAGTAAAATCACTCCAAGAAACGCACAGCCTGCCGCTCTACCCTAAACACCCAACACACTGCTCTCCCATTTTCTCTTTAATAAGCAGCATTACAAATGGCAATGCTGGATGAACACAGGGGTTTCCGCCCCGGTTGGGAGATGGAATGCGCTTTTGCAGAGCTAAATGGAAACGAAGATAAGTGTGAAAGACACTATTTGCATATATTTGCATATATGTATGCATGTACATGCAACCACGCTTAAGTTGGGCCTCAGCATGTGCTGTGAGTATCACTGTGACCCCCAGGGCTCCCAACATTGAGTAGCCCTGGTCTATACCCTTCCCTGACAGTGCCCCCGTCAGGTGAGTCGTCCCACCAAGTCTCCGTTATTCCAATCACATGGTAGTTCTTTGTGCCAGGACTCCCGATTCCTCCTGCTTGGTCCCAGGCTTCTTGCGTTTGAGCACAGACACCTCAGAGAACTGGCCGACGGCCCGACCTCCCTACGGCCCCGGGCTCCTCCCCTGTGGCTCCCCTTCCCTGTGGAAATACTAGTCTGGCCATTGTGACCCCTTTCGCCGCAGCAGGGACGCCGGGGGCAGTGGAACAGTCTCCCTGGCTGGCATGGAAACTCCATTGCTTAGCCCATGGGAGGGGAGATGGGACAGAGCCCTGAGGTGGGTAGGAGAAAGCCCTGCTCTGCCCTGCCCTCTAGCGGGTCTAGAGTGGAGCGGATGGGGCTGCAGACAGGAGAGTTTAAGAGGGAGCTGGACAGAGGAAGGCCTCCGAAGAACCAGCTCTGCTCCCGTCTCCGTCTGCGCCTGTAGCCAGATAGAATTGATGGCTTGCAATTCCCACTTTCGGAAATCCAGGCTGGGGGGGGCATCCAGTGTGAAAGGTGCCTGCTGGGGGCAGCTCTCAGGCAGCAGGTGGGAGAGCGACAGGAGGAGGTGGCTGGGCTGGGGAGCATCCGAACCCAGGAGCAGTTCCTGGACAGTGTCCATGTGGAGACAGCCGAGGGAGCTGTCCCAGAACACAGGACTGCGAACACCGCGGGTGGAGGAGATGGCTCAGGGGGACACTGGCAGCTGGTCACTTCTGGCAGCAGGCCCTGCTCCACCCCACTCCCAACCCTCCCACCATGGTACTGGGGAACCGTTATGCTGTTCTGGATACGGGAGAGAAGGACTCACCCCCTACAGCATGTCATCTCGGGAGGTGCTGCTTGCCGGGGGCCTGTGTCCGGGACGTTCCGGAGGCATTGGTGACGATTATCCGGCCCTCTGACTACTGCCCCTTGCTACTCCTCACGTGGACGCTCACGATACCGCAGGGGGTGACACTGAGTGGATCTAGAGTGACTCTGGGGGTGCGGGTGAGGGAGTCTAGGGCACAGGTGGAGTTCTCGGTCCTTCCTGTCAGAGGTCGGGGGCCAGGCAGACACGGGGACATCCTGGAGGGGAATGCCTGGCTGCAAGATGGGGTTGCCAGGAGGGCTTTGGCTGCTCCGAGAAGGGCTGCTAGGCAGGATGGGTTCACCTGTCGAGGAAGGGGGCGACCGACCGTGTTTGGATGCAGACTGGCTAACCTAGTGAGGAGGCTTTAAACTAGGTTCGACGGGGGCAGGTGACCAAAGCCCACAGGTAAGAGAAGAATCTGGACACCTGGGAGATGGGTCAGAAATGGGAGGGAGTGTGGGCTAGAATCGCAGAGAAAAAGGAGGGACAAGGCAGAACTGGGAGGCAAGATCAAATCAGTATCTTAGGGTATGTCTACACTACCCCGCTAATTCGAACTAGCGGGGTAATGTAGGCATACCGCAATTGCAAATGAAGCCCGGGATTTGAATTTCCCGGGCTTCATTTGCATAAGCTGGGCGCTGCCATTTTTAAATCCCAGCTGGTTCGAACCCTGTGCCGTGTGTAGCCGCGCTGCACGGGGTTCGAACCAGCCGGGATTTAAAAATGGCGGCGCCCGGCTTATGCAAATGAAGCCCGGGAAATTCAAATCCCGGGCTTCATTTGCAATTGCGGTATGCCTACATTACCCCGCTAGTTCGAATTAGCGGGGTAGTGTAGATATACCCTTAGATCAGCAGTGTGCAACCCAGGGGGGTCGCGGCTATCTTCGGGAGGAGGGGGTGCAGCGTTGTGATTCGGACTGGCCGGTATTTTCTTTTCCTGGCTTGGTGCCCGACATAGATGCAGTGGGGGTCGGGGGAGCAGCAGGTGAGCAGAGCAGCATTTAAAGGGGCCGGCTTTTTTTTTTTTGCTCAATCAACATTTTCCCAGGGGTTGTGAGTGCAAAAAGATTGCACACCACTGTCTTAGATGCCTGTATACAAATGCAAGGAGTATGAGGCAGGAGTATGGGGAATAAGCAGGAAGAACTCAAAGTGCTAGTAAAGAAACACAACTATGACATCGTTGGTATCACAGAGACTTGGTGGGATAATCCACACGACTGGATTATTGGTATAGAAAGGTACAGCTTGCTCAGGAAGGATGGGCAGGGAAAAATGGGAGGTGGTGTTGTCTTATATATTAAAAATGTCCACACTTGGACTGAGGTGGAGATGGACGTAGGAGACATGTTGAGAGTCTCTGGATTAGGCTAAAAGGGGTAAAAAAACAAGGGTGATGTCATGCTCAGGGTATACTACAGGCCACCTACCCAGGCAGAAGAGGTGGATGAGGCTTTTTTTAAACAACTCACAAAATCATCCAAAGTGCAGGATTTGCTGGTGATGGGGGACTTCAACTATCCAGACATTTGTTGGGAAACTAACACAGTGAAGCACAGATAATCCAGTAAGTTCTTGGACTGCACTGGAGACAACTTTTTATTTCAGAAGGTTGAGAAAGCTATTGGGGGGAAGCTGTTCTAGATTTGATTTTTAGAAATAGGGAGGAACTGCTTGAGAATTTGAAAGTGGAAGGCAGCTTGGGTGAAAGTGATCATGAAATCATAGAGTTCATGATTCTAAGGAATGGTAGAAGGGAGAACAGCAAAATAGACAATGGATTTCAGGAGGCAGATTTGGTAAACTCAGAGAGCTGGTAGGTAAGGTCCCATGGGAAGCAAGACTAAGAGGAAAAACAACCGAAGAGAGTTGGCAGTTTTTCAAGGGACATTATTAAAGGCCCAAAGGCAAACTATTCCACTGCATAGGACGGATAGAAAGTATGGCAAGAGACCACCTTGGATCCACCAGGAGATCTTGCATAATCTAAAAATCAAAAAGGAGTCATATAAAAAGTGGAAACTAGGTCAGAATTACAAAGGATGAATATAAGCAAACAACACAGATATGCAGGGGCAAGATTAGAAAGGCAAAGGCACAAAACAAGCTCAAACTAGCTATAGACATAAAGGGTAACAAGAAGAGATTATGTACATATATTAGAAGCAAGAGGAAGACCAAGGACAGGGTAGGCCCATTGCTCAGTCAAGAGGAGAAACAATAACAGGAAACTTGGAAATGGCAGAGGTGCTTAGTGACTTCTTTGTTTTAATGACATACCACACTAATACCAACCCTGGTACCTTCCCTTGCAACAAACCCCGTTGCCAGCTTTGTCCACATATTCACTCTGCTGATACCATTATTGGACCTAACCAAGTGAGTTATAAGATCAAGAACACATATTCCTGTGCATCCAGAAATATAATTTATGCTATCATGTGCCGAAAGTGTCCGTCTGCTATGTATATTGGACAAACGTCTCAGACACTTCACCAAAGGATCAATGCCCACAAAACAGATATTAGACAGGATCACAAAGAAAAAACAGTTTCTTGCCATTTCAACCAGAAAGGACACTGTCTCAATGACTTAATTGCCTGCATCCTGCTTCAAAAGCCTTTTAAGACTGCACTTGAAAGAGAATCCTCTGAACTGTTATTCATGCTTAAATTCGACACTTTACACCTAGGTCTGAATAAAGAATCTAATTATCTGACCCATTACAAAGATAGCTTCCCCAATTATCACCTCTAATATCATTAGCTCACAGACATTTACCTTCCCCCCCATCCCCCTTCTGTTCTGAAATTTGATTTGTCCTTTTCATATGTGTTCTTTTTTTTTTAATTGTATCCTTTGGTATATATGGTTGTGACAATTTTCTTCCACTATTTGA
The DNA here is from genome assembly GCF_049634645.1 of Pelodiscus sinensis. Lineage (NCBI taxonomy): Eukaryota > Metazoa > Chordata > Testudines > Trionychidae > Pelodiscus > Pelodiscus sinensis. Next base: position 177,905 of record NW_027465824.1, read on the forward strand.
TCTGAGGAAGTGGGTCTGGCCCACGAAAGCTCATCACCTAATAAACCATCTTGTTAGTCTTTAAAGTGCTACATAGTGAGACGCTGTTGCAAAAAAAGCAAACCTGATTCTGGGGACATGAAGAGGAGTGTGGTGAGCCAGACACGAGGAGTCGTTCTCCCGCTCTGCTCTGCGCTGCGCTGGTTAGGCCTCAGCTGGAGTCTTGTGTCCAGGAAGACTGAGGGAACTGAGCTGGTTTAGCTTGGAAAGGAGCAGACTGAGAGGGGACATGGTCACGGTTTTCTAGTATCTAAAAGGGTGTCACAAAGGGGAGAGGGGGGTTGTTCCCCTTGGCCTCTGAGGACAGGACAAGCAGCAAGGGGCTTAACCTGCAGCCAGGGGGGTTTGGGTTGGACGTGAGGGAAAACTCCCTGCCTGCCAGGGGGTGAGACACTGGGATAAGTTGCGGGGGGGCCTGTGGAATCCCCATCTCCGGAGTCAAGTATCAGCCTTTTGCAGATCCAGACTAACACGGGTCAGCGGGGGGGGGGGGGGGGGGGGGGGGGGGTTACGTGCTATGGGGGGCACGGGGTGGCGGGGGGGGGTCTGGAGGTTATGGGGGAGTGGGGGGGGCTCTGGGGCGTGTGGTGTGGTGGGGGGTTGGGGGGCGGCTCGGGGGTGGGGGAGCACGGCGGGGGTGTGGGGGGTGCGGTGGGGGGACTCTGGGGGGCGCGGGGTGGCGGGGGGTTAGGTGCTATTGGGGGGCACGGGGTGGCAGGGGGGTCTGGAGGTTATGGGGAGTGTGGGGGGGCGGCGGGGGAACTCTGGGGGGCGCGGTGGGGTGGGGGGGCTCGGGGGCGGGGGAGCACGGCGGGGGTGTGGGAGGGCTCTGGGGGGGTGGAGGGCGCGGTGGGGTGGAGGCTTGGGGGGCGGCTTGGGGGCGGGGGAGCACGGCGGGGGGGCTCTGGGGGGCGCGGTGGGGTGGGGGGGTGGGGGGTGGCTCGGGGGCGGGGGAGCACGGCGGGGTGTGGGGGGGCTCTGGGGGGCGCGGTGGGGTGGGGGGGCTCGGGGGCGGGGGAGCACGGCGGGGTGCGGGGGGGTTCTGGGGGCGCGGTGGGGTGGGGGGGGCTCTGAGGGGGGCGCGGTGGGGTGGGGGCCGGCTCGGGGGCGGGGGAGCACGGCGGGGGGGCTCTGGGGGGCGCGGGGCGGCGGGGGCTCTGGGGCGGGGCCGGGCCGCTGCGGCGCTGGTTGCCATGACTCCGGGTGGGGGGGGCGGTCCGGTCCCGCGGGGGGGGGGGGCGGCGCATGCGCGGTGCGGCCCCTCCCGCAGAGCCCGGCTCGGTGCAGACGCAGCCAGAAGAGCGGCCGGAGCCACCCGGCGGCCCGAGCGGTGAGTGCGGGAGGGCCCCCCCCCCGGCCCCATTGCCCCCCGGGCCCCGCCCCCCGCCTCGTGCACCCCCGGGCTGGGGCCCTGTGCGGGACACGGCCCCGGCCGGGCTCTGGGGGGCGGGTGCAGCCTGGGGAGAGCTCGGGGGCCCCTCTGCCCGGGCCCGTGGGGAGAGCTCGGGGGCCCCTCTGCCCGGGCCCGTGGGGAGAGCTCGGGGGCCCCTCTGCCCGGGCCCGTGGGGAGAGCTCGGGGGCCCCTCTGCCCGGGCCCGTGGGGAGAGCTCGGGGGCCCCTCTGCCCGGGCCCGTGGGGAGAGCTCGGGGACCCCTCTGCCCGGGCCCGTGGGGAGAGCTCGGGGGCCCCTCTGCCCGGGTCCGTGGGGAGAGCTCGGGGGCCCCTCTGCCCGGGCGCCCGTGGGGAGAGCTCGGGGGCCCCTCTGCCCGGGCGCCCGTGGGGAGAGCTCGGGGGCCCCTCTGCCCGGGCGCCCGTGGGGAGAGCTCGGGGGCCCCTCTGCCCGGGCCCGTGGGGAGAGCTCGGGGCCCCTCTGCCCGGGCCCGTGGGGAGAGCTCGGGGGCCCCTCTGCCCGGGCCCGTGGGGAGAGCTCGGGGGCCCCTCTGCCCGGGTCCGTGGGGAGAGCTCGGGGGCCCCTCTGCCCGGGTCCGTGGGGAGAGCTCGGGGGCCCCTCTGCCCGGGCCCGTGGGGAGAGCTCGGGGGCCCCTCTGCCCGGGCCCGTGGGGAGAGCTCGGGGCCCCTCTGCCCGGGTCCGTGGGGAGAGCTCGGGGGCCCCTCTGCCCGGGTCCGTGGGGAGAGCTCGGGGGCCCCTCTGCCCGGGTCCGTGGGGAGAGCTCGGGGGCCCCTCTGCCCGGGTCCGTGGGGAGAGCTCGGGGGCCCCTCTGCCCGGGTCCGTGGGGAGAGCTCGGGGGCCCCTCTGCCCGGGCGCCCGTGGGGAGAGCTCGGGGGCCCCTCTGCCCGGGTCCGTGGGGAGAGCTCGGGGCCCCTCTGCCCGGGCCCGTGGGGAGAGCTCGGGGGCCCCTCTGCCCGGGCCCGTGGGGAGAGCTCGGGGGCCCCTCTGCCCGGGTCCGTGGGGAGAGCTCGGGGGCCCCTCTGCCCGGGTCCGTGGGGAGAGCTCGGGGGCCCCTCTGCCCGGGCCCGTGGGGAGAGCTCGGGGGCCCCTCTGCCCGGGCCCGTGGGGAGAGCTCGGGGGCCCCTGTGCCCGGGCCCGTGGGGAGAGCTCGGGGGCCCCTGTGCCCGGGCCCGTGGGGAGAGCTCGGGGGCCCCTCTGCCCGGGCGCCCGTGGGGAGAGCTCGGGGGCCCCTCTGCCCGGGCGCCCGTGGGGAGAGCTCGGGGGCCCCTCTGCCCGGGCGCCCGTGGGGAGAGCTCGGGGGCCCCTCTGCCCGGGCGCCCGTGGGGAGAGCTCGGGGGTCCCACTGGCCACATCTCAGGCACTGCTAGGCGAAAGCCGAGGGTCCGGTGGCCCCTAGCCCTGGGGTGGGGCCCTGTGGCTGGAAGAGACTCTGGTGGCAGTTTGCTGTGGGTGTGGGGCGGACTCGTGCTGACTGGGGGGTGCGCGAGTGTGCCCAGTTTCAGGCAGGGGGCCAGCGGGCTCTGCCTTGTGGGGCTCCCCAGACCTGGAATTGCCCTGCCTGGGGCAGAAGCTCTCGCTGATGTGCCACTGGCAAGGAATGGGCCGAGCTCCCCGGTGCTGTGTCCTGGCACACCTGTTCCAACCTGTCACACCCGGGGTTGTTAGTTTGGTGACAGGTGTGAGGCTTCAGGGACGCTGTTGCTGTTTCGGTAGCTGGGGGGGATCGGGCCCTTGCTCCGACAGACGCAGGCGCGATGCATCCGGCCAGGCCGCCGGACCCGCACGCGCTCAGCAGCCGAGCCGGGCAAGTCTCTGACCCTTGTAATGCTTTTGGGACTCGCCGCTGGAGCGTAACCCTATTCCGCGCCGGACGCGAGTGGGAAGGCGTCCAGAGACGCTCACTCTCCAGGCCCGAGGGCCTGCGGCAGAGCTGGCGAGCTCGCAGCCGCCGGATGCCGGAGTCTTCCTCTGTGATATTGTACCTCACCGAAATGGCTCTGAGTGCAGATGTGCCATCCACCAGGGACCCCAGACTTGTCCTGCCAGGGCCCCCCTGCAACTCGCCAAGGCCCTTCCCTTCCATAGGGAGAGGCACACAAGTAAGACTACATGTCCCAGCATGCTTGGCACTTTGTGTTCTGAGAGAGCGCATCTGGGTATGGGGCAATGCATGCTGGTATCTGCAGTCTTTGTGGCCACCAGTGCAGTAGGAGGGCGGTGCTGGACCTGCTCTGCTGTGGCACTTGGGGACCTGTGGCCCTGGGGGGATGCAGGCGCAGAGCAGCGGGAAGCCTCGGGAGAGAGAGAGCTGGGCCAGCAGTGGAAAGTGCCTTTTTGTGCTCCCTCGGAGAAGCTGCGGCGGCGGGAGGAGAAATGCGCCTCGTACGGGCAGAGCGATGGGAAGGCCTGAAGAGGGTTTTGCAGAGCTGGGGACTGCGGCCTCTTGAACTTGCTGTCACTCTGGTGGCTGCAGACTAGGGCTGGGCGCAATTACAGTCCAGGCGTGGAGCAGAGGGCCTTTCTGAGCTGTGACCCAAAGAGCCGCTCTGTACGCCGGGCGGGCGGGCTCCTGCACGTGTGACCGTGGCTGCGGTCCAGCGGTTGTGCGCTGGGGCTGTGGACAAATGCGCCAGGCCCCAGAGGGGCTCAGAGAGAACAGGGCTGTGGTGGTGGGGCATCAGCAGGGGAGGAGGAGAAAAGCTCCTCAGTAAAGCTCAGGTCCTAGCAGTTCTAATCTGCCCTCCCTGAAACATCTGGCCCCTGGGAGAGGAACCAGTGCTTGTCCCCATGATCGGTGCTTGGCCGCTCTGTTCACCGAGCCCTTGTCTGCTGAGGGAAGAGACTTGTGCTAGGCCTTCAAATGGCGAGGTGCTGGCTTCTCCTGGCCCCAGGGGTGGTGAATTCCACAGCCCTGCGCCGTGACATGCAGGCCCAGCAGCATGCACGTGGACCCAGCGGTCATCTATGGTCCAAAGCCTTGAGCCAGGCCTGGTTTGGATGGGGGGTCAGAAGTGTTCTCTGCCTTGCCTAGGAGGCTGGCAGCTGGGAGGACACACGCTGGAGCCTGCCTTTGACAAGGGCAGAGGGGCGGACTCCTGACGAGAGAGGGGCCCGGCCAGCTCTGCTGTTTGGTGCCAGGGGACGGGCGGATTTGCGACGAGTAGGGTCCTGGACTCTGTAGGGCCCTGCTGGGGGGCGAGCGTGGAATGAGATGCACTCAATAGCCAAGGAGGTTGGTGCCTGAGCTGGTCCCTGGGAGCAGCAGCCCAGTCTGGCCTGGATTGAGCTGGATCGGCTGCATCTCCTGCTGGGACTCGGCAGTGCCTGGTGTGGGGACGGGGCGGCTGTGTGGCAGGAGGAGCGTACAGCGTGAAAGCAGGGGGGAGGCACGAGTGCGAGCCGGGGAAGGGAATGTGGGGCAGAGGTGCAGGGAACGCAGGAGGACAGGGGGTCTGAGCTCAATGCAGACAGAGCGGGGTGGGGGGCCGTGGCATTTTGGATGGGGCGAGGCCTGTGCAGAGAGGTGCTGTTACCTGCTCGCTCTGGGGCGCCCCTGCCTTGCCCAGTCCCTAGGGCTCGGGGTGTGGCGTGCTGCGGTACCGCGGGCGCTACACGGCAGTATCTTCCCCGCTGCTAATTAGCGCGCCCAGACCAGGATGGGCCCGCGCCCCGGCCAGTCAGGCTCCGGGCAGCCCAGACCTTTGGCTTCTACATGGTGTGATTGGCAGGTGTGGCGCTTGGGCTTTGCCCGGGAGTTGGGTCCGGAAAACTCCCTTGGGGCCCCCCGGGCTGTAGTTAAAACCTGGATCCCACGTGGCACCGTCCCGGCGTTGGAAAGGAACCTGCCCCAGAGGGGGCTTTTCACCAAGCCCAGCCCAGCAGACACAGGTCCGGCCCACTCGGCTGATGCCAGTCTCGCACAGTGAGCACAGCGGGAGACCGGGAGACTGGCCAGGCGCGCTGGGGTAAAGCGGTGTGCAAGTTCCCACTCGCAGCTGTGGCCGGGGGTTCCTTGCCTGGCAGGAGGTGTCAAAGGGCGTTTGCCTTACACATCTTCAGCTGGTTGGGGAGCTGCCCCGAGGCAGAGGGAGGCCAGATGTCCAGGTCTGCTGCAGTCCATGGCACGCGGGGCTGTGCTGCAGCTTAGCTCATGGCTGCAGTTTCTGGCTGGCTGCTGGTTTTACTGCAGGAGGCCTCGGCCCTTACTGCTGCCGATGGCAAAGCCCTGCCTTTCTGTGCTGCCGCTCCGGGCTCCATGTTGGTACCCGGCCACGGAGCTCTGCACTGATCCTGCCCCAGCGGGGCTCAGGGCACCCGGGGCTCCTTCAAGTGGCTGCTTGTGGCCTGCTGTCTGTGGGAAGTTTTCTCTGTACACAGGAGAAATATCAGAGGCAGTGTGGCCTGCCCATGTCCTGTGCTCCCCTGTAGGACTCTAACGGCCTGCCCGGCACCTCGGTCGGGGGCTGGGCTCCCAGGGCAGCGTGACCCCCCCAGCTTTATGGAGTTGACGGGTGGACACAGATACGCGTCACTGAAGATGCTTTGGACAAAGTGCCCCGTGTCACCCGTCGGTCTTCACGTCTCGCTCGTTCTGGGGCGCGTGTCACTCCTGCGTGTGGAGCAAGGCTCGGGTTAGGGCTAGAAAGGTGCATACGCAAACCACCAAGGGGGTCTCCCTGGAGGGCTGGTGGCCTCCTGTAAACTGCCCTTTTCTTCTTTAGGTCTGAGCAGTGGTTGTCTCAGGAAGTCAGGAGCCCTCCCTGCCCGGTGGGGCTGGCCAGGTCCTTTTCCATGAAAAGGGAGAGAGTAAAACAGAAGTCCCCTGGAAAGGGAGGCCATTGAAGAGGCAAAGTTTTCCAGTTCTTTGTCTGGCGGTGGGGCTCTCCCAGGAGGATACCTAGAGAGCCCTGCGAAAGGGGACTTCCCTGGGGCGGAGGCTTGGCTGGATATGGGACAGGGTTAGGGTAAGTGTGTCATAAGTTGTAGGGGCTTAGAACTAGCCAAGTGTTTTCTCTTATTTTAAATTTGTAACCTACTTGCTCTGCCTGTCCTCACTTGCAACCACTTCGATCCCACGGCGGCTACGTAATTAAACCACGTTTATTTACTCCCGGGCCTAGTGTAAATCACTCCTACCTGGGGAACAGCCAGTGTGCACGTCTCCCTTCCCTCGCTAAGGGGCTTACCCAGATCCTTCAGGCGGGGCTCTCCTCCCATTTGGGGCGTGTCCCCCAGGAAGCTGGCCATGGACCTGAAGCATTTCAGTGTCTGTGCTGCTCCACGGGGGGGTGGGAGGCATGAGCGTGTCCTCAGCTCTGTGCCTGGCGGGGAGATCAGGACAGGGAGGTGAGACGCTCAGAGAGCAAGGAGGAGAGGGACAGTGGTTTTGTCAGCACCCAGAAAGCTCCCCAAGGGGTCTCCTGGGACTGCCCCATCACAGGGGGATCGGCCTGTTCGGGGCTGCCCCTCTGCTGGCCAGGCCCGACGGGAGGGTTCAGCGCGGCTTTGTGCTACTCTCCGTTCTCCCTCCCCTTCCGGTACCAGTGGGAGCGGGACTGCTCTGAGTCCAGGGAAGGCAGTGATGCCTGAGGGGGATGTGCCCGGCTGGGATGGGGGCGTTGTATCCCAGAGTTCTCTGGCCCGTGGAGCTGGGGGCTGCCGTGCTCTGACGGGGGAGGAATCACTGGGTGGAAAATCCCGTCTAATCAGTGGACTGGGGTCCTGTGGGGGGTTGCTCCGGACGGGACGGGCCCGAGTCGGGGAGCAGCGATCAGAACGCGCTTGGCGTGGATGTTGCCGGGGCTGTTGTGGAGGGTCATTCTGGCTGGGTAGGAGAGTCCCAAACATAGTCAGTAAGTGGCACCTGTGGGGTGCTGGCCAGAGCTGTCGTGCTTTCTAGACGGGGGGCCTGAGGGCCACATCTGGCACGGAAATTGTATGATGGGCCATGAGTGTTCGCAAAATTGGGGTTGGTGTGTGGGGAGGGAGAGGGTGGGGCCAGGGGGGAGGGGCTTGGGGTGCCGGAGGGGGCTCTGGGCTGGTGCCAAGGGGCTCAGGGAGTGGGAGGCGGTTCGAGGTGTGAGTGTGGCGGGGGGCAGGAGGCAGGCTCCAGGCGGCGCTTACCTCATGCAGCTCCTGGAAGCAGCGGCCTGTTCCCAGGCCGGTGGCGTGAGCAGGTGGCTGTGCTCCTGGGCAGTGTGAGATGCAGAGCCGAGGCTTGGGGCAAGGGTAGCGTGCAGAGCCCCCGGCCCTGTTCCCTTGAGGCCTCTCTGTCCATGTGTGGAATAAATGTCACGTGCCCCGAGGCGTGTGCCAGTGTGCACCACCCGTGGGAACCAGACAGCGAGCGCTCTAATCAGCTGCCCAGGGTGTCTCGCTGGTTCCTTGTGCCCCTGTCCGCCTGTTCCCCTCCCAGGGTGTGTCTTATCTGGCCCTTCGATGGCAGGGCCCATCTTGGACTCTGAACAGCTCCTGGCGCAGGCGCTGCCGTGGGACGGCTGCAGAGGGGCCGTGGCGGTAACAGCCCTGCTAATACCATGGCTGGCCTGGGGACGGGAAATGGGAAGTTCCGTCTGCCAGCTCCTGGCTTCCTGTCTGTGTCAGAGCCTGGGGGAGACCCGACCGGGCCAGCTTATCCCAATTCTCTTACGCCGGCTCTGTAGCAGCCTCTGCTGCCGTGGCAGCCGCTCCGCTCGGGCACTTCCTGTGCCCCTAGGCCGGGGTGGGCAAATTCCGGCCCACGGGCCAGATCCGCTCGCCAGGGTTAGCTCCTGGCAGCCCCACTGCTCTATTTACCTGCACGGCTGCAGGTACCGGCCATCGCGGCTCCCATTGGCTGCAGATCGCCGTTCCCTGCCAATGGGAGCTGCGGGAAGCGGTGTGCACCACTTCCTGCCACTCCCATTGGCCGGGAACGTTGATCTGCAGCCAGTGAGAGCTGCGATGTCCGGTACCTGCAGCCGTGCAGGTAAATACATTGGTGGGGGCCTGCCGGGGCTAACCCTGGCACACTGCTGCTGTTTTGCCCTGCCCTGCCCCAGGGCCATGGTCTCCAGCCCTTTCAGCTCAGGGTCTCTCTTACATTTCAGTGCTCTGCAGCACTGGAACCACTAACAACACATGTGGATGGGATCATGAGCTCTCGTGGGCACAGCCCGCTGCTTCAGCTGCCCGGAGTGTCGGAAGCCCAGATCCAAGGAAAAATAAGGGCAGGAGGGAGGGAGAAGAAGGAAAAAAAACTGAAGGGGAGGAAGCAAAACAGGCAGCGAGTAGAGAGGCTGCAGAGGGATAATAGCCCAGTGAGTCTGTAACAGGACAAGCAGAAAACAACAGTCTAGTAGCATCTTAAAGACTAAGTAGTTACAGGAGACTGATAAGAACCATTAGTTAGTTGTGCCAGGGCTCTGGGCTGAGCAGGATGTTGGGGGGCAGGGGTTGTGCCGAGGGCTCTGGGCTGAGCCTGGAGCCGGGGGTTGGGGTCTCGGGTTGTGCCGAGGGCTCTGGGCTGAGCCGGGGGTTGGGGTCTCAGGGGTTGTACCGAGGGCTCTGGGCTGAGCCGGGGATTAGGGTCTCAGGGGTTGTGCCGAGGGCTCTGGGCTGAGCCGGGGGTTGGGGGGCAGGGGTTGTGCCGAGGGCTCTGGGCTGAGCCTGGAGGAGGGGGTTGGGGGGCAGGGGTTGTGCCGAGGGCTCTGGGCTGAGCCTGGAGGAGAGGGTTGGGGGGCAGGAGTTGTACTGAGGGCTCTGGGCTGAGCCTGGAGGAGGGGGTTGGGGGGCAGGGGTTGTGCCGAGGGCTCTGGGCTGAGCCTGGAGCCGAGGGTTGGGGGGCAGGGGTTGTGCCGAGGGCTCTGGGCTGAGCCGGGGGTTGGGGAGCAGGGGTTGTGCCGAGGGCTCTGGGCTGAGCCTGGAGCCGGGGGTTGGGTGGCAGGGGTTGTACCGAGGGCTCTGGGCTGAGCCTGGAGCCGAGGGTTGGGGGGCAGGGGTTGTGCCAAGGGCTCTGGGCTGAGCCGGGGGTTGGGGAGCAGGGGTTGTGCTGAGGGCTCTGGGCTGAGCCTGGAGCCGGGGTTGGGGGGCAGGGGTTGTGCCGAGGGCTCTGGGCTGAGCCTGGAGCCGGGGGTTGGGTGGCAGGGGTTGTACCGAGGGCTCTGGGCTGAGCCTGGAGCCGGGGGTTGGGTGGCAGGGGTTGTACCGAGGGCTCTGGGCTGAGCCTGGAGCCGGGGGTTGGGTGGCAGGGGTTGTGCCGAGGGCTCTGGGCTGAGCCGGGGGTTGGGGAGCAGGGGTTGTGCTGAGGGCTCTGGGCTGAGCCGGGGGTTGGGGAGCAGGGGTTGTGCCGAGGGCTCTGGGCTGAGCCTGGAGCCGGGGGTTGGGTGGCAGGGGTTGTACCGAGGGCTCTGGGCTGAGCCTGGAGCCGGGGGTTGGGGAGCAGGGGTTGTGCCGAGGGCTCTGGGCTGAGCCTGGAGCCGGGGTTGGGGGCAGAGTAACTGTGTGGTTACTGGGGTGTTGCATGGGTCTGTGTGGGGTCACCCCTAGCTCAGCAGGGGAACCTGGCCCTGCAGAGGGGCGGAGGGAGATGGTTGGCCTCTGCAGCATGCAGCACTCGGCCGTGTGGAACCCTCCCGCCCCACCCCGCTCCCCTAATCTGTGCTGCTTAGCCATGGGGAGGGGGTGCTGGCGGGCCCTGCAGTCTAGACATAGCCTTGGTGAATTGCCACGGGCTATCTGAGCGACTGCCCTCTTATGGGAGAGGAGCATTCGGAGGCAGCAGGGCCGGGAGGAGATGCTGCTCATGCGGCCTGGCAGCACTGCTTGCTGCTTTGCCTCTGACGCTGAATACACAAGTCCGGCCTTGTGACTGAGTGAATTCTCCTGCTTTTCTATTTGTGGCTAGACTCTGCTCGCGCTGCCTGCTTACTAGTGGTGACATTCGCTTGTATTGTACATGAGGTATCTGCCGTTCTTTTGTCGTCTTCGGTACCTAATTGGGGATCTTCGCTGGGAGCTGGGCAAGGATCCTCCAGAGACGCTTGCGGGAAGAGACCAGGGCCGAGCAGTTAGTCTCTGAATAAAAGCATGTCCAATCGCTGGGTCCCGGCTGGCCGTTAATTAAACAGCGTTCAGCACTTGAACGATTGCAGTGCCGCAGGAGCCGCCGGGCCGGGGCGTGGGGACGTCTGTGGAGAGGCGCAGAGCAGGAGCGGGCGTGAGCCGAGGCTCGGGGGGCGTCTTTCCACCGGGACCTCGGGAGCACGTCTGGGACAGTCCGGCCTTGCTCTGAAAAGTGAAAGCGACTTGCAAGTTCCCGCTGCCCTTCGCAAGCTCCGGCGCTTGCTTTCCTGCCGTCCCTGTGTGGCCAGAGTCCCGGGGTCCTTCAGGGTGGCGGGGGGCAGACCTCACCGGCAGCCTGCGCGCCGCTGCACCTGCCTGTGTGTGCCTCCCCCTCCGCTCAGGGTGGCAAGGAGCCCTGGGGCTGGGGGCTGTACTGACCCCGCCGGCCCATACCCAGGCATGTCACCAGCCTCCGCTGTAGTTGGAGGGGTGGGCGGGCTCTGGAAGGAAATGCTCCTTCTCCCAAGCATTTGGCAGGAGTTGGAGTTAAATAGGTGTCAGCGCAAACACGCAAGGCAGCAGTCTGACTGCGCGCTGCTTGCACGGCGGCTCCGGGCTCCGGGTGTGCTGCCTGGCCGGTGGGCCCAGACCGGTGCTGAGAGCCACCCCTTTGCCAAAAGCCACGAAAGGCTGTCACGTTATTGGATTTTGAGGGGGTCACTGCTGCACCCATGGGGGGGGGATATTCGCCCCAAAAGTCGGTATCTGGGGTCAGAGTCGGCCACATGGCCTATTTCTACCTCCTTCCTGGCTTCTTCCAAGCTGGAGACGGTCACGGTGTCTCTGACCAGGCACCTAGATTCCTTCATAGGTGGGTCTCAGGTACTTAAGAGACCTATTGTCCCTGGAGCCTTGCTAATTAGCATGTCCATAGGCCGAGCCCATCGCTCAACCACATACAGAGAAACTTCCAGTCTCCATACAGAGTACATATTCCTAACTCCACACCCAGACATTACACAGATATATGAAGGGCATACACAGAATCGGTAGAATTTAAGCTTCTGTTTGACACCTCACACGGCCCCCTTGTACCGACTTTTGGGGTGAACACCCCCCATGGGTGCAACAGTGACCCGGCTGCTCCCCTCCCAATCCAATAACGTGACAAAGGGTCAGTTACGGGAGAGAGGCTGGACTCTAGACCCTGTACTTGCGCTGCCAACGCACCCCCGGGCGCTCCTGTTCGGGTGACACTGTGGAGGTGGGAACACGCTGTGACAGACCGGGCCGGGTCTGGGCACAGCTGAGGGCGTCCACTCAGGGTGAATTGCTCAAACTCTTTTACAGCTCCTGACTGGAGGCCCTTCCAAATAGGCCACAAACCAGCCGCACCGAGCGCTTCAGCTGCCTGCCTAGCCAGCCAGAAGCCTCAGGAGTAAAACCCCTCAGACACCCCAGCTCTCCCTGTGCCCCAGTCAGCCCTGGGCCTAACACACGGGGAGGGGTTATAGAACCCGATCTCACCTACCCCGAACGGGTTCTTCCGGTCCCAGGAAACCAGCCACTGGTCCCAGGTCAATTTACCCTCTGGATCTTACCCACAAATCACACTGAGCCAGTCCTTTAGAATCTAACTACTAAAGGTTTATTACTGAAAGAAAGAAAAGTGCGAGAGTGAGGCTGTTAAAGGATAATACATTACATGCATCGAATCTCCCAGTTCCCAATTCAGGCTCTAGCAGAGATGTTACAGCTGCTGGCTTAAAAGTCTCTGTTTACATCCGACGTCAGGATGGGTCCAGGGTTCTTCCCGGCTCGTTGTTCCCTGCAAGGCTGCGTCTGGGATCAGGAGCTGAGCAGAAGACCTAGATGGAGGGGCCACATGGCACTTATATCCCTCCTGGCATCTCCTTGGCTCCAGCAGGTCACCTGGCCAGTGGCCTGTCCCTGTGTCCCTGCTGGTAGCCCTTAGGTATCAGTCCCACGCCTGAGGTGTGTCCTGGCACCTAGAGATTCGTTGCCCCCTTGCTAACTGCCATAGCCGCTGGCTGAGCTTTCCTTGCCCGTTGCTCAGCCACAGAGAAGTTTCCAGCCTCCCTGCAGAGTGCGTGTTTCTGACCCCACACACAGACATGACAGCGAGTCAGGACCAGCACCTACAGAGCCAGTGGAGCAGAAGCTGTCATGTGACATCGCACATGGCCCCCTTTGTATACACTTTGGGGCAAACACCCCCCTTAAAATCCAGTAACGTGACACCCCCAACGCAAAATTGATGCTGGAAGTGATGCCAGTAACATCACTGAGGGCATCGCACAGGTCCCCCCGCCCGAGATAAGGCATCTGCCGGACCAGGCCAGGTCTGGGCACAGCTGAGGGCATCTGCTCAGGGCGAATCGCTCTAACTCAGGGCTTCTTACAGCCCCTGACTGGAGGCCCTTCCAAATAGGTCACATCTTTGGCTCCGCACTATTGTAGTTTTGACCCTTCAGGTGTAAACTGCAATTTTCCTTTGGCAAAGCAAGCTCTGCCCCTCCCCCTTGTCCTGTGGTCTCAAAACCTGGCTCGACAAAGGGCTGGCTGGGCGTGTCTCCCTTGCTCTCAATGGCCATGGAACCCTCTCTCCCCCCAATCGGTGGGGGAACAACCATAAGCTGTAGACTCACAAATCTCTCGTCCTTCCACCCCTAACCTGTTTCCACGTGGAACCAGCTATCAACTTCCCTGACCGATTACAAGTGCCCATAGTGCCCAGAGACGGGAGCGTAACGGCCATCTCCTGCATCCTAGAGATCCTACTAGAGATTCCTTTCAGGTAGGAATAAGAGATCCTCCGGAAAAGGGCTTTATTCCGGAGGATCGCACCAGTCTAGACGCTTTTTTTCCGGCTTTTCCCCAAGCCGGGAAAAAAGCGGCGGCCATGTTTATTTAAATCTGCAGGGGATATTTAAATCCCCCGCGGATTTCCCTATGCTGACTTACCTGATTTGCATCCCTTTTCCGGAATTTGTGGCCAGTCTAGATGTAGCCACTGACTTCCCAGCAAGCTGGTCACACACAGTCACTGGGTTACCAGACTGCTCCAGTTCTCTGGCTGTTCCTGCCTCTTTTGTAACAATCCGCAACCCCTCTGAGACCTCTCCACCACCATCCACACTGGATCTTCCTAAACCCAAGTCAGTGGAGCCTGTTAACAGACAAGTTCTGTCCGTCAGGCACTGACGCAAGTGCCTCACACAACAAACTGTTGCCTTGTACAGGCAGAGCTTTCCCCTGATCTGCCCCAAACAAGACACTTTTACTCTCCTCAGCCCCTGCAAACTGCTTGCTACAAGCACTGCCAGGACTCTCTTCCCTAGGAGCTTCCTCGAGCCACAGTTCACCCTTCTCTGGCTCCGCAGCAGCATTGCCCTGCTGAGCCCCAACCAACTCCTGAACTTCATTTACTCCCTGAGTCATTTCTGGCCCCTCCGGTGGATTCACAGACAGTCCCCTCTCAGGCACATAGACAGAGGCATGAGATACAAGGTCAGAGACATTTTCCTCCCTTTGTACTCTCTGGACTGGCCTCAGGGCTCTCTGTCCTAGCGCACACAAGGGCAGGAACCATCCTCTCCTCCTCAAGTAACACACAAGCCCCTGAACCGTCTGATCTCGGGGACCCTGGCAAGATGCTGCCTGGATACACCCCAGTCACAGCCTCCTTCTCCCCGGCAGACACAAACCTAGGGCCACCCCCTGTCTGGGCTTAGCTGCATCCAGTCCCAACTCTGGGCCAACAGCATCGCTCTCAGCCATCGCAGGCGGAGGGCACCTTCCTCAGACACAGGATGGGGGGAACCACTTCCCCCACAGGCATGCCACTGCCATACAGCCAGACAACTAGAGACAGTCTCTCCTTTGTCCCAGCTCCCCTGGCTATTCTCAGGCACACGGCTTCACTGACCCACTGCTACTCCCAGCAGCCAAACTGCCAGCTTGCACACGGTGGCTGCTCACACTGAGCTTCTGCACACAACTCACTTCCAGCGTGTGCAGGTTCAGACTCACACGCCTCACCAGCCGACGATCCATCACCCTCCAGAACTTTATCTTGTTCCCCAGTGAGGAATTTACCCCGGCCATTCCCTGCAACCTGCCCCAGAGAAGCATTGCCCGGATTCCTGGGGTCCCTCTGCCCTGCTTCTGACTCCAGCCTCACCTCTGGGACATCAAACAGGCCATCAGAACCCTCACTCCCAGGCTCACTGCCCCCCTGCACAGACACACGGCCATCTGCCTCAGGCAAACATTTAGAGACACTTTCCCCTTGGTTATAGTGGGGCTGACTAGCCAGACACCTGCCCAGAATCACATGCATCCCCCTCACAGCCCCCATACATGCTTTGGGGCTGGGTTACAACATCAGCTGGGTTAAACACATCTGCCATGTCATAGTCACCCCACATACCCACGCGGTCATACACCGAACTCCCAGGAGGATCCAGTCCCTTTTGTTCTTCTGTTCTCTTAAGCTGAAGTTCAAGTCTGGCAGCTTCCTCTTAGGCTAGTCTGAGTCTTCTGTCCGACTCTGCCATCCTCTCTGCACATTCTCGTTCCCTCTTCTGCCTTTTCTCAGCAGCTTCTTGCTCTAGTTCTCTCTTCTGCTAGCAGACAAAATTCTTCCAGTTCTCGCTTATATTTCAGTTGCATTCTCCTCACTGGATCCTGCACTCCCATTTCTTCTGCAGCATTTCTGGCCACTAACAAAGATCTCAGCTCTGGCTTAGAAGCTTCCTCACTAAAGGCCATGCCTCTTCCCAAGCACAAATCCTTCAGAGCCTCTCTGTCCAGACTCTCATACTGTTGCTGGCTCATCGCAGCAGCTCTTTAACCAACCAAACTCTCTATGCCCAAAAATCCAATTTAGCCAGCGTGGGGCCCTGGTCCAAAGCTCAATTGACCAAGTTCTGTGGATCCTGCCGACTACGCCACTGTGACGGACCGGACCGGACCGGGCCGGGTCTGGGCACAGCTGAGGGCATCTGCTCAGGGCGAATTGCTCAAACTCGAGGCTCCTTACAGCCCCAGACTGGAGGCCCTTGCCAAAGAGGCCACAAACCAGTCACACCGAGCGCTTCAGCTGCCTGCCTAGCCAGCCAGAAGCCTCAGGAGCAAAACCCCTCTGACACTCCAGCTCTCTCTGTGCCCCAGTCAGCCCCGGGCCTAACACACGGGGAGAGGTTATAGAACCCGATCTCAACTACCCCGAATGGGTTCTTCCGGTCCCAGGAAACCAGCCACAGGTCCCAGGTCAATTTACCCTCTGGACCTTGCCCACAAATCACACTGAGCCAGTCCTTTAGACTCTAACATCTAAAGGTTTATTGCTACAAGAAAGAAAAGCCTGAGAGTGAGGCTGTTAAAGGATAGTACGTTACATGCATCAAATCTCCCAGTTCTCGATTCAGGCTCTAGCAGAGATGTTACAGCTGCTGGCTTAAAAGTCTCTGGTTACATCCGATGTCAGGATGGGTCCACGGTTCTTCCCGGCTCGTTGTTCCCTGCAAGGCTGCGTCTGGGATCAGGAGCTGAGCAGAAGACCTAGATGGAGGGGCCACATGGCACTTATATCCCTCCTGGCATCTCCTTGGCTCCAGCAGGTCACCTGGCCAGTGGCCTGTCCCTGTGTCCCTGCTGGTAGCCCTTAGGTATCAGTCCCACGCCTGAGGTGTGTCCTGGCACCTAGAGATTCGTTGCCCCCTTGCTAACTGGCATAGCCGCTGGCTGAGCTTTCCTTGCCCGTTGCTCAGCCACAGAGAAGTTTCCAGCCTCCCTGCAGAGTGCGTGTTTCTGACCCCACACACAGACATGACAGCGAGTCAGGACCAGCACCTACAGAGCCAGTGGAGCAGAAGCTGTCATGTGACATCGCACATGGCCCCCTTTGTATACACTTTGGGGCAAACACCCCCCTTAAAATCCAGAAACGTGGCACTTGCCCATGCGCACGGGGGGGTCGGCCGTCAGGGGAGCAGCGCTGCGGGCACACGGGGGAGATGGCTGCAAGGCAGGAGTGTGTGACCTGGGACACCAGACCGTGGGCCGGCTGGGGAGAGCAGAGCAGCGCGTGGGGGTGGCTGGCCCCTGCCACGTTCAGAGCAAGCCCAGCTCCAGAGGCATGTTTGGCAGGGGCTGCCTGGCGCGACGTGACCAGCCAGCCCTGGCGGCTGCTTGTGCTCCCTGGACACGGCACTGGGGAAGGACTCCTGCCTGGAGCAAAATGCAGGACAATGTAGCACTTTAAAGACTAACAAGATGGTTTATTAGGTGATGAGCTTTCGTGGGCCAGACCCACTTCCTCAGATCAAATAGTGGAAGAAAATTGTCACAACCATATATACCAAAGGATACAATTAAAAAATGAACACATATGAAAAGGACAAATCAAATTTCAGAACAGGAGGGGGATGCGGGGGGGGGGGGGAGGAAGGAAGGTAAGTGTCTGTGAATTGATGATATTAGAGGTGGGGAGAGTGGGATGTTTGTGAGTTAATGGTATTAGAGGTGATAATTGGGGAAGCTATCCTGGTAATGGGTGAGATAGTTCAAGTGTTTGTTGAGTCCTTTTTGGAGAGTGTCGAATTTTAACATGAATGACAGTTCAGAGGATTCTCTTTCAAGTGCAGATGTAAAAGGTCTTTGTAGCAGAATGCAGGTGGTTAAGTCATTGAGACAGTGTCCTTTCTGGTTAAAATGGCAAGAAACTGTTTTCTCTTTGTGATCTTGTCTGATATCTGTTTTGTGGGCATTGATCCTTTGGTGAAGTGTCTGAGACGTTTGTCCAATGTACATAGCAGACGGACACTTTCGGCACATGATAGCATAAATTATATTTCTGGATGCGCAGGAATATGTGTTCTTGATCTTATAACTCACTTGGTTAGGTCCAATAATGGTATCAGCAGAGTGAATATGTGGACAAAGCTGGCAACGGGGTTTGTTGCAAGGGAAGGTACCAGGGTTGGTATTAGTGTGGTATGTCCTGTGGTGGTTGGTAAGAATCATCTTGAGGTTAGGTGGTTGTCTATAGGAGACTATGGGTCTGTCTCCCAGAGCCTCTTTGAGTATGGTATCCTGTTCCAATATAGGCTGTAGTTTATTGATAATGTGTTGGACAGGTTTAAGTTGGGGGTTGTAGGTGATGACAAGTGGTGTTCTATTGTTGGTTTTCTTGGGTCTGTCTTGAAGTAGATGGTTTCTAGGTATTCGTCTGGCTCTTTCAATTTGCTTTTTTATTTCTCTGGGTGGGTAGTTGAGGTTTATAAATGCTTGGTAGAGATCCTGAAGCTTCTGGTCTCTGTCAGTGGGATTAGAGCAGATGCGGTTGTATCGAAGAGCTTGGCTATAGACGATGGATCGTATGGTGTGTTCTGGATGGGAGCTGGAAGCATGTAGGTAACTGTATGAGTCGGTGGGTTTTCTGTAGAGAGTGGTGTCTAATTTTCCATTGTTGATTTGTACTGTGGTGTCCAGGAAGTGGATCTCTCGTGTAGAATGGTCCAGGCTGAGGTTGATGGTGGGGTGTAGGTTGTTGAAATCTCTCTGGAGCGCAGGGCTGCCGTTGTGGGCCGGGGAACGCCGTCTGAAGTTAGGAGCAGGACCTGAGCAGCAGGGCTGGGAGCACCTGCAGGATGGGCGCGGACGCAGGTCGTGCTGGGACTCTGGGGGCCCAGTGGGCTGGTGGGCCTTCCCGTGAGGGGCTGTGGTAGTGTGGTGGCTGACAGCCCCCCTCTGAATCACAGAAACAGTGAATCGGGAGAGACCTCAGGAGGCAGCGAGTCCAGCCCCGGCCCAAGGCAGGACCAACCCAACTCAATCAGCCCAGCCAGGCCCTTGTCCAGCTGGGACTTACACACCCCTGGGGATGGAGACTCCCCCCTCCCCAGGGAACCCAGCCCAGGGCTTCCCCACCCGCCTAGGGGAATCCTTTGTCCTGATCTCCTACCTAGACCTTGCCCACCGCCCCCCAGAGAAGGCCCTGGGGGGCCCTGAAACATCCCGCGCTTCTCAGGGCGCCTGCGGACACTTCAAGGGGAAGCTTCGGGCACAGGCCCGGCATGGGCGTAGCGTTGGGGAGCCGGGGGGGCCGTGCACGGCTTGTTCCGCACACGCTCTCGCAGCCCGTTCATGGAGCGTGAGCGGCGTGCGCTGTGCTGAGCTAGACGCAGGGGCTGCGTGCGGCCCTCGGGCGAGGACGTTACCCGCCGGGTGGCTCACTGGTCCAGAGGCACGGCCGCAGTCCATTTCAGAGCAGAAGCGCCCTTGTGGGCACCTCCCGCTGGCCCCGGGCGGCTCGCGGGTGCCAGCTTTGAGGAGTGCAGGTGTCCCCAACGGGGGCTCTTGATCTCAAAGCGGCAGCGCCGGCGTGGAGCGGGAAGTGAGCGGGGGGCTCCGAGTCCCCCTGGCCCTGGGCTCCACGCGGAGCCGGGGCAGGTTGGCACTGCCCCGCTGATCCCGGGCTCCACGCAGCATTTCCAAGGCGTGGACCCCGGGGGCTGCTGGTAAGTGGATCTAGCGTGTTCTCTCAAACCGCACTTGCTCGTGGCCCCGCTGCCTCCGACCTGCGACCTCTTCCCAAGGTTCCTTGCAAGCCGGGGAGACGCTTAGGGGTAGGGGAGTGCGCGGCCGGGGGCTTTGTTCCAGCCACGGCGCCCAATGGGGAAGTGGCTTTGCTGGGAGCAAAGGGCTCCCCGGGGCGAAGGACGCTGGTCGCGGCCGGCT
Source organism: Pelodiscus sinensis (assembly GCF_049634645.1). Classification (NCBI taxonomy): domain Eukaryota; kingdom Metazoa; phylum Chordata; order Testudines; family Trionychidae; genus Pelodiscus; species Pelodiscus sinensis. Next base: position 197,163 of record NW_027465824.1, read on the forward strand.
CTGCCTGCTTGGTTTGCCAGAGGGGGTCAGTGCCCTGAAAGAGCCGTGGCTCCCGTTCCCTGGCTGGGGGAGAGGGCGCTAGGCAGGGCCTCGGCCTGGGGTTGTCCAGTGAGGGACACAGGTGCCACTGCCCGGCAGGCCACAGAGGGGCTTTTCCTGTGGCTCCTGCCCCTGCAGAGCCAGCCTGTTGCCAGTGCAAAGCCTGGGTTCATCCTGCTTCGAAGCTCTTCCACAGTGCGGGCAGGATCCAGCTTGGCTGGGCCCCCGGAACCCTGTGGAGCCCCACACTGTGCTCCTGGCAGTGGTGGTAGCTCAGTCTCTCCAGCCCGGCCCAAGCAGGGAGCCCCCCGCTGGACCGAGCCCCAAGCCTCCCGCCGGACCGAGCCCCCTGCTGGACCGGGCCCCGAGCCCCCCGCTGGACCGGGCCCCGAGCCCCCTGCCGGACTGGGCCCCAAGCCCCCTGCCGGACCGAGCCCCCTGCCGGACCGAGCCCCGAGCCGGACCGAGCCCCCTGCCGGACCGAGCCCCCTGCCGGACTGAGCCCCGAGCCCCGTGCCGGACCAGGCCCCGAGCCCCGTGCCGGACCGAGCCCCATGCCGGACCGAGCCCCGAATCCCCTGCCGGACCGAGTCCCCTGCCGGACCGAGCCCTGAGCCCCGTGCCGGACCGAGCCCCCTGCCGGACCGAGCCCTGAGCCCCGTGCCGGACCGAGCCCCATGCCGGACCGAGCCCTGAGCCCCGTGCCGGACCGAGCCCCATGCCGGACCGAGCCCTGAGCCCCGTGCCGGACCGAGTCCCCTGCCGGACCGAGCCCTGAGCCCCGTGCCGGACCGAGCCCCATGCCGGACCGAGCCCTGAGCCCCGTGCCGGACCGAGCCCCATGCCGGACCGAGCCCTGAGCCCCGTGCCGGACCGAGTCCCCTGCCGGACCGAGCCCTGAGCCCCGTGCCGGACCGAGTCCCCTGCCGGACCGAGCCCTGAGCCCCGTGCCGGACCGAGTCCCCTGCCGGACCGAGCCCTGAGCCCCGTGCCGGACCGAGCCCCATGCCGGACCGAGCCCTGAGCCCCGTGCCGGACCGAGCCCCATGCCGGACCGAGCCCTGAGCCCCGTGCCGGACCGAGTCCCCTGCCGGACCGAGCCCTGAGCCCCGTGCCGGACCGAGTCCCCTGCCGGACCGAGCCCTGAGCCCCGTGCCGGACCGAGTCCCCTGCCGGACCGAGCCCTGAGCCCCGTGTCGGACCGAGTCCCCTGCCGGACCGAGCCCCGAGCCCCGTGCCGGACCGAGTCCCCTGCCGGACCGAGCCCTGAGCCCCGTGTCGGACCGAGCCCCGAATCCCCTGCCGGACCGAGCCCCGAGCCCCGTGTCGGACCGAGCCCCCTGCCGGACCAGGCCCCGAGCCCCCTGCCGGACCGAGCCCCGAGCCCCCTGCCGGACCGAGCCCCCTGCCGGACCGAGCCCCGAGCCCCGTGCCGGACCGAGCCCCGAGCCCCGTGCCGGACCGAGCCCCGAGCCCCGTGCCGGACCGAGCCCCGAGCCCCATGCCGGACCGAGCCCCGAGCCCCCTGCCGGACCGAGCCCCGTGCCGGACCAAGCCCCGAGCCCCCTGCCGGACCGAGCCCCCTGCCGGACCAAGCCCCGAGCCCCCTGCCGGACCGAGCCCCGTGCCGGACCAGGCCCCGAGCCCCGTGCCGGACCGAGCCCCCTGCCGGACCAAGCCCCGAGCCCCCTGCCGGACCGAGCCCCCTGCCGGACCGAGCCCCCTGCCGGACCGAGCCCCGAGCCCCCTGCCGGACCGAGCCCCCTGCCGGACCAAGCCCCGAGCCCCCTGCCGGACCGAGCCCCCTGCCGGACCGAGCCCCCTGCCGGACCGAGCCCCGAGCCCCCTGCCGGACCGAGCCCCCTGCCGGACCAGGCCCCGAGCACACTGGCTGCTTTGGGAAACATCCGGTTGTTGCGCAAGTGGCAGGCCCTGGCTCGGGAGGCAGTCTGGGTGTCAGCCTCTGACGCTGGTTCTTGGCACCTGGCTGGGCGGAGGGATGCCGGGTGTGAGATGCCTGGGCCTGCCTCGCGGGGGTGGCTGGCTGCGGGTTACTCTGCCTGCTCGGTGCTCGTGCGGATGTGGCGGTGTGAGCGGTTAAGCCGGGAGCCTGGGCCGTCCGTCACGGTTCCCGGCAGCCCCCTCCCCAGGTGCCCCCCCCGCCCCCGGGGCAGCGGTTGCCTGGCCGCCTGAATACGGACGTTTTACCGTCCCCGTTGCTTATTGGCTGCAGTTCCCAAGAGGGGGCGGGTGCAGCCTTGTGGGCCAGGGGCTGCTCCGCGGCCGCAGGGCTCCAGCCGGCCCCTTTGCTCAGGGAAAGGTCCAGTTGAACCGGCTGATTCATTCAGCGGGGCCTTGCAGCCCCCGTGGGAGACTGTGCAGGCCGCTAGCCGTGGCCCGGCTCGGGGGTGCTGGGCGGTGTCTCAGGGAGCCCTGCTTGCTGTGGGGAGCCAGTGTCCCCACAAAGCCTCTCGCTCCCAGGCAGCCGGCTTGCCTGAAACACCGGCAGCCGTTAGCCGGGCACTTGGCTCCTGCGCGTGCGCCCCTGCCGCTGTCTGGAGTCCCTCTGGCTGCCTGCTCGTGCACGGAGCCCGGCGCCTCTAGCGCACACCGGGCCGTGCGGAGCAGCCCCTCGCACGGGAGCACTGCCGAAGGGCACCGGGGGGTGTGAGGAATGAGAAATTCCGCCTGGGCCCTCGAGGAGCTGGGGGGAGGGCTGCCGGGAGAGGCCTGTCCCAGTGCTGCTGAAGAGCCTGCCGGCCGCTCGGGACCTGCTCTCGCCAGCTCGTACCTCTCCCGCCGCCCCTCCGAGCCCGGGGCTGACCCGGCTCCAGCGCTGCCGACTCGCTGGCTCAGCCTGGGCGCGCGCAGACCCCCAGTGCGGAGCACGGAGCAGGGCCCGGCCTGTCTCTAGCCAAGTGCACTTGTCCCGTGACGGCGAGCGCGTGGGCTTCCCCGCCTAGCCTCGCGTGCCAGGTCCCGCGCTGGGCCCCGGAGGAGGGCATCACGGCCCGGCCTGCGCTAGAACGGGCACGGGGCTTTCAGACGCCCACGCCGGTCATGGGTGCAGAGCTTGTTCCAGTAGCGGCGCCCGTTTCCGTCCTTGGGCCGGAGCAGCAGGGCCCTGGGGTTCCCGCTCGGAGCGGGCGCGGCCGGGGGGGTGTTTGAGGTTCCGCTCGGAGCGGGCGCGGCCGGGGGGGTGTTTGAGGTTCCGCTCGGAGCGGGCGCGGCCGGGGGGGTGTTTGAGGTTCCGCTCGGAGCGGGCACGGCCGGGGGGGTTGAGGTTCCGCTCGGAGCGGGCACGGCCGGGGGGGTGTTTGAGGTTCCGCTCGGAGCGGGCGCGGCCGGGGGGGTGTTTGAGGTTCCGCTCGGAGCGGGCGCGGCCGGGGGGGTGTTTGAGGTTCCGCTCAGAGCGGGCACGGCCGGGGGGATGTTTGAGGTTCCGCTCGGAGCGGGCGCGGCCGGGGGGGTTGAGGTTCTGCTCGGAGCGGGCACGGCCGGGGGGGTTGAGGTTCTGCTCGGAGCGGGCGCGGCCGGGGGGGTTGAGGTTCTGCTCGGAGCGGGCACGGCCGGGGGGGTGTTTGAGGTTCTGCTCGGAGCGGGCACGGCCGGGGGGGTTGAGGTTCTGCTCGGAGCGGGCGCGGCCGGGGGGGTTGAGGTTCTGCTCGGAGCGGGCACGGCCGGGGGGGTTGAGGTTCTGCTTGGAGCGGGCGCAGCCGGGGGGGTGTTTGAGATTCTGCTCGGAGCGGGCGCGGCCGGGGGGGGTTGAGGTTCTGCTCGGAGCGGGCGCGGCCGGGGGGATTGAGGTTCTGCTCGGAGCGGGCACGGCCGGGGGGGTTGAGGTTCCGCTCGGAGCGGGCACGGCCGGGGGGGTTGAGGTTCCGCTCGGAGCGGGCACGGCCGGGGGGGTTGAGGTTCCGCTCGGAGCGGGCACGGCCGGGGGGGTTGAGGTTCTGCTCGGAGCGGGCGCGGCCGGGGGGGTGTTTGAGGTTCCGCTCGGAGCGGGCACGGCCGGGGGGATTGAGGTTCCGCTCGGAGCGGGCACGGCCGGGGGGGTTGAGGTTCCGCTCGGAGCGGGCACGGCCGGGGGGGTTGAGGTTCTGCTCGGAGCGGGCGCGGCCGGGGGGGTGTTTGAGGTTCCGCTCGGAGCGGGCGCGGCCGGGGGGGTGTTTCAGGTTCCGCTCGGAGCGGGCGCGGCCGGGGGGGTGTTTGAGGTTCCGCTCGGAGCGGGCGCGGCCGGGGGGGGTTGAGGTTCTGCTCGGAGCGGGCGCGTCCGGGGGGGTTGAGGTTCCGCTCGGAGCGGGCGCGGCCGGGGGGGTTGAGGTTCCGCTCGGAGCGGGCGCGGCCGGGGGGGTTGAGGTTCCGCTCGGAGCGGGCGCGGCCGGGGGGGTTGAGGTTCCGCTCGGAGCGGGCACGGCCGGGGGGGGGTTGAGGTTCCGCTCGGAGCGGGCGCGGCCGGGGGGGGGTTGAGGTTCCGCTCGGAGCGGGCGCGGCCGGGGGGGTGTTTGAGGTTCCGCTTGGAGCGGGCGCGGCCGGGGGGGTGTTTGAGGTTCCGCTCGGAGCGGGCACGGCCGGGGGGGGTTGAGGTTCCGCTCGGAGCGGGCGCAGCCGGGGGGGTTGAGGTTCCGCTCGGAGCGGGCACGGCCGGGGGGGCGGTTGAGGTTCTGCTCGGAGCGGGCACGGCCGGGGGGGCGGTTGAGGTTCTGCTCGGAGCGGGCGCGGCCGGGGGGGCGGTTGAGGTTCTGCTCGGAGCGGGCACGGCCGGGGGGGGGGGGGTTGAGGTTCTGCTCGGAGCGGGCACGGCCGGGGGGGGGGTTGAGGTTCTGCTCGGAGCGGGCACGGCCGGGGGGGGTTGAGGTTCTGCTCGGAGTGGGCACGGCCGGGGAGGGATGAGGTTCTGCTCGGAGCGGGCGCGGCCGGGGGGGGTTGAGGTCCCCGCTCGGAGCGGGCGCGGCCGGGGGGGGTTGAGGTCCCCGCTCGGAGCGGGCGTTACAGCCACGCCGTGCCTGCCGTTGGCCCTACCACAAGCCCCAGCTGCCTCCGCTCTCCCCCCCGCCCCCCCGCCCGGGCTGTGTGCTCCGGCTGCTGCCCGAGTGCGCTCGGCGCCCGTCGCTCGCCCGTGTCTGGCGTCTCGCTGAGCTGTCAGCGGCGCGGCCCGGTGGTGGGTGGCCGGGTCGGGGCTGCGCGTGGCCGGTTGCTGCACCTGCCCCAGGTTCCATTCCTGCCCCACCAGAGTGCCCCGGATGGGGAGTGAAAAGGCGGGAGCCCCAGGAATTCCCCGGCGCCCTGCCGCCCCCCCGACTCTGCAGCCCTGCCGGGGGCTCGCCTGCGCCTGGGCACGGTGCTGAGGGTGTGGCCTGGCGGCTCCTGGGCCGTCTCGTAGCAAGTGCCCAGCCGGGCTGGCCGGCAGGATTCCTCGGCGGCTGGTCCCTTCCCCAGATGGCTGCCTTGCCGGCAGTGCAGAGCCCTTGCGGGCTGCCTGCCCTGCGCTGGAGCAGAGGGGTCTGTGCACAGCTGTGGGCCCCGTGCTCCTAGCCATGCGGGGCGGCGGAGCTAGCTGCTGCCTCAGTCGCTGCTCTTCCACTGACTGCCCCGGGCTTGACTTGGATCCCCCCCTCCCGCCGCCTGTTTGAGGCAGCAGAGCGGGGGAGCAGGAGCTGGTGCCCGTGAGGAGCTCCCCGCGGACCCCATGGACCGGGCTGTATCAGTGGGGCGGTGGCGGCTGGTAGCCGGCCTGCGCGGGGAGCTGGTTTTATCGACTGGCCGTGGAAGCGCTAAGAAGGCGCGTGGCTGCCGCTGGCTAACCTGAGAGCGGCTGGGGCCCGTCCGCGCGGGCTGAGGCAGACAGATCGGCGCCGGCGCCAGGGGGCGGACGTGCTCAGCCGGGTTCCCGTGCTGCCGACGGCGCTGGCCCCGCGTCGCAAAGCAGCGGCTGCCGGCCCGGAGAGCTAGCCTGCGGGAGCGAGGCCTGGCTGGGACCCGCGCCAGCGTTTGGACGTCGCGACGCTGCCCGGCTGGCTCAGGCCCGGCGCTCAGGAGGAGGGGGTGGCTGGAGGTTCCTTCCCGCCTGTGCCCTGCCAGGATGGGCGGCGGGGTAGCCTGCTAAGCCCAGCAGCCTGGCTGCAGGCACCCGGGCGGCCCTGCCTGGAGCGACTCCAGCAAGCGCTGAGTCTGGGTGAGCCGGGGGGCAGGAGAAGCCCCGCAGGCAGGGCTGGGTGGGCTCCTGGAGGGGATGGGGCGCTCCCAGAGCCTTGCTGGTGACTCGCGGAGTCTGGCTCTGGAGGGGCTTGTGTATTTGCGCAGAGCTTCCCCACAGCTCCAGCTCCCTGGCAAGTGCCTGAGCCGCGTGACTGGCGCCGCGCGGATCAAAGGAGGCCGGCTGTCGGGTCGCTCCTGCGCGAGCTGTGACGTGGGGCGCGGTGCCGTCTCCCCCCTCCCCTGCGCCCGAGGGAGCTGTGACGTGGGGCGCGGTGCCGTCTCCCCCTCTCCCCTGCGCCCGAGGGAGCTGTGACGTGGGGCGCGGTGCCGTCTCCCCCTCTCCCCTGCGCCCGAGGGAGCTGTGACGTGGGGCGCGGTGCCGTCTCCCCCTCTCCCCTGCGCCCGAGGGAGCTGTGACGTGGGGCGCGGTGCCGTCTCCCCCTCTCCCCTGCGCCCGAGGGAGCTGTGACGTGGGGCGTGGCGCCGGCTCCCCCTCTCCCCTGCGCCCGAGGGAGCTGTGACGTGGGGCGTGGCGCCGGCTCCCCCTCTCCCCTGCGCCCGAGGGAGCTGTGACGTGGGGCGCGGCGCCGGCTCCCCCTCTCCCCTGCGCCCGAGGGAGCTGTGACGTGGGGCGTGGCGCCGGCTCCCCCTCTCCCCTGCGCCCGAGGGAGCTGTGACGTGGGGCGTGGCGCCGGCTCCCCCTCTCCCCTGCGCCCGAGGGAGCTGTGACGTGGGGCGTGGCGCCGGCTCCCCCTCTCCCCTGCGCCCGAGGGAGCTGTGACGTGGGGCGCGGTGCCGGCTCCCCCTCTCCCCTGCGCCCGAGGGAGCTGTGACGTGGGGCGCGGTGCCGTCTCCCCCTCTCCCCTGCGCCCGAGGGAGCTGTGACGTGGGGCGCGGTGCCGTCTCCCCCTCTCCCCTGCGCCCGAGGGAGCTGTGACGTGGGGCGCGGTGCCGTCTCCCCCTCTCCCCTGCGCCCGAGGGAGCTGTGACGTGGGGCGCGGTGCCGTCTCCCCCTCTCCCCTGCGCCCGAGGGAGCTGTGACGTGGGGCGTGGCGCCGGCTCCCCCTCTCCCCTGCGCCCGAGGGAGCTGTGACGTGGGGCGCGGTGCCGTCTCCCCCTCTCCCCTGCGCCCGAGGGAGCTGTGACGTGGGGCGCGGTGCTGTCTTCCCCTCTCCCCTGCGCCCGAGGGAGCTGTGACGTGGGGCGCGGTGCTGTCTCCCCCTCTCCCCTGCGCCCGAGGGAGCTGTGACGTGGGGCGTGGCGCCGGCTCCCCCTCTCCCCTGCGCCCGAGGGAGCTGTGACGTGGGGCGCGGTGCCGGCTCCCCCTCTCCCCTGCGCCCGAGGGAGCTGTGACGTGGGGCGTGGCGCCGGCTCCCCCTCTCCCCTGCGCCCGAGGGAGCTGACGTGGGGCGTGGCGCCGGCTCCCCCTCTCCCCTGCGCCCGAGGGAGCTGTGACGTGGGGCGTGGCACCGGCTCCTCCTCTCCCCTGCGCCCGAGGGAGCTGACGTGGGGCGTGGCGCCGGCTCCCCCTCTCCCCTGCGCCCGAGGGAGCTGTGACGTGGGGCGTGGCACCGGCTCCCCCTCTCCCCTGCGCCCGAGGGAAGCGCCGGCCGAGGTGAGCTCAGACTGCGCTGCCCTGCCGCCTGGCGTTGCCCAGGGCTGTGAAGAGCACCCCTCCTGGGAGCGAGGCGGCTGACGCCAGCGTACAGGGAGAGGCTGCCCGGTGGCCGGGGAACCGGGCAAGAGAGCTGTGCTGTCCCAGGCGCAGGGTGCGCTGTGCGGTGTCACGCGGTAAGAGCCTGCCCTCGGCACCGTGCCGCAGCACAGTGCACGGATCAGCTGGGCTGGGGATCAGGGACTGTTATGGGGGGACGGCCCCTCGTGCCAGGCAGAAGCCCAGGACGAAGGGGGCACGGCGGGGCGGGTGCGTCCGGAGGGAGGGGAGTGGCAAGCTTGTGCAAACCGGACCCCCGCAGGCGCCTCGTCCCAGCTGGTGGGCTGCGTTCCTGGCAGGCGCGCTGAACCCTCCGTTTCCCCAGCGCTGTCGGCTCAGCCGTGAACTCCCCGGGAGCCGATTCCCCGTCCCCTTGTGTCATAGCCCTGGGGGTCAGTGGGGGCTGCGTGCAGGTGGCGTTTTGAGCCGTTGGCGGGGACCTTTCCTGCCAGGAGGTAACTGGCCAGAGGCAGGTGATGTGATCCCGGCCTGGCCAGTAAGACAGGGACTTGTGCGTAGCGAGGGGAGCAGAACGGAGGCCTAGCAAACGTGTAGCTGGGAACCGAGAGTGAAACGTCGGTGCTGCGTGAAGTCACCTGCGCCGGCCCACGGGAAGGGGGCGGGGGGAGCGAAGGTCGCAGTGCAAAGGTAGCTAGTAATCGAGTGTGGCAAATAGATAAGGGAAGTGTGAGAGGCTGGGCTGAGCCCAGAGGCCCCTGCGGGAGGGGAGACCTCAGGTCAGGGCTCTGCCACAGCCAGGGAGGTCAGCCCCGGGCTGGCCCAGGGAAGTGAAGGGTCCAGCCCGGGCAGCCAGCGCCCAGCCCGGCTGTAATACCCCTTGGTACAAGCTCTGTCTGCCTGACCCCTTGGACAGACTCCAGGTGGGAGCCCCCATTCCTTCCCGGCACCTATTCTCCCCCACCCCCAAACACACCTGCCAGCCTCTCTTCTCAGCTGGGGGTGCTGCTTAGGCCACGCCCATACTTACTGCGCTGGAGATCGATCTTCTGGCGTTCGATTTAGCAGGCCTAGTTAAGACCCACTAAATCGAACACTGAGGGTGGCTGTGCGCTGGGACTCCTGGCAGCCGATGGGAAAGTTTGCTCCTGTTGGCCTCCCACCGCCAAGCTCAGCTTAAGGTAGGTCAACTCAGTGGTGTAGCTGGATTTGTGTGCCCCACCCCGACCTTCTAGCTCTAGGGCAGACCTGGCCTCAGTTTCCCTGCAGAGAGCTGGGGAAAGCCCTGTCCCTCTGGGGATCATAGAATCATAGAATAATAGGACTGGAAGGGACCTCGAGAGGTCATCGAGTCCAGCCCCCCGCCCTCAAGGTAGGACCAAGCTCCGTCTACACCATCCCTGACAGATGTCTATCTAACCTGTTCTTAAATATCTCCAGAGAGGGAGATTCCACCACCTCCCTTGGCAATTTATTCCAATATTTGACCACCCTGACAGTTAGGAATTTTTTCCTAATGTCCAATCTAAACCTCCCCTGCTGCACTTTAAGCCCATTACTCCTTGTCCTGTCCTCAGAAACCAAGAGGAACAAATTTTCTCCTTCCTCCTTGTGACACCCTTTTAGATATTTGAAAACCGCTCTCATGTCCCCCCTTAATCTTCTTTTTTCCAAACTAAACAAGCCCAGTTCATGAAGCCTGGCTTCATAGGTCATGTTCTCTAGACCTTTAATCATTCTTGTCGCTCTTCTCTGGACCCTTTCCAATTTCTCCACATCTTTCTTGAAATGTGGCGCCCAGAACTGGACACAGTACTCCAGCTGAGGCCTAACTAGTGCAGAGTAGAGCGGCAGAATGACTTCACGAGGTGTCAGTGTCCTGGTGGCAGAGTTTGCTGCTGTCTTCCCAGCGGCTCTGTTGATAGGGGCTGGGGCCCAGCCAGGCAGGGCAACCTGGACACCTGTGTGTGGGAGCATCCCTCTGCGTCCCAGAGCTGCATGCAGGGGGCCCAGACCCACCCAGCGCTCGCAGTCAAGCTGCGGAAAGTTCCACCTCGCCAAAGGCTGTCTGGGATCCACGCGCCCTGCCCCGCTGGCTGGCTGGCTGCCTGCCCTGCCCGGCTGGCTGCCTCAGAATCCTGGCCGCTGGAGGAGGCAGGACTCCCCTTGCAGCGCCCGTGGCGTTTTCCTTGACCTCACGCTCATCCGCGTGAGGGTTCTGCTCGTGGCTCTGGGGCGGGCCCGCTGCTGACGCTAGGCCTACCAGCCAGTAGCTGTGGGCATAATTGGCGCCCATCAGGCACGGGAATGGGTGTCTCACGAAATGAACTGCTGCCCCTTACAGGCCGAGCTTTCTCCTGATCTCCCCCAAGCAAGGCCCTGTCACGCTCAGCAGCCAAACTCCATTTCCACACACGGCTGCTCACACTGCTCCTCGCACGACTCCCCTCCCGCGTGGGCAAGTGCAGTTTCACAAGCATCACCGGCCAACAACCCATCTCCCTCCAGAGCCTGATCTTGTTCCTCAGCTAGGAATTCCCCCTGGCATCCCCTGCAGCCTGCCCCAGGGAAGCACTGTCCCAACCCCTGGGCCCTCCCTGCCCCGCTTCTGATTCCAGCCTCACCTCTGAGGCATCAGACAGGCCCTTGGATCCCTCACTCCCAGGCCTCTGCCCCCTGCACAGACAGCCACCTGCCTCAGACAGACAGGGAGAGACACTTTCCCCTTGGTTACAGTAGGACTCACTAGCCCCAGACACATGCGTCCCCTTCCCAAACCTCCCTGTGAGCTACAGGTAACACAGAGGAGTCACATCCCTACATGCTTTGAGGCTGGGTTAAGACATCAGCCATGTCATAGTCACACCGCATACCCACACAGTTACGTATCGAACTCCCAGGAGGATACGGTGCGACGGACCGGGCCGTGTCTGGGCACAGCTGAGGGCCTCCGCTCAGGGCGAATTGCTCAAATCCGGGGCTCCTTACAGCCCCCCGACTGGAGACCTTCCCAAACAGGCCACACACCAGTCCCACCGAGCGCTTCAGCAACCTGCCTGAAGCCTCACGAGCAAAACCCCTCCAACACCCCAGCAATATCCGTGCCCCAGATGGCCCCGGGCCTATACACAGGTGGGGGGTCCTAGCACCCAATCCCACCTACCCCGAACAAGTCCTGTCCGGTTCCAAGAAACCAGCTGCAGATCCCTGGTCAATTTACCCTCTGGACCTTACCCACAAATCACGCTGAGCCAATCCTTTAGCATCTAACAACTAAGGGTTTATTACTACAAGAAAGAAAAGCAGGAGAGTGAGGTTGTTGTTAAAGTATCACACATTACGAGCATTGAATCTCCCAGTTCTCGATGCAGGCTCGCAGCAGAGATGTTACAGCTGCTGGCTTAAAAGTCCTTGGTGCACATCCTATGTCCGGATGGGTCCACAGTTCTTCCCGGCTCATGAATCCCTGCAAGGCCGCATCTGGGGTCAGGAGCAGATCTGGAGACCTAAATGGAGTCGGCCACATGGCCTATTTCTACCTCCTTCCTGGCTTCTTCCAAGCTGGAGACGGTCATGTGGTCTCTGACTAGGCACCTAGATTCCTTCATAGGTGGGTCTCAGGTACTGAGACCTATTGTCCCTGGAGCCTCGCTAATTAGCATGTCCATAGGCCGAGCCCATTGCTCAACCACTTATAGAGAAACTCCCAGTTTCCATCCAGAGAACAGATTCCTAACTCCACACCCAGACATTACACAGAGATGTGAAGGGCAGATACAGAATCAGTAGAATTTACGCTTCTGTTTGACACCTCACACGGCCCCCTTGTACCACTTTTGGGGCGAACACCCCCCACAGGTGCAGCAGTGACCCGGCTGCTCCCCTCCCAGTCCAATAACGTGACATCCGGTCTCTTTTGTTCTTCTCTTCTCTTAAGCCGAAGTTCAAGTCTGGCAGCTCTCTCCTTGCTCGTCCGACTCTGCCATCCTCTCTGCACGTTCTCACTCCAGCTTGGGCCTTCTCTCAGCGGCTTCTCTTCATGCCTCAGCCCTTCTCTGCTCAGCTGGCAGACCAAATTCCTCCAGTTCTTGTTTATGTCTAAGCTGCACTCTCGTTTCTTCTGCAGCCACCAACCATCTCAGTTGTTCCCGAGAAGCTCTCTCGCTGAAGGCAATGCCTTTCGCCAAGCACCACGTTTTCAGAGCCTCTCTGTCCAGACTGTCACGGTCGCTGACTCATCGCAGCGGCTCTTTAACCAAACGAACTCTCAACTCCAAAAATCCAATGTAGCCAGCGTGGGGCCCTGGTCCAAAGCTCAATTGACCAAGTTCTGTGGATCCTGCTGACTACGCCACTGTGACGGGCCAGGCCGGGTCTGGGCACCGCTGGGGGCGTCCGCTCAGGGCGAATTGCTCAAAACCAGGGCTGCTTACAGCCCCAGACTGGGGGGACCTCTCCAAACAGGCCACAAACCAGTCACACCAAGCGCCTCAGCTGCCAAACTGGCCGGCAGGAAGCCTCTTGAGCAAAACCCCTCAGACACCCCAGCTCGCTCTGTGCCCCAATCAGCCCCAGGCCTAACACAGGTGAGGGGTTATAGGACCCGATCTCACCTACCCCCAACGGGTTCTTCTGGTCCCAAAGATCCAGCCACAGATCCCAGGTCACTTTACACTTTGGATCTTCCCCACAGGACCACGCCGGGCCAGTCCTTTAGACTCTCCAATCTAACGGTTTATTAATAAAAGAAAGAAAAGGCTGAGAGTGAGGTTAAGGAGAATACGTCACATGCACCGAATCTCCCAGTTCTCAGTGCAGGTTCTTAGCAGAGATGTTACAAACTGCCGGCTTAAAAGCCTCTGGTGCACATCCTGTGAGTCAGCCATCCTTCCCGGCTCGCTGTCCTCAGGTGGAGTCCGCCTCATGGCATTTTATAGCCATTCCTGGTACTTTCCAAGCTGGAGCGGGTCATGTGGCCCAGTGACCGAGCCCTGTGTCCCCTGCCAGCAGCCATTAGATACTGACTGGTCTGCAGGTTTCCAGGTGCAGCCCCCAGGTGTGTATTGGGCGCCCTGGGGGCCTGCTAGTTAGCACAGCCGTTGACTGAACAACCCTTCTTTACAGCAGGCAATCTCAGGCCGAGAACACTCCCGGCACCGGCCCAGAGCCCACACCCCTCACCTCTCACACACGCACACAGGTACAGGAGTAGCAGACACAGAGTCAGTAGAACAGAGCCTCCCCTGGCCCCCTTGCTACAGACTTTGGGGCACCCCCCCCCCCGGGTGCAGCACTGATTTGGCTGCTTCCCCTAAAATGCAGTAACGTGACAGTCAGCAGCCCCCGACCCCGAAAAGGTCCCTCACCCCGTCCTAAATCAAGACTTGCCTCTCCCCTGGGGGCTCCAGGGCTGTCTGCTCCAGGACTTAGATGGTGCCTAGACATGTTTAAATTGTTAATGAAGCAGAAAAAGCAGAAATGTTGAAATGTTCCGTGTCTGTGGAAAGACACGGTTCCTGCTGGGCGACACAGCTGGTGGAGTGACCGGGGGGCAGGGCAGACTTCCCGAGCGAGCTGCGTTGCTGGGTAAACGGCCCTTTCCAGCCCAGCCCAGTGCGGAGAGATGCCAGCAGGGCCCCCCGGGGAGCAGTGACAAGCCCCTGGTGTGGCCAGGGAGGGCTAGTGCGAGCCCTGGTGCGTCGATGCGGGGAGGGGTTCCCTGCGGCTGGAATACAGAGTCCACTTCTGGGCGCCGCCTGTTAAAACGATGCTGGAAGGTTGGAGGGGCCGGGCGGCTGAGAAGGCGCCGCAGCAGGCTCGGGCCGGGGAGCTGAGCGCAGGGGGGCTGAGAGCCGACTCCATTGTTGACGACTCCAGTTGTGGACGACACACGAGTCCATTTGTTTCAGGGCAGCGTCGCCTGGCGCAAATGGAAGCCCGGGGACCTGCCGAGGTGGGCGGCGACGAGGCGGCTGGTGTAGCCCCAGCTCGTTCTTGGCTCCCAGTGCCCACAGCCGCCGCTGCCCTGCTCCGAGCGTCCCATGGGCCTCAGCGCACGGGCTCCCGCGTGGGGAGCAGGAAATGGGGCTTGGAGAGGCGCTCGTCGCCGTGGCAGGACAGCAGCCCCGTAAGACGAGGGGTTGGGGCTGGTCGTGCAGCGCCAGACAGGACTTGGCGGCGGGTGTCCGGTGTGACCGCCGAGGCCAGAGGCGAGACCAGCAGCACACGTGAAAACCCACCGGCTGCGGCCAGGGCGTGTCCCTGCTCCATAGCCAGAGCGGGGCGAGCCTGGGGCGGGGCGACGGCCTTGCGTGTCCCACGGGTGGCACAGAGCACGCCTGGGCAGAGCCGGCTTGTGGCGTGACGGCGGGATGTCACCGCTAAACCCTGCCAAGGGAGCGGGGCTGTGCCCCGTTAGGCCGTGCGCCAGCCGCTGAGCCCTGCGAATCCGCAGGTGGGAACACGGGCACCCACAGCTCATCAGAGGCCAAGGAGAACAACCCCCCCTTGTGACACCCTCTTAGATACTTGAAAACCGCTCGCCTGTCCCCTCTCAGCCTGCTCCTTTGCAAACTAAACCAGCCCAGTTCCCTCAGTCTTCCCTCCTAGCCCATGTTCTCCAGACCTTTCAGCATCCCTGGGCCCTCTCCGGTTTCTCCACATCTTTCTTGAAATGCGGTGCAGCCCGCATGCCGTGCGTTTCCCACTGCTGCTCCCCAGGGGCTGGGGAGCCTGGCCCGGCTCTGGCCCGGCTCTGATCATGCAAGTCATCACCAGACGTCCCCGCCGGAAAGCCATGGCTTGTCATGCGCCTCCCCCCCCCCCCGCACGACCACCCGTGGGACACGCAAGGCCGTCGCCCTGCCCCGGGCTCGCCCCGCTCTGGCTATGGAGCAGGGACGCGCCCTGGCCGCAGCCGGTGGGTTTTCACGTGCGCTGCTGGTCTCGCCTCTGGCCTCGGCGGTCACACCGGACACCCGCCGCCAAGTCCTGTCCGACGCTGCACGACCAGCCCCAACCCCTCGTCTTACGGGGCTGCCCATGGGCGTAGCAGCCGGCCGTCTAGTCTGGGTCGGGGCTGCCAGGCTCTGTGCAGCCCCCCGAGCGCGGCTCGACCCCGCCGCTTGCTGCAGGCCAGCTGGGCTGTACACGCCGGGGCACAAGTGCCAAGCGTGCTTGGGGGGCTAAAAATAAATAGCACAGCTACTGCCGGGGCAGCTGGCGGAGTGGAAATAGCTGCGCCCGTGAGCCCCCCTGCCCAAAATAACCTGCCCCTTGCAAGCCTAGACCCCCCCCCCGCACCTGCTCGAGTCCCCACTGTTCCCTAGGGCGGAGCGGCGCCTCCCATCCATCCCACATTGGTGTCCGCCCGGCGGGGGGGCAACCTGAACCGAGCTTCCAGGGGCTGGTGGGGCAGCCGGTGCTGGAGGCTTTGGGGGTTTGCAGATGATCCCTGAGAAACGAGCTGTGGAAGGAACGGAACCGGTCACCGCCCTTGGCCCTTGCGGCCTGCGCCGCGCTCCTGCAGAGAACGAAGCAAAGCGAGGGCCCTTTCCGCCGCTTCCCTTCGTGGAGCAGGGGAAACGTCCGGCCAGGCCAGGCCTAGGAGCATGTCTGCCCAGCCTGGGGCGGCCGGGGGTCACCTCGCCCCCCTCGCCGAGACGCTGCCTCCGGCGGGAGCGAGTGGCGCTTTTGGCCCGTCCCACATGGGTCCTGAGATGGGTTTTGACTCGTGAGCTCCTGCCGCAGCCTGGACCTGCCGGCTGCTTGTCCTGGGGTCATGGTTCGGCACGTGCCCGAGGCTGCTGCGGCATTTCTCTGGAAGGAAGAGGCCGGAGCCGCCGGGAGCTGGGGCTGTGAGGACGACAGCCGGGAGCATGAGACTCCGCAGGGGCGTGGGCGCTGGCGAGACTTTGGCCCGTTTAAAGGGCGCTTCCCAGCAGGCTCTGGGCACGGAGCGGCAGGCCCGGGAGGACACTCGGCCCCGAGGAGATGCTGCCGTTCAGAGCCGAGAGGGGAGAGGAGACTCCCCAGGAGCCGCAGGGGGAGGAGAAAACCAACCCGTTGGCTCGGCTGCGGCCCAGGTACCGGTGCGGCGGCCAGGGCGGTTCCAGTCCTGCAGCCAGCGCCGACCGGGGAGCCGGCTGGGTCCTGAGGCAGGACGCGTCTGATGCCGACTTGGAGCTCTCCCGTTCCCACCGTCTCCAGCGCGGAACAAGGGGCAAGCCGGGGAACGCCCAGTCGCCCAGCAGCCATTGCTGGACAGGCCCTGCCCCATGGAGCCCCGGGGCTGCCGGGGCACTGGGCTGGCATGGCTGGGGTGGGGGCGTGTCGCTGCCTCGCCCACCTGGGCATCTTTAGCAGGCACTGAGGCTGCAGGTCCCAGCATGCAGTGCGGCCTGGCTGCTGGAGCGGTGCATGCTGGGAGCTGTAGTCGGGGTGCCGCAGGCTCGGTGTGGCTACCCGACTCCGCCCAGCCGGGCAGGTGCCCCCAGCTGTCAGCTCGGGGCTATTTTGGGAAGTGCTGGAAGGAGCCGGGGAGGCTGCAGCGAGTGCCTGGCCCAGCTGCCTCGGCAGCCTTTTCCGGCTGGCTGCAGGCTCGGCACCGACCCCTTGGCTGCTGCGGCGCCCTCCGAGGGACGGGGCCTGGGCGGCCAGCTGCAAGGCGGTCACTGCACGCGATGTGGGGCTGGGCTGGTCCGCAGGGGGGCGCTGGCGCTGACGTGGCGGAGGGGGCACAGGGCTGGGCCAGGACAGGTCCCTGCGCCCAAGGGGTGGGGGGCCAAGGAGGGAGTGGGGCTGACCCCGCCCCCCTCCTCTGGGGCTGGGACCTGCTGGGCAGCACAGCCTCCGCCACCGCGGGTGCAAGGCCGAGCGTGCTGGGCAGTCGCAGGGCTGGCCTGAGACGGGCAGGGGACCCGCATGCCCTCCTGCCTCGTGGCGCCCTGCCCCCGCCCTGCCCAGCCCAGCCTCAATGCCCATCCCTGCCCCTGCCCCAGCCATGGGCGTGGGCCAGGGCCTGGCTGGCTCCCTTCTGGCAGATCTCCTGGGGTGCTTGGCTGGTTCCTGGGGGCCAGCAGGAGGGCACGCTCCCCTCCCCAGTATCCCCAAATCACGAGGGGGCAGCTTCTCCTCCCCCCCTCAGGAGCCAGGCTGCACCTGGGGATGTTTCCAATGGGACTGGTCCTGCCACCAGGCCCCCACCCTTCCCATGAGCCCCCCCACGGCCAACCCCTCCTCTGGGGAGTGACGGAGCCCCCCAGGGAGAGCCCCCAGCTGCCCCTGCAGGGAGTCTCCCAAGAGTCAGTCGCACCCTCCCCCCAGCAGGCCCCCATTGAGGCCTGTGCCCCTTTTGTGGGCGTGGCCAGGGTGAAGGGCCCCCGTCCTGCTGTCTGATTGGCTGGGAGGGGGGGGCTCTGTGACACAGCAGCTGGCTGGCGGGGGGGGGCAGTGCCCTGGTGAGGTGCTGGGGCCGCGGCAGGCCGGAGCCTCGTCCAGGTGACTGCTGGGGTGGGCAAGGGGGGCTGCCAGGGGAGGGCCCGGGCTGCCTGGCAGCCTCGCTAGCCCAGGGGTGGGTGTGCACACAGGGCTGCCTGCAGGGCCATGCCTGGGCACCGGCCTCCCCCGGGGCTGCCCTCTACCCCCCCCTCCCCCGGGGCTGCCCTCTTCCCCACCCCCCATGCCTGGGGCTGCCCTCTACCCCCCTCTCCCCCGGGGCTGCCCTCTTCCCCACCCCCCATGCCTGGGGCTGCCCTCTACCCCCCCCTCCCCCGGGGCTGCCCTCTTCCCCCCCTCCTCTGGGGCTGCCCTCTTTCCCCTCCTCCCCCGGGGCTGCCCTCTTTCCCTCCCCTCCCCCGGGGCTGCCCTCTTTCCCTCCCCTCCCCCGGGGCTGCCCTCTTCCCCACCCCCCATGCCTGGGGCTGCCCTCTACCCCCCCCTCCCCTGGGGCTGCCCTCTACCCCCCCTCCTCCGGGGCTGCCCTCTTTCCCCTCCTCCCCCGGGGCTGCCCTCTTTCCCTCCCCTCCTCCCCTGGGGC
This sequence comes from Pelodiscus sinensis, assembly GCF_049634645.1. Lineage (NCBI taxonomy): Eukaryota > Metazoa > Chordata > Testudines > Trionychidae > Pelodiscus > Pelodiscus sinensis. The sequence continues at coordinate 215,108 of NW_027465824.1, forward strand.
TGCCCTCTTTCCCTCCCCTCCCCCGGGGCTGCCCTCTTCCCCCCTCTCCCCCGGGGCTGCCCTCTTCCCCATGCCAGGGGCTGCTCTCTTCCCCCCCTCCTCCAGGGCTGCCCTCTTCCCCACACCAGGGGATGGCCTCCTCCCCCGGGGCTGCCCTCTTCTCCCGCCCCCCATGCCAGGGGCTGCCTTCCTCCTCTCCCTTCCCTGGGGCTGCCCTCTTTTCCCCCTGCTCCCACCAGGGCTGCCCGCCTCCCCCCCGCTGGACGTGTCCCACTGCCATGGGGGGCGAGCCCCCAGCCTGGGCAGAGCGACTGACACTAGTGGGGCATGAGCGGGAAGTGGCAGCAGGGCCATGGCTCACCCTGCACATAGACTGGGCTGGGGCTGTTTTAGCCACATAAGCACGGCCGTGCTGGGTCAGACCAAAGGTCCATCCAGCCCTACTGTGGACCCATCTGCCGACAGTGGCAGCACCAGGTGCCCCAGAGGGGGTGGACCGAAGACAATGATCAAGCGATTTGTCTCCTGCCATCCCTCTCCAGCCTCTGACAAACAGAGGCCAAGGACACCATTTTATCCCCTGGCTAATAGCCTTTTATGGACCTAACCTCCAGGAAATTATCCAGCTTCTCTTTAAGCTCTGTTATAGTCCTAGCCTTCACAGCCTCCTCTGGCAAGGAGTTCCACAGGTTGACCACACGCTGTGAGAAGAACTTTCTTTTATTAGTTTTAAACCTGTTACCCATTCATTTCATTTGGTGTCCTCTAGTTCTTCTATTTAGGGAACTAATAAATAACTTTTCTTTATCCGCCCTCTCCACACCACTCATGATTTTATAGACCTCTATCCTATCCCCCCTCCGTCCCCTCTTTTCTAAACTGAAAAATCCCAGTCTCTTTAGCCTCTCCTCACATGGGACCCGTTCCAAACCCCTCATCATTTTAGTTGCCCTTTTCTGAACCCTTTCCAAGGCCAAAATATCTTTTTGGAGGTGAGGAGACCACATCTGTACACAGTATTCCAGATGTGGGCATACCATATCTGCTAGTTTTAGGGCACAAACAAGAGCCCCTAGGTTGGTCTGCTAGGCGCAGCTCTTGGGCCTGGTGCCCCGTGCCGGGCGCGGTTCTTTGGCCTGGTGCCCCGTGCCGGGCGCAGTTCTTTGGCCTGGTGCCCCGTGCCGGGCGCAGTTCTTTGGCCTGGTGCCCCGTGCCGGGCGCGGTTCTTTGGCCTGGTGCCCCGTGCCGGGCGCGGTTCTTTGGCCTGGTGCCCCGTGCCGGGCGCGGTTCTTTGGCCTGGTGCCCCGTGCCGGGCGCGGTTCTTTGGCCTGGTGCCCCGTGCCGGGCGCGGTTCTTTGGCCTGGTGCCCCGTGCCGGGCGCGGTTCTTGGGCCTGGTGCCCCGTGCCGGGCGCGGCTCTTGGGCCTGGTGCCCCATGCCGGGCGCGGTTCTTTGGCCTGGTACCCTGTGCCGGGCGCGGTTCTTTGGCCTGGTGCCCCGTGCCGGGCGCGGTTCTTTGGCCTGGTGCCCCGTGCCGGGCGCGGCTCTTGGGCCTGGTGCCCCATGCCGGGCGCGGTTCTTTGGCCTGGTACCCTGTGCCGGGCGCGGTTCTTTGGCCTGGTGCCCCGTGCCGGGCGCGGCTCTTGGGCCTGGTGCCCCGTGCCGGGCGCGGTTCTTTGGCCTGGTGCCCCGTGCCGGGCGCGGTTCTTTGGCCTGGTGCCCCGTGCCGGGCGCGGTTCTTTGGCCTGGTGCCCCGTGCCGGGCGCGGTTCTTTGGCCTGGTGCCCCGTGCCGGGCGCGGTTCTTTGGCCTGGTGCCCCGTGCCGGGCGCGGCTCTTGGGCCTGGTGCCCCATGCCGGGCGCGGTTCTTTGGCCTGGTACCCTGTGCCGGGCGCGGTTCTTTGGCCTGGTGCCCCGTGCCGGGCGCGGCTCTTGGGCCTGGTGCCCTGTGCCGGGCGCGGTTCTTTGGCCTGGTGCCCCGTGCCGGGCGCGGTTCTTTGGCCTGGTGCCCCGTGCCGGGCGCGGTTCTTTGGCCTGGTGCCCCGTGCCGGGCGCGGCTCTTGGGCCTGGTGCCCCATGCCGGGCGCGGTTCTTTGGCCTGGTACCCTGTGCCGGGCGCGGTTCTTTGGCCTGGTGCCCCGTGCCGGGCGCGGCTCTTGGGCCTGGTGCCCCGTGCCGGGCGCGGTTCTTTGGCCTGGTGCCCCGTGCCGGGCGCGGTTCTTTGGCCTGGTGCCCCGTGCCGGGCGCAGTTCTTTGGCCTGGTGCCCCGTGCCGGGCGCGGCTCTTGGGCCTGGTGCCCCGTGCCGGGCGCGGTTCTTTGGCCTGGTGCCCCGTGCCGGGCGCGGTTCTTTGGCCTGGTGCCCCGTGCCGGGCGCAGCTCTTGGGCCTGGTACCCTGTGCCGGGCGCAGTTCTTTGGTGTGGTGCCCCGTGCCGGGCGCGGTTCTTTGGCCTGGTGCCCCGTGCCGGGCGCGGTTCTTTGGTCTGGTGCCCCGTGCCGGGCGCGGTTCTTTGGCCTGGTGCCCCGTGCCGGGCGCGGTTCTTTGGCCTGGTGCCCCGTGCCGGGCGCGGTTCTTTGGCCTGGTGCCCCGTGCCGGGCGCGGTTCTTGGGCCTGGTGCCCCGTGCCGGGCGCGGCTCTTGGGCCTGGTGCCCCATGCCGGGCGCGGTTCTTTGGCCTGGTGCCCCGTGCCGGGCGCGGCTCTTTGGCCTGGTGCCCCGTGCCGGGTGCGGTTCTTTGGCCTGGTGCCCCGTGCCGGGCGCGGCTCTTTGGCCTGGTGCCCCGTGCCGGGCGCGGTTCTTTGGCCTGGTGCCCCGTGCCGGGCGCGGTTCTTTGGCCTGGTGCCCCGTGCCGGGCGCGGCTCTTTGGCCTGGTGCCCCGTGCCGGGCGCGGCTCTTTGGCCTGGTGCCCCGTGCCGGGCGCGGTTCTTTGGCCTGGTGCCCCGTGCCGGGCGCGGTTCTTTGGCCTGGGGTGACCCTGCTTGGCCCCAGGACGGGAGGGAAATGCCTGCCGGCCCCAGGCCCTCCAGGGCAGCGGGGCGTCAGTGGGGCGGGGCCGTCGGGGGCAGTTTATGCAGGTGGGGAGATGTTTTGCTTTTCTGTGTCTCATAATAATTGGCAGCCCCCAGCTGGAAACTGTGGCACTAGGGTTGCTGTTCCTTCCAGGGTAGGGCCTGCCGTGGAGTGGGGAGCAGGAGAAGGGGCTCTGGGGGGGCTGTGCTGTGGGGGGGTCTCTGGGGGGGTTGTGCTGTGGGGGGGGCTCTGGGGGGCGGCTGTGCTGTGGGGGGCTGTGCTGAGGGGCGGGGCTCTGGGGAGGCTGTGCTGTGGGGTGGGGCTCGGGGGGGCTGCGCTGTGGGACTCTGGGGAGGGCTGTTCTGTGGGGCGGGGCTCTGGGAGGGTTGTGCTGTGGGGGGCTGTGCTGTGGGGCGGCGCTCTGGGGGGGTTGTGCTGTGGGGGGCTGTGCTGTGGGGCGGGGCTCTGGGGGGCGGAACCTGCAGAAGCAGCACCCCCTACCCGCCTTCCGCCCTGGCCCCCTGTGGGCCTGTGTGTGCCCCCAGGCCGCCCCCCGTTGCCCTTTGGCTGCCCCAGGCCACATGGGGGGCCCAGTGTTTCCTGGGGACACTTCGCACCTGAGCCCGGGCGGAGGAGCCGCCCCCCACGTCCTGACGCGTGTCTCTGTCCCCAGCTGGGGCATGGCCGTCAATGTGTATTCCACATCCGTGACCAGCGAGAACCTGAGTCGCCATGACATGCTGGCCTGGGTCAACGACTCCCTGCACCTCAACTACACCAAGATCGAACAGCTCTGCTCAGGTAGGGCCCAAGGCCCAGGGGCTGGGACGGGAGGGGGAGCCCAGGGACCGCGGCGAGCTGGGGGGCGGGTTTCCGGGCACCGCCGAGAGGGCCAAGTCAGGGCAAAATGCTGAGACAGGACGACTGCCAGCCCGGGCCTGGGTCCTTCCCCATGGGCCACCCAGCCAGCGACCCCGAGCGCGGCTGTTCCCCACCCTGGCCAGCAAGGAGCCGCACGAGCAACCCCCGAGACACCCAGAGCTCCCTGTGCCCCCCAGCTCCCCCACACAGGGGAGAGGTTATAACCCATCCCCCACCTCCCCTCGGACACCCCAGAGCTCCCTGTGCCCCCCCCAGCCCCCCTCACACAGGGGAGAGGTTATAACCCATCCCCCACCTCCCCTCGGACACCCCAGAGCTCCCTGTGCCCCCCAGCTCCCCCACACAGGGGAGAGGTTATAACCCATCCCCCACCTCCCCTCAGACACCCCAGTGCTCCCTGTGCCCCCCAGCCCCCCTCACACAGGGGAGAGGTGATAACCCATCCCCCACCTCCCCTCAGACACCCCAGTGCTCCCTGTGCCCCCCAGCCCCCCTCACACAGGGGAGAGGTTCTAACCCATCCCCCACCTCCCCTCAGACACCCCAGTGCTCCCTGTGCCCCCCAGCCCCCCTCACACAGGGGAGAGGTGATAACCCATCCCCCACCTCCCCTCAGACACCCCAGTGCTCCCTGTGCCCCCCAGCTCCCCTCACACAGGGGAGAGGTTATAACCCATCCCCCACCTCCCCTCAGACACCCCAGTGCTCCCTGTGCCCCCCAGCCCCCCTCACACAGGGGAGAGGTGATAACCCATCCCCCACCTCCCCTCAGACACCCCAGTGCTCCCTGTGCCCCCCAGCCCCTCCTTACACAGGGGAGAGGTTCTAACCCTTCCCCCACCTCCCCTCAGACACCCCAGTGCTCCCTGTGCCCCCCAGCCCCTCCTTACACAGGGGAGAGGTTCTAACCCTTCCCCCACCTCCCCTCAGACACCCCAGTGCTCCCTGTGCCCCCCAGCCCCCCCTTACACAGGGGAGAGGTTGTAACCCATCCCCCACCTCCTCTCACACACCCCAGTGCCCCCTGTGCCCCCCAGCTCCCCCACACAGGGGAGAGGTTCTAACCCCTCCCCCACCTCCCCTCGGACACCCCAGAGCTCCCTGTGCCCCCCAGCTCCCCCCACACAGGGGAGAGGTTATAACCCATCCCCCACCTCCCCTCACACACCCCAGAGCTCCCTGTGCCCCCCAGCTCCCCCCACACAGGGGAGAGGTTATAACCCATCCCCCACCTCCCCTCACACACCCCAGTGCTCCCTGTGCCCCCCCAGCCCCCCCTCACACAGAGGAGAGGTTCTAACCCATCCCCCACCTCCCCTCAGACACCCCAGTGCTCCCTGTGCCCCCCAGCACCCCCACACAGGGGAGAGGTTATAACCCGTCCCCCACCTCCCCTCAGACATCCCTGTGCCCCCCAGCCCCCCCTCACACAGGGGAGAGGTTCTAACCCATCCCCCACCTCCCCTCAGACACCCCAGTGCTCCCTGTGCCCCCCAGCCCCCCCACACAGGGGAGAGGTTCTAACCCCTCCCCCACCTCCCCTCGAACACCCCAGTGCTCCCTATGCCCCCCCAGCCCCCCCTCACACAGGGGAGAGGTTCTAACCCATCCCCCACCTCCCCTCAGACACCCCAGAGCTCCCTGTGCCCCCCAGCTCCCCCCACACAGGGGAGAGGTTATAACCCATCCCCCACCTCCCCTCGGACACCCCAGTGCTCCCTGTGCCCCCCAGCCCCCCCACACAGGGGAGAGGTTATAACCCATCCCCCACCTCCCCTCAGACACCCTAGTGCTCCCTGTGCCCCCCAGCCCCCCTTACACAGGGGAGAGGTTATAACCCATCCCCCACCTCCCCTCAGACACCCCAGTGCTCCCTGTGCCCCCAGCCCCCCCCACACAGGGGAGAGGTTATAACCCATCCCCCACCTCCCCTCAGACACCCCAGCGCTCCCTGTGCCCCCCCAGCCTCCCTGACACAGGGGAGAGGTTATAACCCATCCCCCACCTCCCCTCGGACACCCCAGTGCTCCCTGTGCCCCCCAGCCCCCCTCACACAGGGGAGAGGTTATAACCCATCCCCCACCTCCCCTCACACACCCCAGTGCTCCCTGTGCCCCCCAGCCCCTCCTCACACAGGGGAGAGGTTATAACCCATCCCCCACCTCCCCTCAGACACCCCAGTGCTCCCTGTGCCCCCCCAGCCCCCTTACACAGGGGAGAGGTGATAACCCATCCCCCACCTCCCCCAGACACCCCAGTGCTCCCTGTGCCCCCCAGCCCCCTTACACAGGGGAGAGGTGATAACCCATCCCCCCACCTCCCCTCACACACCCCAGTGCCCCCTGTGCCCCCCAGCCCCCCTCACACAGGGGAGAGGTTCTAACCCATCCCCCACCTCCCCTCAGACACCCCAGTGCTCCCTGTGCCCCCCAGCCCCCTTACACAGGGGAGAGGTGATAACCCATCCCCCCACCTCCCCTCACACACCCCAGTGCCCCCTGTGCCCCCCAGCCCCCTTACACAGGGGAGAGGTGATAACCCATCCCCCACCTCCCCCAGACACCCCAGTGCTCCCTGTGCCCCCCAGCCCCCTTACACAGGGGAGAGGTGATAACCCATCCCCCCACCTCCCCTCAGACACCCCAGTGCTCCCTGTGCCCCCCAGCCCCCTTACACAGGGGAGAGGTGATAACCCATCCCCCACCTCCCCCAGACACCCCAGTGCTCCCTGTGCCCCCCAGCCCCCTTACACAGGGGAGAGGTGATAACCCATCCCCCCACCTCCCCTCAGACACCCCAGTGCTCCCTGTGCCCCCCAGCCCTCCTTACACAGGGGAGAGGTTCTAACCCTCCCCCCGACTCCGGACAGGCTCTCCCAGTGCCAAAGGAGCAGCCCCAGTCCCAGGGCGATTTACCCCTCAGGTCTCACCCCAGGGCTCGCTGGGCCCGGCCTGTGGCATCTCGCATCCAGGTTTATTAGTAAGCGAAAGAAAGAAAAGGTTGAGAGTAAAAATTTTAAAGGGAACAAAATTCCATCCACCCGTCACAAGTCTGCCGCCTGCTCCGTCTCTGGCGTCAGCCCTTCCGGGCCCCGCTCAGAGGAGCCCCCAGGGCCCGTGGAGGGAACCCTGTTCTTCCAGCCATGGCGCCGGGGGTGCTCCGCGTTGGTGTCGGGCTTGTCCCAGCGCCGCAGATGGGAGACTTGGATGAGCAGTATCCGGTTGGGCTGCGCGGGCGCGGGAGGGGTGCGGGCCGGTCGCGCCTTTTGGAGTTTGCCGCGGCCCGACTCCCCTGTTGCCTCGTTGCCGCCCTTGGCTGCAGACAGCTCCAGCGTGTCTCCTCCTCACGCTCTGTGGGGAGAAATTGCGTTCTAGTTCGTTAAGTGCTGGTCTGGTTCTCATTCACGCGGGGAGTTAGCTGGCGGTGGTCAGTCGTTCCTGCGCAGTCCCTCTGGGGCAGCGCGCCGCCAGGTGGGCCCCTCGGGCCTTTACTTCGGAAAAAACGAGTGAGCAAGAACAAGGTAGAAGCACAGAGACAACGTGGAATGACAAAATGCCTGGAGCCCCAGGCTGGGAAGCTGCGAAACGCCGCGACCCTACGCCCGCTTCAGACTCCTGTATTGGCGCCTGGGTGAGGCGCGTTCCTTGTCGCAGCCCCGCGGCCAGGCCTCGCGAGGACGGAGCGGAGGCTGCTCCCGCGACGCTTTGACAAAGCGCTCGAGCCCCGGTCAGACAGGGGGCAGGCGTCTGTCACAGAGGAAACCCTCACGCTCTCTTGCACCAAGACTGGCGCAGAGAGGTCTCGCCGGCCCGCTCCCTCGCGCCCCGAATTAGCGCGGGAGATAAGCCAGGCCGTGCCCCCGTGCTGCACCCACGACAGAACCCGATCCCCGGTGGGCACAAAGCGCGGCACCGGTTACCCCGGCACTGGAGGGGTCTGGCAGCTGGGCCCCTGACAAGCCCAGGGCACAGCCAGCACTGACTGGACCCGCGGCCCGAAGGAGGCTAGGCCCAAATCTCCCAAACCCTTGTCTTGCCCACCGTCACTGCCGGCATCGCGGCAAACCTTGTCCGGCCACCTGGGCTCTTCGGTGTCCCCCTGGGGCTCGTCATCGCGACGTCGCCGCTCGGCCTCGCTGCAGACTCCCACCAGCAGGAGCGTTTTCTCCAGCAAGAGTCCACGCGGCTTGCCAAGGACATCGACCGCGGCTTTCTCATCACCCCCGTGGGTGCGAGGGAGCCCCCCTGCCCGGCCCCCCCAACCAGCTAGGTGCCCTCCTCCCCCGGTGTGACGGACCGGGCCGTGTCTGGGCACAGCTGCGGGCGTCCGCTCAGGGCGAATTGCTCGAATCCGGGGCTCTTTACAGTCCCCCTGACTGGCGACCTCTCCAAACAGGCCACAAACCAGTCTCACAGAGCGCTTCAGCTGCCTGCCTGAAGCCTCCCGAGCAAAACCCCTCCGACACCCCAGCAATATCCGTGCCCCAGATGGCCCCGGGCCTCAGACACAGGTGGGGGGTCCTAGCACCCAATCCCACCTACCCCGAACAAGTTCTGTCTGGTCCCAAGAAACCAGCCACAGATCCCTGGTCAATTTACCCTCTGGACCTTACCCACAAATCACGCTGGGCCAATCCTTTAGAATCTATATCTAAAGGTTTATTATCACAAGAAAGAAAAGCATGAGAGTAAGGTTATTAAAGTACAGTACGTTACATGCACCGAATCTCCCAGTTCTCGATGCAGGCTCTAGCAGAGATGTACAGCTGCTGGTTTAAAAGTTCTTATTGCACATCCTACGATCAGGATGGGTTCACAGGTCTTCCGGGCTCTTCAATCCCTGCAATGCTGCCTCTGGGATGAAGTGCTGAGCTGAGAACAAAATAGCATCGACCACATGGCCTCTTTATACTCCTTCCTGGCCTCTTCTAGTATGTAGCAGGTCACCTGGTCAGAGGCCAATCTCTATGTTCCCTGCTGGCTGCCCTCAGGTGACAAATCCCATTCTTTGGGTGTGTCCATAGCCTATTGAGAGCCATTGTTCCACAGGGCTTTGCTACTCAGCCTGTCCATAGCCATGCTTAACCACATTCACAGAAATATTCAGCTTCCACACAGATTACAGATTCCTACCTACACACACAGACATTATACACTCACATAAGTAGCGTACATAAGATCAACAAACAATAATCTCTCATTCAATACCCCACATGGCTCCCCCCACACCAATTTCTGGGGCCAACACCCCCACCTAGGGGTGCAGCAGCGATCTGGCTGCTTCCCTCCAATTCAGCAACGTGACACCCGGCCAGCCGGAAACTAAAACACACACCTAGCAACTGGTCCCAGTCCTCTCCGCAGCCCCACCCCCTCTCTTCAGTTCCTGTTCCCTGCTGTTGCCTGGTGCTCCGGCGCTGAGCGAGGGACACGCCCCCCGTGAGCCCGGCCCGGCCTCCCCCTCATGCAGACAGTGCTGCAGTGCCCAGGGAAACTGAGGCACACACAGAGTCACTCCAGAGCAGCACAGGGCAGTAGAATTGCACCCACTGCACAGAGCAGACAGTGAATACAAACCAGAGTGTGCACTGTCTACAGGAGTGAGTACAGTCCCCACTGCGTCAGTGTCCAGACTGGTCTTACCACCCGCACTATCCAGCCTGCTGGTCTCCGTGCCGTCACTGGGCACCCCCCGGTACCGGTCTCCCAGATCTGTACCCCCCATCCACACTCCACCATCTCCAGCAGAAGATCTAGAGACGGAAGGGGGCAGATTACGATGAGCCTGACATGCAACAACTGACACGTGGTCCTCTCCTCCGGTGGAGGTGCTTATCCCTGCCGATCCCGCGCCTGCGCCAGCCGGACACAACCTGAGGACTTATCCAGAAGGGTCGCTCCCAGCCAGGAGGCTGCGTTATCGGAGTGCAAGGAAAACAGCCAGAGTCGGAAAGAGCCTGCAGCCTTCCGCCAAAGCGACAATTGCGCCTCCTTTAGCTGGAGCAGTCGTGGCAAACACCAGCCGCAGCCCCCAGCTAATGAGAGGGCCGACAAAGGGCACGGACTCTGATTTCTGCACCCACAGCCCAGCTCTTTCGTGGCTGACGCTGCGAACCGGCGATCTAAGACCCCTCAATAGAAATCCAATATTCAGGCCAAGCATCTGGCCTCGTTCGGGAGAAGAGCGTCGTTCCTCCTCGGCGCTTCAGCTGCGGGTAGCAAATGATACGGCACTTGTAGCCCAGCGCGATTTTGACAGTGACGCAAAACTAACACAGCTGGTGCAACGTCTTCCTGAGGCGTATTAAATCTGGGTCAGGAGGGGTGCGCTGCTGTGACGGCGCGTTGGGGGTCCCCTGTCTCCTGCACCCCCGTAATGGCACGAACAGACTCCCCCAGCCAGTAGAATAGAGGTGGTTTATTGCTGCTCCAGGATACAGCACAGCACAGATGTCATCAGGCTACAGGGCAGGCCTAGGATGCCTCAGCCCCCCTTGATATGGGGGGGGGTCTCGGCTTCTAAACCCCCCAGCCTGTAGCTGAGGCTGCTTCCTCCATCCTCCCAGCCAGGAACTAACTCCCCCTCTCCAAGCCCTGCCCCCAGCCAGGGCAGCATCCACCTCCCTTTGTTTCTCCCCATGGGGGGTTGGCTGGTTCAACCGGTACGGAGTCACCTTTGCATAGTGAGGTTTTCCCGGCTGGGTCTTGCTCCAGACAGCAGAGGTCACCACAGCCCAGCAAGTGCCCCCACTACGTCACAGCTGCATCCCGCTCAGCACCGCAAAGGCCCTCCGCGCTGCCGACCCCGCGGCAAGAGCCACGGCCACATCCATAGTGATGTCTGCAAGCAGCGGGCGTTCCCCGGCAGAGGTGGAGGAATTACCGTTGGCTGAAGACAGACTCTGTGCTGCGAAGAGGGACGACGTCCTCCGTTCCAGCAAAGACTCACGTGCCACCGGACGCCGCAGGAGGCGTCCCATGCCCCACCAGAGACCCAGGCCGAGCACCAGCAAGCTCCGAACTCCCGCTCGGCCAGCCCACTGGCCTCCAAGCAGCACGTCTGAGGCTTTGGCCAAGGGCCTGTGCGACCTCTCCTCTCCGCCAGCGCCGCCCGAGTGCGCCACCGGCCAGCATCCCCTGTGCCCTTTGGACAGCCGGTGGGCGTGGCCTCTCCGCCAGCGCCGCCCGAGTGCACCACCGGCCAGCATCCCCTGCGCCCTTTGGACAGCCGGTGGGCGCGACCTCTCCTCTCCGCCAGCGCCGCCCGAGTGCGCCACCGGCCAGCATCCCCTGCGCCCTTTGGACAGCCGGTGGGCACAACCTCTCCTCTCCGCCAGCACCGCCCGAGTGCGCCACCGGCCAGCATCCCCTGCGCCCTTTGGACAGCCGGTGGGCAGCAGTTCCCACGGACCGCGGAGATCACCGGTGTGGCTGTTCCATTCCCCCGACGCCAGTTCCTCCAACCTCCCTCCCCGAAGCCCTGCTCCGTCACGAGTCCCACAGCTGCGCCCTGGAGCTATCGAGGGGGCTGCCCCGCATTTTACTGCAACGATTCCTGATGGAAAAAAGAGCAGAGGGTAGTGGCCCTCCTCGCCCTCCCTCAGCTACACGGATACCTCCCCAAGCCGTGGCGCCCGACGGCCACGCTCACGGCAGCGACTCCGGCGCTGGGTGAAGGAGGCCGGTTTGCGACCTGCAGGAGCCAGAACTATCCACCCAGCGCACAGGCGCTTTCTCCGTGTCACGGTGGCTTCTGCTCACTTCCTTGCGGGCTTTCTTCCGCCCTCAGGGTGTGTCCCCAGACAGGCGGTGGCCACAGCACAACTAGCCGCAAGGGCATCGCCACCTTCCCCTCCTCAGGCAACGGCCTTATCCGAGGCCCCTCTCAGCAAGCCACAGGAGACGTGCTCCTCCTTGCCGAGAGGTTTTCCGAGTCCCTCGGCTTCGTCATCACTGGGCAGAAATCCGCCCTCTGCCCCACCCAGTCCTTGGGCTCCCCGGATTCTCCGACAGCGTGTGCGAGCCTCCCAGAGCAGCGTTTGGCGGCGGTAGGATGCAGGCAGTCCCCCGACTTGGGGGGCGCCTGGCACCACGACATACGCCAGTCCTCCCGCTCGCCTGCACGTTGGCGGCGTTCGGCACTGGCCCACCACACAGCAGCGCTCAGACCCCGAGCACCCTTCCCTCGCCACGCGGGTAGGCCAGACCTCGAAGCCCGGTCCATCCGGCACCGCCATCCAAACAGACGCCCCCGGCCGCTTCCCTCCTGGGCTGGGGGCCTGCTTCTGGCACCACGGCGCTCAGGGCAAACGGGCCACCGAGGGGTCTCCCGGAGCGCGGAGCTGTGCGCAGTGCGTGCAGGCACTTCTGCCATGGGGGCCGCCTCACCGACAGCGTCACTACGATGGTCTGCGCCAACCGCCAGGGAGGGGGCTCGTTCTCGACTCCCGGTGCGCGGGTGGTACTCCTTTGGAATCGGTGTATCCACCACAGCAGGGCATCTCACCTGCAGCCGGAACGCTGTGGCCGATACCCTTGGCCGCCATTCGCAACAGGCCTCCATGGGCGGTTCACGCGCAGGACCCGCGCCATCTATTCCACAAGGGGACTGGCCATCTGCAGACCTCTGTGCCACAAGCCGGAACACCAAGTGCCCCAGTATTGCTGGAGAGCAGCCACCGGACCCAAGGAACGCCCACCTTGGCCACACGTTCCCTCCTCTCCCGCTCGCTCCCAGGGCGAGTAATCCCCAGAGCCCTGGCGTGGCCCAGGCAGACTTGGCTTCCCATGTCTCTGACCTCCCTGCCCGCTTCCAAACTCCAGATCTCCTGTCCCCGGACGGAGACGTTCTCCTCCACCTCAGCCACGAACACTGCGCCCCACGGGGCAGAGCAGAGGCGCTCACAAGTAAAGAGCCCCTCTTCGCTCAGTGCTGGGCCGCGCTCTGTGCCAGTTCCATCGCTCGGCGTGCACTGGCGGCCATCGCGCCTTCCACCCTCCGACTGGCGCCGTCTCAGGACTCGCGCATCCTAGTTCCAAGAGGACTTTGAAAGGGCTACCCACTCTGCTTCCGTCTTGACTATCCGGAACAGTTTGGTATCGTCTGCAAACGTTACCACCTCCCTGCTGACCCCTTTCTCCAGATCATTTATGAATAAGTTGAAGAGGATTGGTCCCAGGACTGACCCTTGGGGGACACCACTCGTTACCCCTCTCCAGTCTGAACATTTCCCATTTATTCCTCCCTTTGTTTGATTGGATAGTTAGAAGCAGCGGGTCAGGGCCATAGGGGAGCAGTAGGGAGGAGGGATACTAAGGCGAGAATCCACACAAACAAAGAGCTGTTGGCACCTTCATTGAGCGTCACTGAGCCCCCAGGCAGCCCCGCCTCTCTCCCTGGGAACAGGGTTGTTATCGTCTCAGGCTGGCCCTAGGTGTCCTGGCGAGTCAGGGGTAGTTGAAGCAAAATGCAGGACAACTGAGACTCCCACATGACAGAACTGACAGGCAGAAACACAAGCTCACAGAGCAGACAGCAACACCCAGTAAAGCCCCAGGGGCAAAGTGAATCTCAGGGGCCGTGGGGAGCAAACAGAGCAAGGGAGGAGCCCAGGGGCCACAGAGAGCTGGTGGGTCGAGGGGGGAGCCCCAGGGCCATGACGAGTTGGCAGAGGTGTAGGGAGCTGGCAGGCCAGGGGTGCAGGCAGGGACCTGGCGGGCTGGGGGTGTGGGCCGGGTGCTGGCGGGCTGGGGGTGCAGGCAGGGACCTGGCCAGCTAGGGGTGCGGGCAGGGACCTGGTGGGCTGGGGGTACATAGAATCATAGAATAATAGGACTGGAAGGGACCTCGAGAGGTCATCGAGTCCAGCCCCCCGCCCTCAAGGCAGGATCAAGCTCCGTCTACACCCCAGGCAGGGTGCGGGCGGGCTGGGGGTGCTGGCGGGGGCCTGGCGGGCTGGGGGTGCGGGCGGGTGCTGGCAGGCTGGGGGTGCTGGCGGGGAGTTGGGGGTGCGGCCAGGGCAGCAAGGACTGGGGGTGCGGGCAGGGACCTGGCGGGCTGGGGGTGTGGGCAGGTGCTGGTGGGCTGGGGGTGCGGGCAGGGCAGCAGGGACTGGGGGTGCGGGCAGGTGCTGGTGGGCTGGGGGTGCGGGCAGGGCAGCAGGGACTGGGGGTGCGGGCAGGGACCTGGTGGGCTGGGGGTGCGGGCGGGTGCTGGCAGGCTGGGGGTGCGGGCGGGCTGGGGGTGTGGCCAGGGCAGCAGGGACTGGGGGTGCGGGCGGGCTGGGGGTGCTGGCGGGGGCCTGGCGGGCTGGGGGTGCGGGCGGGTGCTGGCAGGCTGGGGGTGCTGGCGGGGAGTTGGGGGTGCGGCCAGGGCAGCAAGGACTGGGGGTGCGGGCAGGGACCTGGCGGGCTGGGGGTGCGGGCAGGTGCTGGTGGGCTGGGGGTGCGGGCAGGGCAGCAGGGACTGGGGGTGCGGGCAGGGACTTGGTGGGCTGGGGGTGCGGGCGGGTGCTGGCAGGCTGGGGGTGCGGGCGGGCTGAGGGTGTGGCCAGGGCAGCAGGGACTGGGGGTGCGGGCGGGTGCTGGCGGGCTGGGGGTGTGGGTGGGCAGCTGGGGGTGCGGCCAGGGCAGCAGGGACTGGGGGTGGGGGCAGGACTGCGCCGTTCCCGGGGCATGGAAGCCAAGTGCCCCGTGCCCGTGCTGCCCGCAGGTGCTGCCTACTGCCAGTTCATGGACATGCTGTTCCCGGGCTGCGTGCACCTGCGCAAGGTGAAGTTCCAGGCCAAGCTGGAGCACGAATTCATCCACAACTTCAAGGTGCTGCAGGCCGCCTTCAAGAAGATGGGGGTGGACAAGGTGGGTCCCTGCCGGGCTGCTCGCCCTCTGCCCTCGCTGGGGGCCCGTAGCCTGGCAGGACGACACCCCTGCCGCTGACTGCCCCTGCCAGGCCCTGAGCCGCGTGCCCAAGGCTCTGCCAGCCCTGCAGTGGGCGCACCCAGATGCCCAACTGTGAGCTTGAGACTAACGTGGACAAGAGAGAACCACCAGGCCCCTCCCTGTGCCACCCACCAGCCGCCCCGTGCCAGCCACCCCTGCACACCCGCCAGCACCGCCTGTGCCACCCGCCCGTGCACACCCGCCAGCACCGCCTGTGCCACCCGCCCCTGCACACCCGCCAGCACCGCCTGGGCCACCCGCCCGTGCACACCCGCCAGCACCGCCTGTGCCACCCGCCCCTGCACACCCGCCAGCACCGCCTGGGCCAGCCACCCGTGCACACCCGCCAGCACCGCCTGGGCCAGCCGCCCCCTGCACACCCGCCAGCACCGCCTGGGCCACCCGCCCCTGCACACCCGCCAGCACCGCCTGGGCCACCCGCCCGTGCACACCCGCCAGCACCGCCTGGGCCACCCGCCCCTGCACACCCGCCAGCACCGCCTGGGCCACCCGCCCCTGCACACCCGCCAGCACCGCCTGTGCCACCCGCCCCTGCACACCCGCCAGCACCGCCTGGGCCACCCGCCCGTGCACACCCGCCAGCCCCGCCTGGGCCAGCCGCCCCCTGCACACCCGCCAGCCCCGCCTGTGCCACCCGCCCCTGCACACCCGCCAGCACCGCCTGTGCCACCCGCCCCTGCACACCCGCCAGCCCCACCTGTGCCACCCGCCAGCACCGCCTGGGCCAGCCACCCGCCAGCACCGCCTGTGCCAGCCGCCCCCTGCACACCCGCCAGCACCGCCTGGGCCAGCCGCCCCCTGCACACCCGCCAGCACCGCCTGGGCCACCCGCCCCTGCACACCCGCCAGCACCGCCTGTGCCACCCGCCCCTGCACACCCGCCAGCACCGCCTGGGCCACCCGCCCGTGCACACCCGCCAGCACCGCCTGGGCCACCCGCCCGTGCACACCCGCCAGCACCGCCTGGGCCAGCCACCCGCCAGCACCGCCTGTGCCAGCCGCCCCCTGCACACCCGCCAGCACCGCCTGTGCCAGCTGCCCCTGCACACCCGCCAGCACCGCCTGTGCCAGCCACCCCTGCACACCCGCCAGCACTGCTTGTGCCAGCCACCCCTGCACACCCGCCAGCACCGCCTGTGCCAGCCACCCCTGCACACCCGCCAGCACCGCCTGGGCCAGCCACCCCTGCACACCTGCCAGCACCGCCTGTGCCAGCCGCCCCCTGCACACCCGCCAGCACCGCCTGTGCCACCCGCCCCTGCACACCCGCCAGCACCGCCTGGGCCAGCCACCCCTGCACACCCGCCAGCACCGCCTGGGCCAGCCACCCCTGCACACCTGCCAGCACCGCCTGTGCCAGCCGCCCCCTGCACACCCGCCAGCACCGCCTGTGCCACCCGCCCCTGCACACCCGCCAGCACCGCCTGTGCCAGCCGCCCCCTGCACACCCGCCAGCACCGCCTGTGCCAGCCGCCCCTGCACACCCGCCAGCACCGCCTGTGCCAGCCGCCCCTGCACAACCGCCAGCACCGCCTGTGCCAGCTGCCCCTGCACACCCGCCAGCACCGCCTGGGCCAGCCACCCCTGCACACCCGCCAGCACCGCCTGTGCCAGCCGCCCCCTGCACACCCACCAGCACCGCCTGTGCCAGCCGCCCCCTGCACACCCGCCAGCACCGCCTGTGCCACCCGCCCCTGCACACCCGCCAGCACCGCCTGGGCCAGCCACCCCTGCACACCCGCCAGCACCGCCTGTGCCACCCGCCCCTGCACACCTGCCAGCACCGCCTGTGCCAGCCACCCCTGCACACCCGCCAGCACCGCCTGGGCCACCCGCCCCTGCACACCCGCCAGCACCGCCTGGGCCAGCCGCCCCTGCACACCCGCCAGCACCGCCTGGGCCAGCCGCCCCCTGCACACCCGCCAGCACCGCCTGGGCCAGCCGCCCCCTGCACACCCGCCAGCACCGCTTGTGCCAGCCGCCCCTGCACACCCGCCAGCACCGCCTGTGCCACCCGCCCCTGCACACCCACCAGCACCGCCTGTGCCACCCGCCCCTGCACACCCGCCAGCACCGCCTGTGCCACCCGCCCCTGCACACCCGCCAGCACCGCCTGTGCCAGCCGCCCCCTGCACACCCGCCAGCACCGCCTGTGCCAGCCGCCCCCTGCACACCCGCCAGCACCGCCTGTGCCACCCGCCCCTGCACACCCGCCAGCACCGCCTGTGCCAGCCGCCCCCTGCACACCCGCCAGCACCCCCTGTGCCAGCCGCCCCCTGCACACCCGCCAGCACCGCCTGGGCCACCTGCCCCTGCAGACCCGCCAGCACCCCCTGTGCCAGCCGCCCCCTGCACACCCGCCAGCACCGCCTGTGCCAGCCGCCCCTGCACACCCGCCAGCACCGCCTGTGCCAGCCGCCCCTGCACACCCGCCAGCACCGCCTGTGCCAGCCGCCCCCTGCACACCCGCCAGCACCGCCTGTGCCAGCCACCCCCTGCACACCCCGTGCCAGCCGTCTCTGTGCCACCCGCCAGCAACCCCTGTGCCAGCCACCCCTGCCCACCCGCCAGCACCCCTGTCCACCAAGCCCCCATTCTTGCCAGTAGCCCCTCACGTGCCTGCCAGCTAACCCCCTCCAGCTTCCCCTGTGCCTGCTGGCCCCCCTGCACACCCACCATGGGCTGCCTGAGATGGGGCAGGGAGTGATGGCCTCACCCCAGAGTGGCAGCAGCCGTGGCTGTGGCCAAATGCCAGATAACCGGTGAGTGGGGGCGTGGGGCTGTGGGGGGCCTGGGGAGGTGGAGGCCCGGGGCCCAGCCAGTCCCTTGGGCCCTTCCTCACGGGGCTGGCGCTGCCCTTGCAGATCATCGCGGTGGAGAGGCTGGTGAAAGGGAAGTTCCAGGATAACTTTGAGTTCATTCAGTGGTTCAAGAAGTTCTTCGACGCCAACTACGACGGGAAGGAGTACAACCCGCTGCTGGCGCGGCAGGGCCAGGACGTGGCGCCGTCTCCAAATCCAGGTGATCAGAACTTCAACAAACCCAAGAAACCCATTGGCACTGCAGGTAATGACGTCCCCCCCCTCGGAGGCAGCTGGCACCCCCGCCCCTGCGCCCACAGGAGCCCGGCTCCGCCCAGCTTGCTAGCATGGCCTTCGGCTGCTTGCCCCGGCCCCCGGCCGGCGGGGCTCCCCTTGCGCGGCGTCGGCTTAGGAGTGCCCGGCCGGCGGTGCCAAGCAGGTTTGGAGGGGAGAGCGGGCGCGTTCTGAGCTGGGGCTGCGTCGGCGTCTGACCCCCGAGGGCCTGCCAGCATCGCGGGCGGGCGTGGCCGGGCCCGGGGGAGGGGGTTGGCTGCCAGGCCCGCTGGGACCCTGGCTCTCCCGACACGGGATCTGGTGCCATCCGCTCCCTAGACCTCACCTGGGGCAGCAGGTTCCCTGGCACCGAGGGCCCTGCCAGCCTGCAGCCACTCAGTGCCCGGGTGCGATTCCGTTCCCCCCGCTCTCTGCTTGCTCGGCAGTGTGGGCCCCTCGCCGGTGCTCTCGGCATCCCCGGCCCCTGCGCTTGCAGATCCCCGCCAGCTGCTACCGGCACGCACCCTCACTGGGACAGTGCAAAGCTCGGCCTCCCCCCCCCGGTGCCTGGCCTCCCCCGCCAGCGCCTGGCTTCCCCCGCCTGCCCTCTCCAACCCGGCACCTGGCCTCCCCCCCCCCCCGGTGCCTGGCTTCCCCCGCCTGCCCTCCCCAACCCGGCACCTGGCCTCCCCCCCCCGCCTGCCCTCCCCAACCCGGCACCCGGCCTCCCCCACCGGTGCCTGGCCTCCCCCGCCAGCGCCTGGCTTCCCCCGCCTGCCCTCTCCAACCCGGCACCTGGCCTCCCCCCCCCCGGTGCCTGGCTTCCCCCGCCTGCCCTCCCCAACCCGGCACCTGGCCTCCCCCCCCCGCCTGCCCTCCCCAACCCGGCACCCGGCCTCCCCCACCGGCGCCTGGCCTCCCCCGCCTGCCCTCCCCAACCCGGCACCTGGCCTCCCCCCCCCCGGTGCCTGGCTTCCCCCGCCTGCCCTCTCCAACCCGGCACCTGGCCTCCCCCCCCCGGTGCCTGGCTTCCCCCGCCTGCCCTCTCCAACCCGGCACCTGGCCTCCCCCCCCCCGGTGCCTGACTTCCCCCGCCTGCCCTCCCCAACCCGGCACCCGGCCTCCCCCGCCGGCGCCTGGCCTCCCCCACCTGCCCTCCCCAACCCGGCACCCGGCCTCCCCCGCCGGCACCTGGCCTCCCCCGCCTGCCCTCCCCAACCCGGCACCCGGCCTCCCCCGCCAGCGCCTGGCTTCCCCCGCCTAGCGCTTGGCCTCCCATTTCCTCTCCAGGGGCAGGACTTGAGCTTGTGCTCCTTCCCATGCCCATCTCGGTCCTGCCCAGCCCCGCGCCCCCCCATTCTGGCTCCAGCTCCCCCATGGGACCTGTGCCCCAGGCTGGGGGGCAGCGGTGCCCACCGTGGCACTAGTGCCTGTCTGCACGGGTGTGACAAGTTGAGCCTGTTCCCCAGTGTTCTGATCACAGCCCTGGGCCCACCTGCCTGCCCTCTGGGGCGCCCACCGCCCTGTGCAGCTGGGCCAGAAGCCCTGGTCTCCCCAGCCACGGCCCGGAGCTGGGGTAACCGTCCCTGCAGAGCAGCGCAGAGGCCGAGCCAGGGTCGGATAGAGGGACGGGCTAGCACCCTGGAGCCCCGCCCGCAGGGCCAGAGCTGGCTAAGTCCATCGGACACGGCACGCAGGGCCGTGCAGAGAGCACAGCGTTCACGCCCCTTGCCAGAAACACGCAGCTGTGGTTCTGCCCCAGCAGGTGTTGCTCTGCCCCCCAGCAGCTGTGGCCCTGCCCCCCCCAGCAGGTGTTGCTCTGCTCCCCAACAGCTGTGGTTCTGCCCCCCAACAGGTGTCGCCCAGCCCCCCAAGAGCTGTTGCCCTGGGGTTGCTAAGCACAGTGTGTTCGGCACAGCCGGCAGGGCAGCTCGCAGGGAAACCAGGCAGCGCAAAGCAAGCTCCTGAGCTAAAGCACAAGCAGGCCAGCTCCTGCCCCCCAGCGCAGGGCTCCTCGCGGCCGAGCGCTGAGCCCGCTCCCACACCCTCTGTCCGCCTGGCTCTGGGCTCTGGCTCTGCGGGCGCTTGCTCTCAGCGAGGGGCCCGTTCAAGGCAGCTGAAGCCAATGGCTGTAGGGTTTCCCCAGAGGGTCCTTTCACCAGCCCATCCCAAAGAAAAGAGCCAGTTCCAGGGGGATTTCACCAGGTGGCAGGTCACATGTCTTTGTAGGACCAATCACACATCCGGCTTACAGGAGAAACAAAACCATGGGAGAGTCATCCTAATACAGTAGCCCAATGTCTGACACTGGAGCGCTGGAGTGTTATAGTCTTGCCTCTGGGGGGCGCTGTTGCCTCCCGCCATGGCGCTCGGCTGAGCTCTGCGCTGCTCCGCCGGGCCGCCGCACGGGAGTAAGCGGAGCAAGCCGCGGTTGGGCTCCCCCGCGGCGGCCCGGCAGAACGGCGCAGAACTCAGCCGAGCGCCACGGCGGGAGGGGAAGGGGGCGGGGTGGTGACATACATGCCCATGGGGCGGGGCCTGGACGAGCCTGCATCCTGCCGGAGACAGAGGGGAGGGAGAGAGAGCGAGAGGCAGGGGGCGGAGGAGAGAGAGAGCAAGAGGCGGGGGCGGAGGAGAGAGAGAGAGGCGGGGTGGAGGAGAGCAAGAGAGAGAGCGAGAGGCAGGGGAGGAGAGAGAGATCGAGAGGCAGGGAGGAGAGAGAGGGAGAGAGAGCAAGAGGCAGGGGACAAGAGAGAGAGAGTGAGAGGCGGGGGAGAGAAGAGAGAGAGAGAGATCAAGAGGCAGGGGAGAAGAGAGAGAGAGTGAGAGGTGGGGGGGAGAAGAGAGATCGAGAGGCGGGGAAGGAGAGAGAGAGAGAGAGAGAGAGAGGCAGGGGAGGAGAGAGAGTGAGAGGTGGGGGAGAGAAGAGAGAGAGAGAGATCAAGAGGCAGGGAGGAGAGAGAGAGGCGGGGGGAGAAAAAAGAGAGAGATCAAGAGGTGGGGGAGGAGAGAGAGAGAGAGAGAGAGCAAGAGGCAGGGGAGAAGAGAGAGCGAGAGGCGGGGGGAGAAAGAGAGAGAGATCGAGAGGCGGGGAAGAAGAGAGAGAGAGATCGAGAGGCGGGGAAGAAGAGAGAGAGAGAGCAAGAGGCAGGGGAGAAGAGAGAGAGCGAGAGCCGGGGGGAGGAAAGAGAGAGAGCGAGAGGCGGGGAAGGAGAGAGAGAGAGAGAGAGCAAGAGGCAGGGGAGAAGAGAGAGAGAGTGAGAGGTGGGGGGGGAGAAGAGAGATCGAGAGGCGGGGAAGGAGAGAGAGAGAGAGGCAGGGGAGGAGAGAGAGTGAGAGGTGGGGGGGAGAAGAGAGATCGAGAGGCGGGGAGGAGAGTGAGAGGCGGGGGGAGAAAAGAGAGAGATCAAGAGGCGGGGGAGGAGAGAGAGAGTGAGAAGTGGGGGGGAGAAGAGAGATCAAGAGGCGGGGGAGGAGAGAGAGAGCAAGAGGTGGGGGAGAAGAGAGAGAGCGAGAAGTGGGGGGAGAAGAGAGAGAGAGAGATCGAGAGGCGGGGGAGGAGAGAAAGAGCCTCCGGGGGGATCTGCCTTCGCTGGGGTCAACCCGCCCAGCATCCTCCCCCCTGGGGGCTGGGGCAGGGTGGCGCGGGGACCGGAGGAGCAAGGCCAATTGAGCGATGGCAGGGCAAGGGGTCTGAGCAGGGGTGGGGTGGAGGAGGGGCCCATAGATGTGGGGCAGGTTCTTGACTCTGCTTGGCACCTCCCCGCATGCTCCTGGCAAGGGGCCGCCCGTTCCAGGGGGCGTAAGGGCTGTGGGGCTACCCCACAGGAGGCCTCCTGCCCTGCCTTCCTTGGCCCCCACACCACCAACGGGGTGCTTTGTGTTGCCCATTGGGGGAAACTGAGGCAGAGAAGAGCCAACCCGCGTGTCCTGTCTGACGCTGGTGCTCGGAGCAGCACTCCCGGCTGCCCTCTGCCCCGGGCCCCCGCATGCCTGTGCCCCTTCCCCCTCCCTGCGGGGCGGGCTGGGACCTGCTAAGCTCTGGCTCTCTCCAGCCCCCCAGCGAATCTCCCCCACGGGCCCCAAGACGATCCAGGTCCCAGTCCGCGTGACCAACGTCGCCCCCAGCAACATCGCCCGGAAAAACCCGCCCGTGGCCCGCAACGGGGGCACCGAGGCCGACAACCAGATCCTGGAGCTCAACCAGCAGGTGAGCAGGGCGGGCACAGGCGCCAGTCTTGCAGGGGACGCTAGGGGGTTCAGGCGCCAATCCCGCAGGGGACGCTAGGGGGTTCAGGCGCCAGTCCCGCAGGGGACGCTAGGGGGTTCAGGCGCCAGTCTTGCAGGGGACGCTAGGGGGTTCAGGCGCCAGTCCCGCAGGGGACGCTAGGGGGTTCAGGCGCCAGTCCCGCAGGGGACGCTAGGGGGTTCAGGCGCCAGTCCCGCAGGGGACGCTAGGGGGTTCAGGCGCGAATCCCGCAGGGGACGCTAGGGGGTTCAGGCGCCAGTCCCGCAGGGGACATTAGGGGGTTCAGGCGCCAATCCCGCAGGGGACGCTAGGGGGTTCAGGCGCCAGTCCCGCAGGGGACGCTAGGGGGTTCAGGCGCCAATCCCGCAGGGGACGCTAGGGGGTTCAGGCGCCAATCCCACAGGGGACGCTAGGGGGTTCAGGCGCCAGTCCCGCAGGGGACGCTAGGGGGGTTCAGGCGCCAATCCCGCAGGGGACGCTAGGGGGGTTCAGGCGCCAATCCCGCAGGGGACGCTAGGGGGTTCAGGCGCCAATCCCGCAGGGGACGCTAGGGGGTTCAGGCGCCAGTCCCGCAGGGGACGCTAGGGGGTTCAGGCGCCAATCCCGCAGGGGACGCTAGGGGGTTCAGGGGCCAGTCCCGCAGGGGACGCTAGGGGGGTTCAGGCGCCAATCCCGCAGGGGACGCTAGGGGGTTCAGGCGCCAGTCTTGCAGGCGGTGCTGGGGGTTCAGGCGCCAGTCCCCCTGAGATTGCTAAGGGGTTCAGGCGCCAATCCCGCAGGGGACACTAGGGGGTTCAGGCGCCAGTCCCGCAGGGGATGCTAGGGGGGTCAGGTGCCAATCCCGCAGGGGACACTAGGGGGTTCAGGCGCCAGTCCTGCAGGGGATGCTAGGGGGGTCAGGTGCCAGTCCCGCCGCGAGTGTTAGGGGGTTTAGACACCAGTCCTGCAGGAGATAATAGGGGGTTCAGAGGCCAGTCCCGCAGGAGGTGCTAGGGGTTTCATGCGCCAATCCTGCAGGGGGCGCTAGGAGGTTCAGGGGCCAGTCCCTCAGGGCACTAGGGGGTTCAGGTGCTGGGGGATACAGGTACCAGTCCCACATGGGGAGCTAGGGGATTCAGGTGCTGGGGGTTACAGAGGCCATTCCCACAGAGGAAGCTAGGGGGTTCAGGTGCTGGGGGATACAGGTACCAGTCTCAAAGGCGGAGCTAGGGGGTTCAGGCGCTGGGGGATACAGATACCAGTCCCACGGGGAAGCTAGGGGGTTCAGGCGCTGGGGGATACAGGTACCAGTCTCACAGGCGGAGCTAGGGGGTTCAGGCGCTGAGGATACAGGTACCAGTCTCACAGGCGGAGCTAGGGGGTTCAGGCGCTGAGGATACAGGTACCAGTCTCACAGGTGGAGCTAGGGGGTTCAGGCGCTGAGGATACAGGTACCAGTCTCACAGGCGGAGCTAGCGGGTTCAGGCGCTGAGGATACAGGTACCAGTCTCACAGGCGGAGCTAGCGGGTTCAGGCGCTGAGGATACAGGTACCAGTCTCACAGGCGGAGCTAGGGGGTTCAGGCGCTGAGGATACAGGTACCAGTCTCACAGGCGGAGCTAGGGGGTTCAGGCGCTGAGGATACAGGTACCAGTCTCACAGGCGGAGCTAGGGGGTTCAGGCGCTGGGGGATACAGGTACCAGTCTCAAAGGCGGAGCTAGGGGGTTCAGGTGCTGGGGATACAGGTACCAGTCTCACAGGCGGAGCTAGGGGGTTCAGGTGCTGGGGGATACAGGTACCAGTCTCACAGGCGGAGCTAGCGGGTTCAGGCGCTGAGGATACAGGTACCAGTCTCACAGGCGGAGCTAGCGGGTTCAGGCGCTGAGGATACAGGTACCAGTCTCACAGGCGGAGCTAGGGGGTTCAGGCGCTGAGGATACAGGTACCAGTCTCACAGGCGGAGCTAGGGGGTTCAGGTGCTGAGGATACAGGTACCAGTCTCACAGGCGGAGCTAGGGGGTTCAGGCGCTGAGGATACAGGTACCAGTCTCACAGGCAGAGCTAGGGGGTTCAGGCGCTGAGGATACAGGTACCAGTCTCACAGGCAGAGCTAGCGGGTTCAGGCGCTGGGGGGCACAGGTGCCAGCTCCTCAGGCGCTGACAGCTCCTCTCCCCGCGGCGCCAGCTCCTGGACCTGAAGCTGACGGTGGACGGGCTGGAGAAGGAGCGCGATTTCTACTTCAGCAAACTGCGGGACATCGAACTGATCTGCCAGGAGCACGAGAGTGAGAACAGCCCGGTCATCGCGGGCATTATCGGCATCCTGTATGCCACCGAGGTCAGTGCCTGGCACGCCCACGGCCAGCACCCCGAGCCGGGACCGCTGGCCCTGCGCCCGGGACGGGCTGGTCTCTGGCCCTGTGACCGGGGCGGGCGGGGCTGGTCTTCGGCCCTGCCACCGGGGCGGGCGGGCTGGTCTGTATCCCTGCAACCGGGGCGGGCTGGTCTGTATCCCTGCAACCGGGGCGGGCTGGTCTGTGGCCCTGCGCCCGGGGCGGGCTGATCTGTGGCCCTGCGCCCGGGGCGGGCTGGTCTGTGTCTCTGCGCCCGGGGCGGGCTGGTCTGTGTCTCTGCGCCCGGGGCGGGCGGGCTGGTCTCTGGCCCTGTGACCGGGGCGGGCGGGCTGGTCTTCGGCCCTGCCACCGGGGCGGGCGGGCTGGTCTGTATCCCTGCAACCGGGGCGGGGCTGGTCTGTATCCCTGCAACCGGGGCGGGCTGGTCTGTGGCCCTGCGCCCGGGGCGGGCTGATCTGTGGCCCTGCGCCCGGGGCGGGCTGGTCTGTGTCTCTGCGCCCGGGGCGGGCTGGTCTGTGGCCCTGCGCCCGGGACGGGTGGGCTGGTCTGTGGCCCTGCGCCCGGGGCGGGCTGGTCTGTGGCCCTGCACCCGGAACGGGTGGGCTGGTCTGTGGCCCTGCGCCCGGGGCGGGCTGGTCTGTGGCCCTGCACCCGGAACGGGTGGGCTGGTCTGTGGCCCTGCGCCCGGGGCGGGCTGGTCTGTGGCCCTGCGCCCGGGGCGGGCTGGTCTGTGGCCCTGCGCCCGGGCGGGCTGGTCTGTGGCCCTGCGCCCGGGACAGGTGGGCTGGTCTGTGGCCCTGCGCCCAGGACGGGTGGGCTGGTCTGTGGCCCTTCGCCCAGGACGGGTGGGCTGGTCTGTGGCCCTGCGCCCGGGGCGGGCGGGCTGGTCTGTGGCCCTTCGCCCAGGACGGGTGGGCTGGTCTGTGGCCCTGCGCCCGGGGCGGGCGGGCTGGTCTGTGGCCCTTCGCCCAGGACGGGTGGGCTGGTCTGTGGCCCTGCGCCCGGGGCGGGCGGGCTGGTCTGTGGCCCTTCGCCCAGGACGGGTGGGCTGGTCTGTGGCCCTGCGCCCGGGTGCGGGCGGGCTGGTCTGTGTCCCTGCGCCCGGGGCGGGCTGGTCTGTGTCCCTGCGCCCGGGCGGGCTGGTCTGTGGCCCTGCGCCCGGGACGGGCTGGTCTGTGGCCCTGCCACCCGGACGGGTGGGCTCGTCTGTGGCCCTGCGCCCGGGACGGGCGGGCTGGTCTGTGGCCCTGCGACCGGGGCGGGCTGGTCTGTGGCCCTGCGACCGGGGCGGGCTGGTCTGTGGCCCTGCGACCGGGGCGGGCTGGTCTGTGGCCCTGCGACCGGGGGCGGGCTGGTCTGTGGCCCTGCGACCGGGGCGGGCTGGTCTGTGGCCCTGCGACCGGGGCGGGCTGGTCTGTGGCCCTGCGACCGGGGCGGGCTGGTCTGTGGCTCTGCGACCGGGACGGGCTGGTCTGTGGCCCTGCGACCGGGGCGGGCTGGTCTGTGGCTCTGCGACCGGGACGGGCTGGTCTGTGGCCCTGCGCCCGGGACAGGTGGGCTGGTCTGTGGCCCTGCGCCCAGGACGGGTGGGCTGGTCTGTGGCCCTGCGCCAGGACGGGTGGGCTGGTCTGTGGCCCTGCGCCCAGGATGGGTGGGCTGGTCTGTGGCCCTGCGCCCAGGACGGGTGGGCTGGTCTGTGGCCCTGCGCCCAGGACGGGCGGGCTGGTCTGTGGCCCTTCGCCCAGGACGGGTGGGCTGGTCTCCGGCCCCTGCCACCGGGGCGGGCGGGCTGGTCTCCGGCCCTGCCACCGGGGCGGGCGGGCTGGTCTGTGGCCCTGCCACCGGGACAGGCTGGTCTGTGGCCCTGCGCCCGGGACAGGTGGGCTGGTCTGTGGCCCTGCGCCCAGGACGGGTGGGCTGGTCTGTGGCCCTGCGCCCAGGACGGGTGGGCTGGTCTGTGTGGCCCTGCGCCCGGGACAGGTGGGCTGGTCTGTGGCCCTGCGCCCAGGACGGGCGGGCTGGTCTGTGGCCCTGCCACCGGGGCGGGCGGGCTGGTCTGTGGCCCTGCCACCGGGACAGGCTGGTCTGTGGCCCTGCGCCCGGGACAGGTGGGCTGGTCTGTGGCCCTGCGCCCAGGACGGGTGGGCTGGTCTGTGGCCCTGCGCCCAGGACGGGTGGGCTGGTCTGTGGCCCTGCGCCCGGGACAGGTGGGCTGGTCTGTGGCCCTGCGCCCAGGACGGGCGGGCTGGTCTGTGGACCTTCGCCCAGGACGGGTGGGCTGGTCTGTGGCCCTGCCACCGGGGCGGGCGGGCTGGTCTCCGGCCCTGCCACCGGGGCGGGCGGGCTGGTCTCCGGCCCTGCCACCGGGGCGGGCGGGCTGGTCTCCGCCCTGCCACCGGGGCGGGCGGGCTGGTCTCCGGCCCTGTCACCGGGGCGGGCGGGCGGGCTGGTCTCCGGCCCTGTCACCGGGGCGGGCGGGCGGGCTGGTCTCCGGCCCTGTCACCGGGGCGGGCGGGCTGGTCTCCGGCCCTGCGACCGGGGCGGGCGGGCTGGTCTCCGGCCCTCCCCCACTGTTCCGGGGCTCATGGCCAGCAGATCCCAGGCAGATTGTTGTGCCTGGCTCCACCCTGCTCTGCGGGCCTTGCTGGGGGAGCCGGCCGTGTTGCCAGCGGGCGGGGCCCGGGGAGGGGAGCAGCCCCAGGCCCTCACGCTGTCTCTGCCCCGCAGGAAGGCTTTGCCCCTCCGGAGGACGAGGAGCTGGAGGAGCAGCAGCCGGAGGACCAGGACGAGTACTAGCTGGGAACCCTGCTCCGGCGCGGCGCCGCCTGGCATAGACACTGGAGGGTTCGCGCCCTGCACTATCACACATTATAACAGTTTCAACCAACCAGCCCAGCACCCCAGTGCTTTCTGTCCGGCCAGCAGATCCTGGGACCCACGGACTCCGCCATGCCCAGAGAGAGGAGAACCAAGTTGTAAATACGCCGCCAGGGGCTGCCGGGGTGGGGAAGGGCCCCGGCCCCTGCCCCATCCCCCGGGCCCCTCACCACCTCATCCCCCTTATTTATTTGTTCTCATCTTTGGGGTGAGCCCCGCAGCCTTCCCCGGGAGGGCCCCCGCCTGCGCCGGCCCCACGGCTCCAGCCAGCCCTTTGTACAGTGCCCCAGTGGGGTGGCTTGCACTTTGCCTGTTGGGTCAGGCGCCCGGTCGCCACAGCTCGGGCAGCGGGAGGCGCCAAGCGCCGCAGCACCGGGCCCTGGCCAATAGCCGCTGTTCTCAGTCGGGCAGTGAACCGTGCCAGCTGCACACGGCTTCCCTGCGCTCTGCCCCGGCGGGTCACTGTCCGGGGGCACCCGCACGACCGCGCTGGGGAGGGCAGAGCACCCGTCTGCGCTGCCGGCGTGTGTCCCCGCCTGGCCTAGAGCCGCTCGCGGTGCAGCGCGGGGACTTGGCCGCTGCTGGACGTGCAGGCTGGGGGCTCCCGCTGCTGCCTGGCCCATCCCCGTGGGCATTGCCTGCCCGCCCGCTGCCTGCCGTGCACCCTGCATCTGTGTTACGTTGGAGTTCAATAAACCCGTGTGCTAACCACTGTGCGGGGGCGTCTCTGCCTCGGCTGCCCTGGCTCCCAGCCCCCGGGGCTGGGCTTCTGGGGCGGCTCCGGGGGAGGGGCTTGTGGCCAAAGGCCAGGTTTGCAAAGCCGGCGTACCCCTACAGGCTGGCATTCCCCCCCAAAGCCGGCGTACCCCTACAGGCTGGCATTCCCCCCCAAAGCCGGCGTACCCCTACAGGCCAGTGTACCCTCCCTCCAAGGCCAGTGTACCCCTACAGGCCAGTGTACCCCCCAAAGCCGTCGTACCCCTACAGGCCAGTGTACCCTCCCTCCAAGGCCAGTGTACCCCTACAGGCCCGCATAGCCCTAGAGGCTGGTGTACCCTCCAAGGCCAGCATACACCTAGAGGCCAGCATACCCCCCAAAGCCAATGTACCCCTACAGGCCAGTGTACCCCTACAGGCTGGCATACCCTCCAAGGCCAGTGTACCCCTACAGGTCGGCATACCCCCCAAAGTCACTGTACCCCTACAGGTCGGCATACCCCCCAAAGCCAATGTACCCCTACAGGCCAATGTACCCCTACAGGCCAGTGTACCCCTACAGGCTGGCATACCCTCCAAGGCCAGTGTACCCCTACAAGCTGGCATACCCCCCAAAGTCACTGTACCCCTACAGGTCGGCATACCCTCCAAGGCCAGTGTACCCCTACAGGCCAGTGTACCCCTACAGGCCGGCATACCCCCCAAAGTCACTGTACCCCTACAGGTCGGCATACCCTCCAAGGCCAGTGTACCCCTACAGGCCAGTGTACCCCTACAGGCCGGCATACCCCCCAAAGTCACTGTACCCCTACAGGCCGGCATACCCCCCAAAGTCACTGTACCCCTACAGGCCGGCATACCCCCCAAAGTCACTGTACCCCTACAGGTCGGCATACCCTCCAAGGCCAGTGTACCCCTACAGGCCAGTGTACCCAGCTGTCCCCAGTAACTGCAGCCGCTTTGGGGGACACCCGTCTCCTGCGAGCGAGCCCCTGGCAGCTTGCGTGCAGGCCCTGAAGGTTGCTGGGCTCCTGCCTTTTCCTTCCTTCTCTAGCTGGGGCCCCCTTCCCTCTGCCTGAGCCCCCTGCCACCTCGGCGTTGCCAGGCTCAGCCCCTCCCATGCACAGTGCGAAATGGGGCTCCCGGCCGGCTGCTGGCTGGACCTGCTGAAGGGACATTTTGTTCAGCTCGGTAACTTCGTCCCCGTCTCCCCCCCCCCCCCCCCCCACACACACAACGCCTGAGCCGGGCAGGACACAGAGACCTCACGTGCCCCGCTCCCTGAGCTCGAATGACCCAGTCCTAGGATCTGTCATCCCTTGAACAGGGCCTGGGACTGGCCAGCCCATCTGGGCAGGGTGCTGGTCGCTCTGCCTGGCCTCGGGGCAGCCTCGGCCTCCTCCCACAGTGTGAGACCCGCTGGACGAGCGGTGTTGGGTCCTAGCACTTGGCTCACCCCGGTTTTCTTCCAGTACGGCTGGTTCTGTCGCAGCAGGGATCCAGGCGCTGGGTTTCTCTCGTGAAGCAAGGTGGTCAAAATGACTATCACTATTTAGATCCTGTACCTACCCCCCACCTCCCACTAACTACAGATCAGCATCATCTGCAGCTACACCCATGCTAACTGTATTGCCCAGCATCATTCATACCTACACCCCATACTAACTACAGATGAGCGTCACCCGCACCTACACCCTGTGCTAACTGTACTGACCCAGCATCACCCATACCTGCACCCCACACTAACTGCAGACTAGAATCACCTGTACCTATGCCCCCACACTAGCTACAGGCCAGCGTCACCCATACCTACATCCTGTGTTAATTCTTCTGACCAGCATCACCCATATCTACAGCTCCCGCTAACTCTACTGACTGGCATCACCACGCAGTGCTAACTGTACTGACCAGCATCACCTCATACGTGTACTCTGCCCTAATGCAATGAACCAGCATCACCTGTACCTCCACCCCGTGCTAGCACCACTGACCAGTGTCACCCGTACCTCCACCCCGTGCTAACACCACTGACCAGTGTCACCCATACCTCCACCCCGTGCTAACACCACTGACCAGTGTCACCCGTACGTACACCTCATGCTAACACCACTGACCAGTGTCACCCGTACGTACACCCCATGCTAACACCACTGACCAGTGTCACCCGTACGTACACCCCAAGCTAACACCACTGACCAGTGTCACCCGTACGTACACCCCATGCTAACACCACTGACCAGTGTCACCCGTACGTATACCCCAAGCTAACACCACTGACCAGTGTCACCCGTACGTACACCCCAAGCTAACACCACTGACCAGTGTCACCCGTACGTACACCCCAAGCTAACACCACTGACCAGTGTCACCCGTACGTACACCCCATGCTAACACCACTGACCAGTGTCACCCGTACGTACACCCCATGCTAACACCACTGACCAGTGTCACCCGTACGTATACCCCAAGCTAACACCACTGACCAGTGTCACCCGTACGTATACCCCATGCTAACACCACTGACCAGTGTCACCCGTACGTACACCCCATGCTAACACCACTGACCAGTGTCACCCGTACGTACACCCCATGCTAACACCACTGACCAGTGTCACCCGTACGTACACCCCATGCTAACACCACTGACCAGTGTCACCCGTACGTACACCCCATGCTAACACCACTGACCAGTGTCACCCGTACGTACACCCCAAGCCAGGCTGCGGCAGAATCCTGCAGAGCCAAGTGGGGGTGGAGCGCGGGGCAGGCCAGCTGCAGGGCTCTTAGTGTGTCTCTCCCCAGAGCTGGGCTCCCCTGCTGCTGTCCCTTTCAGTCCAAAGCTGCTGAGCCGGGTCTCTGGGCTGCTGGCTGAGCAGAGCCTAACTGTCAGGGGAAGGGGAGTCTCTCCCCTTGGTCACAGAGGCCTCCCGTTGCTGAGCCTGTCTCCCACGGGTTACCATCTCCTGCCCCAGCCTGCGCTGTGGGAAGGGCAAACAGCCCCCCCGTGCTGGGCACGCACGTGGCAGTGTGACGAAGACTTGCACGCTGGAGGGGGGGCTTCGGAGACCGACACTGCCGGGAGCCCCTCTTCGGTGCTGGGTCCACGGCCCCTTGCCGTCGGGGCGCAGGGTGGACACCGCGAGGAGCTGCCTCATGTGAAAGTCCCGCTCCTTCCTGGTCGGAGCCTTGACGGCCTTGCAGCCCTGACCCGTAGCTGCTGGGTGCACTTCCCCGGGCACCAAAGGCAGCTCGCGTCCCTGGCACCTGGGCGTGCTCCAGGTCGGGGGGCCGTCCCGCTGCCACGCACTGCTACCTAGCAACTGCTGTCAAGCAAAGAGGAGCGCAGGGCTGCGCGGTGCGCGCAGCACAGGACACGCACGGTCCCAGCAGCCGGCGCTGGCGCGAAGGAACGAGGAGGGTCAGGTCGGCAGCCTCACGTCCAGGGTGCCGCTCCAGGGGGTGCCGCGGCCGCCACTAGGGGAACAGCTTTCCAACCGTGACGGCGCACGCGCAGCACGTCTCCGAGAACAACGGTTCCGAAGGTGAGTGGCCGGGAGGCCTGGCCGCCCTCAGCACAGCCCGTCTGGGTCTCCCTCACATCCGGGGGGGCTCTCACGGCCCCTCCTTCCTGCATCCCTGCTCCGGCAGCTCTTCTGCCCGGTGAGCAGTGTTCCCTGGGCTCCCCTCCCCTCCGCGTGCTGGTTCCTGTACCGACAAACTCCATCTCCCCTCCCCTTGTTAAACCAGTAACACCCATGCAGGCAGCCCCTTGGAAAGTCCAGCAATTCCCCCCCCTTGTCACACACGCTCCAGGCGGTGCTAGCACTGGAACTGCCCCCCTCCCCACAGCCGGTATCCCAAAACTCTTCCCCACCCCCCTCACCGCCTACACATTTAGCCACCATCCCGTCCCCAGTGGCCCCGCCACATTCCACGCCTGCCCCTCGGCACCCACCGCACAGACAGCAGCGCTGCACGTGATCCCTGCGAACGGGCCAGGCCTGACCCCCTCCCTTCCCCGCCCCGCCCCCCGCGTGCAGCCGCGGTCTCTCCTGGGGGCGTTCGTAACTGGAAGCTTGGCTTTGAAGGCAGTCTGCCTCCCGCTCCACGATCACCAGTGGGGCCCGCAACGTACGGGCACTTTTCTAATCCGCGCCGGTACGGACCCATCACACTCACCAGCTCGCACCACGGCCACCGCACAAATGTGAGTGGCCTCAAGGCAGCCCCGAGCCTTATAGCCCCGCCCTGGGCCCCTCCGCCTCAGCGGTCCAGCCCTTCCCCTCGCAGCATGCGGCTATAAGCAGCAGGACGAGTCAGTGGCCAGGTCCAGCTTCCCATGCAGGCATCCCCAGCGGGCTTTTACACAGCCAGGAGCACGCTGGCCACCCACTCTGCACCTGCTCAGCCTGCTGCTCGGGATGCTGCCCGCGGAGGCTTTCTTCCCAGGCCAGAACATCACTGTGGGGGACTCAAAAAGCCCATCGTGACCCTGGGGGACCCTGCTTGCGCGGCATTAAGGGACAGGATCGCAATGGGCTTTTCAACTGCCCCCCACAGAGCGCTTCTGGTCTGGGAGGGAAGCCTCCGCTCGCAGCATCCTGAGCAGGAGCGGCCCTAGACAAGCTGCTGGCAACTGGCGCCCTGGGCGAAACGCGGGATCGGCGCCCCCGCCTCCAAACCCCTCCACGGCTGTTTAATTTCGCGCCCTAGGCGACCGCCTAGTTTGCGCCTATGGACGGGCCGCCACTGATCCTGAGCAGGCCAGTGTGCCCAAAGACGCGTGTGTCATGCCCCTTTCTGGACCAGCCTGTGTTTATACAGAACGGGCAGCGACTGTCTGGGAGGAGCCCTGCAGAAAGGGATCTGGGGGTCAGAGGGGACCACAAGCTAAATATCAATGTGACACTTGCAAAAACAGCAAACCTGGTTCTGGGGGCATGAAGAGGAGTGTGGTGAGCCAGACACGAGGAGTCATTCTCCCGCTCTGCTCTGCTCTGTGCTGGTCAGGCCTCAGCTGGAGTCTTGTGTCCAGTTCTGGGCTCCGCATTTCAAGGAAGATGTGGAGAAATTGGAGAAGGGCCAGAGAAGAGCAACAAGAATGATGAAAAGTCTGGAGAACATGAGATACGAGGAAAGGGTGAAAGAACTGGGCTTGTTTAGTTTGGAAAAGAGAAGACTGAGAGGGGACATGAGAGCAGCTTTCAAGTTGCTGTTAGGAGGAGGAGGGAGAAAACTTGTTCCCCTTGGCCTCTGAGGGTAGAACAAGAAGCAAGGGGCTTAAACTGCAGCAAGAGAGGTTGAGGTTGGACATTAGGAAAAACTTCCTGCTTGTCAGGGGGGTCAGACACTGGAATAAGTTGCCCGGGGAGGTTGTGGAATCTGCATCCCTGGGGATATTGGAGAGCAGGTTGGACCAGGGGTGTTAACTGCTCCTGCCGAACAATCTGCTCCACTTTGTATGTAGCTGAGACCTCCTCCCACCACTCTGGTACACTTCAACTGATAAAAGGGCAGGATTTTAACCAGTTCCAGCCTGTTCTTGAGTGGCTTCAGGTGTCCCAGCCAAACCTAACCATCTCAGCTGGTCCTCGCAGCGCCCATGTCTCCTCCGTGTGTCCTGATGAACTCCCTTGGAGGCGTTACTCATGCAATGCCTTCGCCTCTCTGACTGTACCCCTACATCTGGGGGCTGTTCTTGCGGATGTCTCCTTGGCCGTTTGGCCATGTTCCCAAGGGATTTGTTGAGAATTTCAGGTTATTCCAGAGCCCCTGTCTAAGTCACGGGGACTACTTACTATTTTCCTGTAGTCCTGTTTCGTCGGGATAGACTGCAGCTGTGCCTTTTAACAGTGTCTTCTTGGAAACCTGCCAGCTCTCCTGAACCCCTTTAGCCTGTAGATCTTCGTCCCATGGGACCCTACCCAGCAGCTCGGGGGGCGAGTTACAGCGGCTTTTTAGAAGGCCATCCTCCTCGCTCTGCTGTCGTCACTCCTTTCCTTCCTTAGAAGAATGAAAACCGTCATTTCAGGACCACTCTTCACCCAAACGGCCTTCCCCCTTCAGACTGACAACGAATTCCTCCTCATCGGTCAGAATCAAGTCTTAAATGGCTGCTCCCTCCCTCCCCGGGCTACCAGCTTCACTTTCTGAAACAAAAACGGTCTCTGATACATTCCAAGAACTTACTGGAAACATTGCTTTTCCATAATACTTTTCCAGCAGATGTCTGGGTAGTTACAGTCCCGCGGTGCTACCAGGTCTTGTGCTTTCTGTTATTTATCCTAGACATGCCTCATCCCAAATCAGGATGAGGAGGTGGGGGTCTACAGACGTCAATGACAGCATCCCAATATTTTCCACTCATTTATCTTTACCCAGAGACTTTCAAGTGGCTTGTCTCCCCTCCTGGACCTCAGAGCTAGTGCTCTTGGCATGTAACACGACATCAGTGCCTCGGTTGTGCACGTGGAATGAGGCTGCTGTCCAACAGGAGAGCTCAGGGCCTGCTCCACCAGGAGCTGTGGGGATGCAGGCTGCTCTGGAGACAGGATCCCTGTCCTACAGAGGTGGAGGGAGGCCGTGCCTCCATGTATCCATGGGCCAGGTCGTGTTTGGGGTGGATTTTAAAGTAAAGTTATTTACTTGTTCCCATAATGTAAGAACTAGGGGCCACCAAATGAAACTAATGGGCAGCAGGTTTAAAACAAATCAAAGGAAATTCTTCTTCTCACAGTGCACAGTCAATCTGCGGAACTCCTTGCCTGAGGATGTTGTGAAGGCAGGACTAGAACAGGGTTTACAAGAGAACTAGATACATTCATGGAGGTGAAGTCCATCAATGGCTGTTAGCCAGGCTGGGTGAGGGATGGTGTCCCTGGCCTGTTTGTCAGAGGGTGGAGATGGATGGCAGGAGACAGATTCATTGATCGTTCCCTGTTCGGTTCCCTCCCTCCGGGGCCCCTGGCTCTGGCCACTGTGGGCAGACAGGACCTTGGGCTGGAGGGACCGTTGGTCTGACCCCGTCTGGCCGTTCTTTCCAGAGATTTTCTTGGCGCCCCCCTGCAGGGGCCATGGGAGACGGGCGGGTCAGAGCCGCTAGCGTTACTCTCTGAGGGTGACGTGTGGGGGAAGGGGGAGGGTCCCCGTGGTCCAGGGCGTTTGCTCTCGACTGGCGAGAGGCGAGGGCCGGCTGGACGCAGGGCGGGAAGGTCCCTGGGGCAGAGCCCAGGACGAGGCAATGCTGCACCTCATGCTCCGTGTGCCAAGGTCCGTGTGGTGGGAGCCCTGCCTCCGCGCACAAGACATGCAGGCTGGGTAGGGGCTTAGCACTGAGACCTGGCGGGAGAGTCGGGTGCCCCCTCCCACCCCAACAAACCAGCATGGGCCTGGGACTTGCTTCCTTTGCCAAACCGGTCCGTCTCCCGGCGCCCTGGGGCTCTGTGTGGCCAGTGGGCTGAAACGTCACAGCCCTGAGGTCTCGGGATGTCTCGGCCCCTGGGCCACGGCCTCCGGGAGCGACCAGAGCTGCTGCAGCCGGAGAACCGGGTCCAGGCCGGCTCCTTTTCCTGGCGCCATTCTGGGCCCCGCCGGGAGGGGGCGGGTGTTTATTTTAAGGAACACGGAAGTAAAGCAGCATCTGGCCAAAAGGGTCACGCGAGGATTCCCTGCCCTGGTCACTCCCTCGGGGCCCCGGGCAGTGGCCGCTGTGGGCAGCCAGGCCCCTCGGTCCGACCCAGTCTGCTGTCCGCTTCTTAAATGGCGACCCTTGATATCACCCATCTCTGTGGGCAGGAGTGAGGGGAGAGGAGCCCTGGGCTGTCTGAGGTGGAGGGGGTGACAACGGGAGGTCTGGGGTGTCTGAGGTGAGTGGGGTTGGCAGTGTTGGGGGGCTGGGCTGTCTGAGGTGGGGGGTGACAACAGGGGGGCTGGGCTGTCCGAGATGGGTGTGAGTGGCAGCGTGGGGGGGGGCTGGGCTGTCCGAGGAGGGGGGTAGCAGTGAGGGGGGCTGGGCTGTCCGAGGTGGGTGTGAGTGGCAGCGTGGGGGGGGCTGGGCTGTCCGAGGAGGGGGGTAGCAGTGAGGGGGGCTGGGCTGTCCGAGGTGGGGGGGTGACACGGGAGGGCTGGGCTGTCCGAGGAGGGGGGGTAGCAGTGAGGGGGGCTGGGCTGTCCGAGGTGGGGGGTGACACGGGAGGGCTGGGCTGTCCAAGGAGGGGGGTAGCAGTGAGGGGGGCTGGGCTGTCCGAGGTGGGTGTGAGTGGCAGCGTGGGGGGGGCTGGGCTGTCCGAGGAGGGGGGTAGCAGTGAGGGGGGCTGGGCTGTCCGAGGTGGGGGGGTGGCAGTGAGGGGGGCTGGGCTGTCTGGGGGGCAGTTTCAGAAGGCAGTAACGGGAAAACGGAAGGAAGAGCCAGTGCCCCTGCTGGGGGGTGTCTGCGTGAGACACGGGCTGAGCCCACGGCCCCTCGTGGTCCCACCCACGTGTCTTGTTCACCTGGCAGCTCCCACCCACTGTTGGTTGTTTTGTAATTGGTCTGAGGTGGGAGGAGTCACTGGGGGCGGGGCCCTGTGGTGTCTGAGGTGGGGGAGGGGTCACTGGGGGGCGGGGCCCTGTGGTGCCTGAGGTGGGGGAAGGGTCACTGGGGGCGGGGCCCTGTGGTGTCTGAGGTAGGGGAGGGGTCTCTGGGGGCGGGGCCCTGTGGTGTCTGAGGTGGGGGAGGGGTCTCTGGGGGGCGGGGCCCTGTGGTGTCTCAGGTGGGGGAGGGGTCACTGGAGGCGGGGACCTGTGGTGTCTGAGGTGGGGGAGGGGAAACTGGGGGCGGGGCCCTATGGTGTCTGAGGTGGGGGAGGGGTCACTGGGGGGCAGGGCCCTGTGGTGTCTCAGGTGGGGGAGGAGTCTCTGGGGGGCAGGGCCCTGTGGTGTCTCAGGTGGGGGAGGGGTCACTGGGGGGCAGGGACCTGTGGTGTCTGAGGAGGGGGAGGGGACACTGGGGGCGGGGCCATGTGGTGTCTGAGGTGGGGGAGGGGTCAGTGGGGGCGGGGCTCTGGTGTCTGAGGTGGGGGAAGGGTCACTGGGGGCGGGGCCCTGTGGTGTCTGAGGTGGGGGAAGGGTCACTGGGGGCGGGGCCCTGTGGTGTCTGAGGTGGGGAAAGGGTCACTGGGGGCGGGGCCCTGTGGTGTCTGAGGTGGGGGAGGGGACACTGGGGGCGGGGCCCTGTGGTGTCTGAGGAGGGGGAGGGGTCAGTGGGGGCGGGGCCCTGTGGTGTCTGAGGTGGGGGAGGGGTCACTGGGGGCGGGGCCCTGTGGTGTCTGAGGTGGGGGAGGGGTCACTGGGGGCGTGGCCCTGTGGTGTCTGAGGTGGGGGAGGGGTCGCGGGGGGCGTGGCCCTGTGGTGTCTGAGGTGGGGGAGGGGTCGCTGGGGGCGGGGCCCTGTGGAGCCTAAGGTGGGGGAGGGGTCGCGGGGGGCGGGGCTCTGTGGTGTCTGAGGTGGGGGAGGGGTCGCTGGGGGCGGGGCCCTATGGTGTCTGAGGTGGGGGAGGGGTCGCTGGGGGCGGGGCCCTGTGGAGCCTAAGGTGGGGGAGCGGTCGCGGGGGGCGGGGCCCTGTGGTGTCTGAGGTGGGGGAGGGGTCGCGGGGGGCGGGGCCCTGTGGTGTCTGAGGTGGGGGAGGGGTCGCGGGGGGCGTGGCCCTGTGGTGTCTGAGGTGGGGGAAGGGTCACTGGGGGCGGGGCCCTGTGGTGTCTGAGGTGGGGGAGGGGACACTGGGGGCGGGGCCCTGTGGTGTCTGAGGAGGGGGAGGGGTCAGTGGGGGCGGGGCCCTGTGGTGTCTGAGGTGGGGGAGGGGTCACTGGGGGCGGGGCCCTGTGGTGTCTGAGGTGGGGGAGGGGTCACTGGGGGCGTGGCCCTGTGGTGTCTGAGGTGGGGGAGGGGTCGCGGGGGGCGTGGCCCTGTGGTGTCTGAGGTGGGGGAGGGGTCGCTGGGGGCGGGGCCCTGTGGAGCCTAAGGTGGGGGAGGGGTCGCGGGGGGCGGGGCTCTGTGGTGTCTGAGGTGGGGGAGGGGTCGCTGGGGGCGGGGCCCTATGGTGTCTGAGGTGGGGGAGGGGTCGCTGGGGGCGGGGCCCTGTGGAGCCTAAGGTGGGGGAGGGGTCGCGGGGGGCGGGGCCCTGTGGTGTCTGAGGTGGGGGAGGGGTCGCGGGGGGCGGGGCCCTGTGGTGTCTGAGGTGGGGGAAGGGTCGCGGGGGGCGGGGCCCTGTGGTGTCTGAGGTGGGGGAGGGGTCGCGGGGGGCGGGGCCCTGTGGTGTCTGAGGTGGGGGAGGGGTCTCTGGGGGGCGGGGCCCTGTGGTGTCTGAGGTGGGGGAGGGGTCACTGGGGGCGTGGCCCTGTGGTGTCTGAGGTGGGGGAGGGGTCGCGGGGGGCGTGGCCCTGTGGTGTCTGAGGTGGGGGAGGGGTCGCTGGGGGCGGGGCCCTGTGGAGCCTAAGGTGGGGGAGGGGTCGCGGGGGGCGGGGCTCTGTGGTGTCTGAGGTGGGGGAGGGGTCGCTGGGGGCGGGGCCCTATGGTGTCTGAGGTGGGGGAGGGGTCGCTGGGGGCGGGGCCCTGTGGAGCCTAAGGTGGGGGAGCGGTCGCGGGGGGCGGGGCCCTGTGGTGTCTGAGGTGGGG
This sequence comes from Pelodiscus sinensis, assembly GCF_049634645.1. Taxonomy (NCBI): domain Eukaryota; kingdom Metazoa; phylum Chordata; order Testudines; family Trionychidae; genus Pelodiscus; species Pelodiscus sinensis. The sequence goes on from NW_027465824.1 coordinate 253,855, forward strand.
GAGGGGTCGCGGGGGGCGGGGCCCTGTGGTGTCTGAGGTGGGGGAGGGGTCGCGGGGGGCGTGGCCCTGTGGTGTCTGAGGTGGGGGAAGGGTCACTGGGGGCGGGGCCCTGTGGTGTCTGAGGTGGGGGAGGGGACACTGGGGGCGGGGCCCTGTGGTGTCTGAGGAGGGGGAGGGGTCAGTGGGGGCGGGGCCCTGTGGTGTCTGAGGTGGGGGAGGGGTCACTGGGGGCGGGGCCCTGTGGTGTCTGAGGTGGGGGAGGGGTCACTGGGGGCGTGGCCCTGTGGTGTCTGAGGTGGGGGAGGGGTCGCGGGGGGCGTGGCCCTGTGGTGTCTGAGGTGGGGGAGGGGTCGCTGGGGGCGGGGCCCTGTGGAGCCTAAGGTGGGGGAGGGGTCGCGGGGGGCGGGGCTCTGTGGTGTCTGAGGTGGGGGAGGGGTCGCTGGGGGCGGGGCCCTATGGTGTCTGAGGTGGGGGAGGGGTCGCTGGGGGCGGGGCCCTGTGGAGCCTAAGGTGGGGGAGGGGTCGCGGGGGGCGGGGCCCTGTGGTGTCTGAGGTGGGGGAGGGGTCGCGGGGGGCGGGGCCCTGTGGTGTCTGAGGTGGGGGAGGGGTCGCGGGGGGCGGGGCCCTGTGGTGTCTGAGGTGGGGGAAGGGTCGCGGGGGGCGGGGCCCTGTGGTGTCTGAGGTGGGGGAGGGGTCGCGGGGGGCGGGGCCCTGTGGTGTCTGAGGTGGGGGAAGGGTCGCGGGGGGCGTGGCCCTGTGGTGTCTGAGGTGGGGGAGGGGTCGCGGGGGGCGGGGCCCTGTGGTGTCTGAGGTGGGGGAGGGGTCGCGGGGCCCCTCCCAGCGGGGGCAGCCGTCGCTCGGCCCCGATTGGTCCAGGCGAGCGAGGCCGGGGGCGGGGCGGAGACGTGGCAGAGCGAGCGCGGCACCCGGGGGCGCGTGCCCGCGCCGGAGGCCCAATGGGCGCGAATCCTGGCGCGGCCCCGCCCCTTCTCGCCCCGCCCCCGGCCTGCGCGGTTCGGTTCGGCTCGGCTCGGCTCGGGGCATGGCCGCGGCGGGGCGCTGGGAGCTGGTGCGCAGGGGCCGGGGCCGGCGGCCCGTGGGGGGCGCTGCGGGGCGCCGGGCGCTGCGAGAGGCCAACAGCGGCCGCCTGCTGCCTGCGGCCCGTGAGTGCGGGGGGGGGGTCGGCCCCCCATAGGGGCCTAGTAGGGGGATGGGGTTTGGCCCCACTACGGGGTGGCCTTGTGATTGACTGGAGTTCTGCCCCCCAATGGGGTGCGGTGGAGCCTGGTGAGGGAGTGGGGCTTGGCCCCCCGTGGGGTGCGGTGGGGCTTGGTGAGGGAGTGGGGCTTGGCCCCCCGTGAGGTGCGGTGGGGCTTGGTGAGGGAGTGGGGCTTGGCCCCCCGTGGGGTGCGGTGGGGCTTGGTGAGGGAGTGGGGCTAGGCCCCCTGTGGGGTGCGGTGGGGCTTGGTGAGGGAGTGGGGCTTGGCCCCCCGTGGGGTGCGGTGGGGCTTGGTGAGGGAGTGGGGCTTGGCCCCCCGTGGGGTGCAGTGGGGTTTGGTGAGGGAGTGGGGCTTGGCCCCCCGTGGGGTGCGGTGGGGCTTGGTGAGGGAGTGGGGCTTGGCCCCCCGTGGGGTGCGGTGGGGCTTGGTGAGGGAGTGGGGCTTGGCCCCCCGTGGGGTGCGGTGGGGCTTGGTGAGGGAGTGGGGCTTGGCCCCCCGTGGGGTGCGGTGGAGCCTGGTGAGGGAGTGGGGCTTGGCCCCCCGTGGGGTGCGGTGGGGCTTGGTGAGGGAGTGGGGCTTGGCCCCCCGTGGGGTGCGGTGGAGCCTGGTGAGGGAGTGGGGCTTGGCCCCCCGTGGGGTGCGGTGGAGCCTGGTGAGGGAGTGGGGCTTGGCCCCCCGTGGGGTGCGGTGGAGCCTGGTGAGGGAGTGGGGCTTGGCCCCCCGTGGGGTGCGGTGGGGCTTGGTGAGGGAGTGGGGCTTGGCCCCCCGTGGGGTGCGGTGGGGCTTGGTGAGGGAGTGGGGCTTGGCCCCCCGTGGGGTGCGGTGGGGCTTGGTGAGGGAGTGGGGCTTGGCCCCCCGTGGGGTGCGGTGGAGCCTGGTGAGGGAGTGGGGCTTGGCCCCCCGTGGGGTGCGGTGGGGCTTGGTGAGGGAGTGGGGCTTGGCCCCCCGTGGGGTGCGGTGGGGCTTGGTGAGGGAGTGGGGCTTGGCCCCCCGTGGGGTGCGGTGGGGTTTGGTGAGGGAGTGGGGCTTGGCCCCCCGTGGGGTGCGGTGGGGCTTGGTGAGGGAGTGGGGCTTGGCCCCCCGTGAGGTGCGGTGGGGCTTGGTGAGGGAGTGGGGCTTGGCCCCCCGTGGGGTGCGGTGGGGCTTGGTGAGGGAGTGGGGCTTGGCCCCCCGTGGGGTGCGGTGGGGCTTGGTGAGGGAGTGGGGCTTGGCCCCCCGTGGGGTGCGGTGGGGTTTGGTGAGGGAGTGGGGCTTGGCCCCCCGTGGGGTGCGGTGGGGCTTGGTGAGGGAGTGGGGCTTGGCCCCCCGTGGGGTGCGGTGGGGCTTGGTGAGGGAGTGGGGCTTGGCCCCCCGTGGGGTGCGGTGGGGCTTGGTGAGGGAGTGGGGCTTGGCCCCCCGTGGGGTGCGGTGGGGCTTGGTGAGGGAGTGGGGCTTGGCCCCCCGTGGGGTGCGGTGGGGCTTGGTGAGGGAGTGGAGTTCGGCCCCCTTCATGGAGTGCAGTGGGGCTTGGTGAGAGAGTGAGTCTCGGCCCCCCGTGAGGTGCGGTGGAGCCTGGTGGGGGAGTGGGGCTCAGCCTCCCGTGGGGTGCGGTGGGGCTTGGTGAGGGAGTGAGTCTCGGCCCCCCGTGAGGTGCGGTGGAGCCTGGTGGGGGAGTGGGGCTCGGCCCCCCCATGGGGTGAGTGTGGGGGCTCAGCACTGCTCCCCAAGTGAGAGCAGGGGCAGGCCTGCGGCTTGGCGCTGGTGCCCCCTGAGAGCCGGCTCGGCCTCCCTGCATGGGAGCTGGCCCTGGGCAGGTGGGGCAGGTCTGCGGGGGGAGGCTGTTCCCCTCGGACAGGCAGGAGGGTTATTCTGAGGCGGCCCAGCTCTGCACGGCCCTGGTGTCCACGAGGCTGGAGCCTGCACATGCCGCCAGCAGTGCCCGGACAGGCTCTGAATCCTGCCCCACCCGGGGGTGAGAGGTGCCTTCAGTGGTCCCTTGGCTGCTGAGGGCTCAGCCTGGAGCCAAGGAAACTGACGTCAGTGCCAGGACCCTGTGCAAGGGGCAGAGCTCTTAGCAAGCCACTGGAGCCCCTCCCTCAGCCCAGCTCCATTCATTTATACCCCACCCCACAGAAAGGCAAGTCCTCTTCAGCTGTAGCCTCATTCCTATGCATCCGCTTTTACTTGCGCAGCCTCTGCTTCTGCAGGAGCAGCTACCAGCCGTTCACCACCATGCTGGGCGGGCAGAGCAAGTGGGGCTCCACAGGGTCTCTTCTGGGGCTGGTTCGGTTCAGTATCTTCACCAATGATTTAGACATTGGCATAGAGAGGACACTTACTAATTTTGCAGATATCAAGCTGGGAGGGGTTGCAAGTGCTCTGGAGGAGAGGGTCAAAATTCAACCTGATCTGGACAAACTGGAGAAGTGGTCGGAGGTCAATAGGATGAAGTTGAATAAGGACACATGCGAAGTGCCCCACTTAGGAAGGAACAGTCAGTCTCACACACACAGAATAGGAAGCGACTGTCTAGGGAGGAGCCCTGCAGAAAGGGATCTAGGGGGTCAGTGGGCCACAAGCTACATAGGAGTCAACAGTGAGACGCTGTTGCAAAAAAAGCAAACCTGGTTCTGGGGGCATGAAGAGGAGTGTGGTGAGCCAGACACGAGGAGTCGTTCTCCCGCTCTGCTCTGCTCTGCTCTGCGCTGGTTAGGCCTCCGTTGAAGTATTGTGTCCAGTTCTGGGCACCACATTTCAGGAAAGATGTGGAGAAACTGGAGAGGGGCCAGAGAAGAGCGACAAGAATGATGACAGGTCTAGAGAACATGGGCTAGGAGGGAAGACTGAAAGAACTGGGCTTGTTTAGTTTGGAAAGGAGAAGACTAAGAAGGGACATGGTCGTGGTTTTCAAGTACCTAAAAGGGTGTCAGGAGGGGGGAGAAAAATTGTTCCCCTTGGCCTCTGGGGATAGAACAAGAAGCAAGGGGCTTAAACTGCAGCAAGGGAGGTTGAGGTTGGACATTAGGAAAAGCTTCCTGCCTGTCAGGGTGGTGAGACACTGGAATGAGTTGCCTGGGGGGTTGTGGACTCTCCGTCACCGGAGATATGTAAGAGCCGGTTGGACAGACACCTGTCAGCGGTGGCCTAGATGGCGCTTGGTCCTGCATTAAGTGCAGGAGACTGAGGGGCTCTCGAGGTCTCCCTGGTTGCAGTGCTCTGCGGGGTCTCACCAAACGCCCCTCTCCCCTCGGTCGTTCTTATTTCTAGCACCCATCACTACTTCCGACACCATCTATGAGCTGGGGTTTGAGAAGCCAGTGAAGAAGCAGAGCAAAGAGCAGGTGCCTCCACCCCTTGCACCTGAGCAGCACCCCAAAAAGCAGAGCGTGGGGAAAAGCACAAGGAAGGCGACTGCTGCTGATGCCGGGCTCCGGCAGGGCAAGTTCCGCACACTGGAGGATGCGCTGAAAGCGGTGAGTTCATACCGCCTGTGCCACAGGCTTGTTTCCACTGGGCACTTCAATCTCTTGGGAGTTGGTTGAGCAGGCCTAGGACCCGTGTTCGAGACTGCGGGTCCAAGACCTGCTAGATGGGGCCCAGACCGCTGTCCTGTCTGCTCCGGCTCGGCACGGGAGCGAGAAGTGTCAGGTAACTGGAGGGGGAGTATCTCCTGTCGCGCCCGCTCAGGGGGATGCTACAGGACGTTGATTTTCGGCTCCGTGGCGGGTGTAGTCAGAGCTGGGTAACGTAGGGCTGGTGTGCAGCCGGAGGAGCAGGGCACCGGCGGTCACCTTATGGCCTCCTGCTGACGTCAGGAGAAGCCAGGCCCGCAGCTGCAGCTGCCCTGTCCGCAGACCCTGATTGGCCTGGGGTGGGGAGCACGTGAAGTCTTTGCCCCCCGCCCTGCCGGGGGCACCTACAAAGAACTGCCAGCTGTTTTGAACATCTGGTGGTTCCCTCTAGGTGCCACTGCCCCCGGTTGTGTGAGGAGCTTCCTGAGCTCCCTCTGCCCCCAGCCCAGCAGGCAGGAAGAGCGCAGCAGCATCTCGAGGCTTTCCCCTTGGGTCAGGAGGCACCTCCCCTCGCCGCGCCTCCCAGCTGCAGGGAAGGGCCTGGGGGTGGGGAGGGACATAGTGTCTGGCTCCCCTGCTGCCCCTCTGGTGCCTGTGCTCCTGGTGGGGAGAGGAGACTCTGCGCTCCCCTCCCCCGGTCTCGTTTGGCTGGGGGACAGGGGAGTGGCAGGGCGGCGCCAGGCCGGATCTGGTCCGCGGAGGCCCCTTCGCCGACCTGCCTTAGGGTACGTGTTGGGGTGGGGCAGATGGTGCACTGGGACTGAGCTTTTGTTCCATTTTGTGGCGATGCTGAGAGCTCGTAGCGAGCCGTTCGCCACCCTGGAGCATCGCATGCTGGGACCCGCTATCTCCAGGGCTTGCTCCCCATGTGAAAGACCAGGGCGGGCACGTGCTGTGCTTAGAAATGGGCGAGCATGGTGAGCTCAGACTGCGAGGAGCAATGAGCCGGGCTGAGCTCAGGGACTCCAGCGTGTGCCTCTTGCACCACCTGGCTTTGTCATGGAAACTAGCGAGTTCTGTCGATTCAGGAGACCAGCTGCAACTCCCATTCAGCTGTCGACTTGCTAGTGCTAACGGGAGCTCCTGGTGCTGAAGCCTTATTTTAGTCACCAGCCCTAGCTGGTATTCCTGGGGAGCGGGAAGGGGCAGCACTTGCATAGCCTCATGTTTATTTGCTTTCCTGGCTTTTAGGCTTCCTCTGTAAATCTCTTCCCTTCTGGACCAGTATCCAGCTCCCTGCATATGGATTTCCTCTTGGTTCTTCTGCACAGCACTGGGCTTGTCTGTACAGAGAGCCCAGCCCCAGATCTTGGGTGTCAGTACAAGTGATGTCCCTGCTGGGGCGTGGGGGAGCGGGGGCGGTCCTGGCTCCAGGAAGCAGGGTTGGAAGCACAGGGCTCTGTTTGCACCAGTGCAGATGGAAATTCAGTTCAACTCTTTTTACACAGTCTTCCCGAACTGACTTGTATTTCCGATCTCGCTCTGCTCAGGGCTCAGACCCAGTCTCTGAATCTGAGTGGGGTGTGGTGCCATGCACTTTGTGTCTTTTGCAGCTTGATCTGGCAGAACTTCAGAAGGAGCTGGATAAAAGTCAGACGGTGTTTCCTGAGAACCCCTCTGTGTGGGTTAAAGACCTGGCTGGATATCTGAACTACAAGCTGCAGGCGCCGCAGAGCGACCCCACGCTCAGCCAGCACGCTCCTGGTCAGTGACTCCTTAAATAACCAGCTGTGCGGTGTGAAGCGCTAGAGCGACACGAGGGCAGTGAACCCTCCCCCGATAGCCGCGCCTGCTTCACGCACTAACGCCAGCCTTCTAACACGATAGCGGGGTGCATCGGGGGGTGCTCACTCTGCATGTGTTCCTCCACGGGTCTGGGACTTGTTTCAGGGAGTAAACTCCTGCCAGGTGAAATGAGGCTGATAAACATTGTAAGCAGACAAAGGTGGAATTGAAATGAAAGGGAACGCCAGAGATTCTGCAGTCCCAGAGCGTGGCTACAGAACACTGTATCGAAGACACACAAGCTGAATCTGGCTGGCCAAAATGGACCCAGAACTCCGCACCCCTGGGTGCGCTCAGAGGTGGCAGTGGTGGGACATAGGGGGTAGACCGAACTCAGGCAGTTGTTCTGTTCTGTTGTCCAACCTTGCTCAGAGAAGATTTGCATGACGCTTGTGCGTAAAATTAGCCAGTCTGCAAAGTTACTTAATAGCTAACACTGTAATCATGACCATCAGCAAGCCTGCTTCTAAGTGTCAATCTAGGATATAGGTCTCACTTCAAACCCAAATTGATACCTTCCGTACAAACCTGCGCCCATTTTTATATCACAGAGGAAAAGTCTTGAACTGGAGGTTGGGTCAATACATAATATGCTAGAGAAAACCGCCTTCACCAGTGCTGTAGTTGGTGTCTCTGACAAACCATCAGATCACATTAGAGAACAGATGGCAGCCTCTGTAGGAATCTATTTAGAGTGTCAAGCAGAAAAGGTGCAGAATTAGGAGTGAATGCAGTTTGGGTGACGTGGAAGGTCTCATGCTCCCGGTAGTAAAACATCCTTGGAATTTCTAAACACAGAGGACAATTGCCTAACTCAAAGTGTTGCTGCCAATTCAGGGGAATTTTGTATCGACCTTGTCCTAACAGATAAAGAGGAACTGATCACAGAACTAAAAGTTAATGATAACTTAGGTAATGCGCAACCAGAAAAAGTACAGACTAGTAAAATACATACTTGGTGTTTTAATAGGGCCAGTTTCACAAAGCTGAAAACTATTATGAGGCAAATCAGCTGCAGGAAAAGTTGAATCAGAAAAATGTGGATCATTGAGAATCATTTAAGGACTTTTTATTAGATGCCCCCAAAGCCACAATCGAGGAGGAAGACCATGCTGGTTAAAAAACAATCTGATTGAGAGGGGGGGAAAAAAGGCAGCTATAAAAACAAGGCAATGTTACACCTTGGTTCGGTGATGTGATGGGAGCCTCAAGGGTTAAAGCCGACTACCCAGTGAAAACTACTGGATGATGGTGAAACAAATGATTTTTATTAAGTGGTCAAAACCAGCAGTTAACAAGTAGGTGTTTAAACTAGCAATTGCTCAGTACTTTTACAGCGTAGAAAAGTTTGGGCACAATTATACCCAACTGATTACAATTCTTTGATTACAATTCACTTATATCAAATCACTATCCCTAATTCGCCTAAGGCAACGTAGCATACAAATGAAAAATACAAAAAACAAAGCCAAAATAATGATGATAAAAGAACCACCCCCAGCCAATCCCTCCAATGTCACTTTAGGACAGCTGGTGGAGTTAGTCATTGATTTTTTACTGTTACAAGTTGACATCTCAAAGGTTTTTCTTCTAACACTAATACCTGGGCTAAAGCTTAACCCTTTCACATAGCACAAAATCACACTATCTATACAATACAATTAATATGACTTACTTATACTTCACAGGATTATAGGATATAATTAATACAGCTTAACTATTAACTAAACCACCAATTAATAAATTTAAGCAATACTTACAAATCCAGAAACGATAACAACAGAAAGACACACTAGAACTCGGAGCATGCTCAGGACTCGTGCACCCCTATATTTGACTCGAAGGGTGGGGAGGCAGCCTCAGGGTGATCAATCCTTTAGCCGGGCAAAAAAAAAGACACGTTCCCTCAATACACGGAACCTCTGTCGAACAAAGGGGTAGAGGGTCTTTTATACAAAACTTCGGTGTCTGTGCCATGCTAGGGTCTGCATTTGGCAGGGCCTGATAGGCTAGTGATGAGGTAGTATGACAATAGACATAAAAGACAGGAAACAAAGGGTAGGAATAAATGGTAAATGTTCAGATTGGAGAGGGGTAACTAGTGGTGTTCCCCAAGGGTCAGTCCTGGGACCAATCCTTTTCAACTTATTCATAAATGATCTGGAGAAAGGGGTAAGCAGTGAGGTAGTAAAGTTTGTAGATGATACCAAACTGTTTAGGATAGTCAAGACAGAAGCAGACTGTGAGGGACTCCAAGACGATTTCACCAAACTGAGTGATTGGGCAACAAAACGGCAAATGAAATTTAATGTGGATAAGTGTAAAGTAATGCACATCGGGAAAAATAACCCCAACTATACGTACAGTATGATGGGGGCTAATTTGGCTACGACAAATCAGGAAAGATCTTGGAGTTATCGTGGACAGTTCTCTGAAAACTTCCACGCAGTGTGCAGCGGCGGTCAAAAAGGCAAATAGGATGCTAGGAATTATTAGGAAAGGGATAGAAAATAAGACCCAGAACATCTTACTGCCGCTGTATAAAACTATGGTACGCCCACATCTGGAATACTGTGTACAGATGTGGTCTCCTCACCTCAAAAAAGATACTTTGGCCTTGGAAAGGGTTCAGAAAAGGGCAACTAAAATGATGAGGGGTTTGGAACGGGTCCCATGTGAGGAGAGGCTAAAGAGACTGGGACTTTTCAGTTTAGAAAAGAGGAGACTGAGGGGGGATATGATAGAGGTCTATAAAATCATGAGTGGTGTGGAGAGGGTGAATAAAGAAAAGTGATTGATTAGTTCCCTAAATAGAAGAACTAGAGGACACCAAATGAAATGAATGGGTAGCAGGTTTAAAACTAATAAAAGGAAGTTCTTCTTCTCACAGCGTGTTGTCAACCTGTGGAACTCCTTGCCAGAGGAGGCTGTGAACGCTAGGACTGTAATAGAGTTTAAAGAGAAGCTGGATAAATTCATGGAGGTTAGGTCCATAAAAGGCTATTAGCCAGGGGATAAAATGGTGTCCTTGGCCTCTGTTTGTCAGAGGCTGGAGAGGGATGGCAGGAGACAAATCGCTTGATCACTGTCTTCGGTCCACCCTCTCTGGGGCACCTGGTGCTGCCACTGTCGGCAGACAGGATACTGGGCTAGATGGACCTTTGGTCTGACCCAGTACGGCCGTTCTTATGTTCTTATGTTCTTAATACTGCCCTATAGGAATTTTCATGATGTATGCGTGATTCTTTTGTGGACAGGACCAGATGGGACATAGTTAGTGTAAGACAATTGTGTTTTATTCCCCTACGTTTACTTTTTCCCTTGCTCCTAAGACTGGTCAAGCTACGGTCAAATGAGGCTTATCTGTAAGCACTATCTAGTCATGCTCACCTCCCTATTTTTTTTTTGGCGCCTGTGAGTCCCAGAATGCCTATAAGATCAAATTCCATTCACAAAAACTGCATTGTGCTTCCCATGCTCCTCTGAGTATCTGGGTTTTGTGTGAGGGGCCTTGTGTGGCAGGATGGGCTGTACGCGAAGGCCGTGGACAGAAAAAGCCTGCTTTACAACAGGCAACAAATAGAAGAATTAGAAAGTTGAGAGCAATGAATATAAACCAAGTGTTAACAATTGTAGAAAATTGATTAGGGAAGCCAAGAACGGAAGGGGAAATCGATGGCTGCAGAGTTCAGGACAATAGGGAGTTTTAACATGTACTAGAGCAAAAGGAATCGTGACAAAGGTAAATGCAAGCTGTAGCGTCGTCGATAGTAATTTGGAAGAGGCAGAACTGTTCAGTGAATGTCTCTGGTCTGTATTTGGGGAAAAGATGGATGAGCTAGTTCCAGCGCACGGCACTAGCAGCACTCCACTGGCGTCTCTGGGAGGCGTTAAGCAGAAGCTAATAAAGAGAGAGGCTTTTAGAAGCAGCAGGTCTGGATAAGACTATTAAAAGAGCTGGCCTGTTTCCCGAAGTCCCGGAGCACTGGGCAAAGCCCAGAAGGTTGGGAAAAGGCGAGATGACCAGGATAACAACTAGGGATGTAGCGACTAGTCGAGTACCCGATAAGCAAATGCTCATTGGATGGTTGAGCAGCGACTCGACTAGCTGCTTCCCCACCCCCTTGCTGCTTCTGTCAGAGAGAGGCAGCGGGGGGTGGGGTGGGGGAGAACAGGAGCTGGAGTTTAAAAGCTGGTTCCCCCCAGCACTGTGTCTGCAGGGGGCAGGGGAGGCAGAGGTATAGCAGGGGGCCGGGTGCGAGTTGGGAATCAGCTGATTCCTGGCTCGTGCTCAGTCCCCGACGCTGCGCCTCTGCTTTTTAAATGTATGAAGAGCCTGCCAGCTGTTACTACACTTAAAAGGCAGAGCCACAGCAGAGTTAGTTCCCGGGCCAGGAGCTAATCCTGCTGCGGCTCTGCCGTTTCCCCCACTTATCGACTACTCGATTAGCTGCTTAAATGTAATTTAACATCTCTCGTAGCAATAGAGCTGGCAGGCTGACATGGAGCCCCAGTGGATAATGGAGCAGCTGGCGAATGGCCATTAATAGCAGGGTTGTTACCCGCACAAATTTCTCTGTCCCTTCCACACTTTAGGGTCACACACCAATACCCAATTCCTAGGGCTCAGGGAGGAATTTCCTGCAGGTTGGCAGGGTCTTTAGCCACTGCAAGAGCCTCACACAGTAATATCCTTAGTCTCTATTTATTGACAATTCCCAAACAAGCAGAATACACGTGCTAAGCACACAGGGTCATGCTCACCAGTCCGGATACAGGCAGACTTCCCCTGTTGGCCAGGCAAGGTCAGTCTCTCTGGTAATGCAGGAGAATCGTGGCAGCTCTCGGGGGTGAGTTCTTCCATGGTTTTCCTCCTCCTCCTCGGTATTCCTTTCAGTTCTTGTTTCCCTTTGGCTCGTCTAGCTGGTCTCATCGGACCCCAGTTTGTACAGCGAAACCTGAGTCCTGCTTAGCTACACCACAACCAGTTATTTCAGTATAGTTGTACTAACCGGTCATAACGTACGGTAATAGAACTGCCTAACCAATCCTACCCCACCACCTTGGTTGAGTTACACCTAGCGACATGAATTCTACAGCAGACAGACAGCTACAAAGCAGACAGAGATCACACAGACGAACAGTAGGAAAGTGAGGGCAGTGATCACAGCACGAGGATTCCACCATCTCAACTATGGAGAAGCAGTTTCTTGCCAGATGAAATGCTGTTAATTACGTTTTCTTTACCCATCTTGAGATCTGCTTATCTGGTGACAGTGGGTGCTGTTAGGACCAGATCCCCTTCTCTCAGCCTGGAGTGGCACGACTTCAGTGCCATTTAGATGGAGCGTGAGGGTGTGACTCCAGGCATGCCAGCTAATGGCTGCTCTCCACTCTGGCTGCAGAGGAAGGCTTTAGTGCAGGCCTTCCAGTACGGCGACAGAAAACCCGTATTGGTACAGGGTAATTGAATTCATACAAAGCGATATGGGGATATGGAAGATCGGTGCTGGCGAGCGATGGCATCTTTTTGGATGAGACGCCAGGGTGGCTGGGTCAATGGGATGGGGTGAGACGTTGGGCTTAGACTTCTCTAGGCGCTTAGCAACACCTCCTGGGCTTGGGCTATAAAAGGAGCACTACTCACATGGAAGGTCTCAGTGTAATTGTAAAGGGGAGTCCTCGTACAGTGGGGGTGTTTCTAGCGGGATCCTGGCCGGCTCAGTTCTGCGCCATACGCTCCTGCACCTCTGTCAGTGGCCTGGAAGAAAACACCATCATGGGGCTACAGACTGACGATGAGCCCAAACCTGGGGGTGGTAAATATTGAAGGGGACAGGTACCAGATTCATAAGAACATAGGACCGGCCTCACTGAGGGTCCATCCAGCCTGGTGTCCTGTCTTCTGACATTGACCAATGCCAGGTGCCCAGAGGGAGGGAACAGACCCGGGAATCCTCACATGGCCCCTCCCCTGTCGCCCATTCCCAGCCCAGACAGACAGAGCCCAGGGACACCAGCCCTGCCCAGCCCAGCTAAGAGCCCTCGATGGCCCTAAGCTCCAGGAATGGATCTAGCTCTTTTTTGAACCCTGTTGAAGTCCTGGCCTCCACCACGTCCTCTGTTTTTAAACCTGCTGCCATTTAGTTTACTTTGGTGAATCGGGTAACTCTCGTGTTCTAGGAAGAAGTAAACTGTGTTGATCAGCACTGAATTTCTTATGCCCACGTCACTGTCTGTCTCTGAGGTGCTGCAGGACTCCTTGGCTTTGCTGAAACAGACTAACACGGGCGGCTCCCTCTGAAATTCAGCTGCCGTTTCGTTGCCCACTCCCCCAGTTCTGTGAGCTCCCTTGGAAGCTCTTCCCTCTGCTGTGGATTTCGTTGTCCTGAGCAATGTTTTATCCTCTGCACGTTTTGCCGTCAGCTTACCCCTTTCTCCAGATCATTTATCAATATGTTGAAGAGAGCTAGACAGATTCATGGAGCTTGGGTCCGTCGATGGCTACTAGCCAGGAATGGTGTCCCTGCCTGTCTGTCTGGAGGTGGGCGACAAGGGAGGGATCACGAGAGGATTCCTGTTTCGTTTCCTTCCTCTGGGGCACCTGGCATTGGCCACTGTGGGCTGGATGGACCCTTGGTCAGACCCCGTCTTGCCACGCTGATGTTCTTATCTTGCCTGCAATACAGGTGCCTACATTTTCTCACCAGGTGTTTTTAAATTAGGCAACGAAGTCCGGATGTAGTAGTTGGCTTCACACGTCTCACAACCCCTTTCAAGCTGCAAGCCTCTGATTGTGATGTCTGTTACATGTTCAACCCGTATATTTTCTATTTAACACTATTTGAAATGCTGAATGTATAACCCTGTTGTGTAAAAGGAATTGACGTTTTCTGACCACTTTTAATTCAGACTGAAACACATTTGTATTGAATGATTGCTATCAGCCTAACAGCTACTAGAGTTTCTGTTTACTAGTGGGGCGGGCCCAGAGAGACTTGGTCAGTATCGCTTTTCACCTTGGACTTCCTGTCCCGGGACCTTGGCTCCTGCTCGGCTGCCGAGGGTGGAGCTGAGACCAGGAGAGGCTTGTCGCTGCTGCGTGCCATGTAGTGTGACAGACCTGGCCGGTCTGGGCACAGCTGTGGGCATCTGCTCAGGGCGAATTGCTCAAATTCGGGGCTCCTTACAGCCCCCAGGCTGGAGACCTCTCCAAACAGGCCACAAACCAGTCCCACAGAGCGCTTCAGCTGCCTGCCTGAAGCCTCAAGAGCAAAACCCCTCCGGCACCCCAGCAATATCCGTGCCCCAGATGGCCCCGGGCCTCATACACAGGTGGGGGGTCCTAGCACCCAATCCCACCTCCCCCGAACAAGTTCTGTCTGGTCCCAAGAAACCAGCCACAGATCCCTGGTCAATTTACCCTCTGGACCTTACCCACAAATCACGCTGAGCCAGTTCTTTAGCATCTAACATCTAAAGGTTTATTGCTACCAGAAAGAAAAGCCTGAGAGTGAGGTTGTTAAAGGATCCTACATTACATGTATCGAATCTCCCAGTCCTCGATGCAGGCTCTAGCAGAGATGTTACAGCTGCTGGTTTAAAAGTCCTTGTTGCAGATCCTAGGATCAGGATGGGTCCACAGTTCTTTCCAGCTCTTCGATCCCTGCCCTGCTGCCTCTGGGATGAAGTGCTGAGCTGAGAACTAAGATGGAGTCAGCCACATGGCATCTTTATACATCCTTCCTGGCCTCTTCTTGGCTGCAGCAGGTCACCTGGCCAGCGGCCTATCACTGTGCTCCCTGCTGGCAGCCCTTAGGTGTCGGTCACCATTCCCGAGGTGTGTCCTTGGCCCATCAAGTGCCATTGTCCCACAGGGCCTCACTAATTAGAATCATAGAATAATAGGACTGGAAGGGACCTCGAGAGGTCATCGAGTCCAGCCCCCCGCCCTCAAGGCAGGACCAAGCTCTGTCTACACCATCCCTGACAGATGTCTATCTAACCTGTTCTTAAATATCTCCAGAGAGGGAGATTCCACCACCTCCCTTGGCAATTTATTCCAATTAGCATGTCCATAGGCCGGGCTCTGCCCAATGCTCAACCACATTCAGAGAGACTTCCAGCCTCCATACAGGTTACAGATTCCTAACTCCACACCCAGACGTTATACAGATCTATGAAGAGCAGATACAGAATCAGAAGAAAGTAGCTTTTGTTTGGCCCCTCACATGGCCCCTTTGTACCACTTTTGGGGCGAGCACCCCCCCATGGGTGCAGCAGTGACCCGGCTGCTCCCCTCACAATCCAATAACGTGACACGTGGTCTGGGATTGCCTTGTTTCCTTGGGCCACTTGCCCGCTTTGCTAGTAGCATCCCTTAGCGCGGGCCCCTGCGATTCACTCTCCCTTGTGTTCTCCTGGCTGCAGATTACCCCTACTGCCTCGTGAGCAAGGACCTGCGGAGCGTCATCAGGGCCCTGCTAGCGAAAGCCTCCGGTGTGCTGGAGCTCTTCTTCGATCACTGTATCTATACGATGCTGCAAGAGCTGGACAAAACTCCTGGTAAGAGCCAGTGGGCCCTGGGCCTGGCCCGGCCCGTGTCTCTCGGCCCAGAGCTGTCCCGGCAGGAGACTCGTTCGCAGGCCCAGCCTAGAGCGAGTAGGGGTGGGCAGGGCTGGAAGCGGCAGGACTCTCCCTGGCAGCGGGAGGTGCTTGCGAGCGAACGCCTGCAGACTGCCGGCGGGGAGCCGTTGGACACTGCAGCTGGGGTAGGGAGGGAATTCCTGAGCTGTGGAAACGCCCGTTCCTTGCGTGTGCGGCGTGTGCCTAAGTTCTCAGACAGGCCTGGCGCTTGCCGCACGTGTGCCGCCGTCGCGGGGTTTGCCCCAGTCCCCTTCCCCCTGCGGCCTGATCCCGAACCCGAGCTGCTCTTTAACGAGAGGACTGACGTGTGTCTGTGGGCTGCCTGCGGCGCTGGCCGGAGTGGGGGTGCCCCGGCAGTCGCCATGCATGTTAACTTTCCAGAGGGGTGCTAAAAGCTACATAACCCCCCGCTGCTGGCATGGCCGCCTGGGCCTGGGGCTGTGTTTTGCAGGGGAGTCGCTGCATGGATACCGGATCTGCATACAGGCCATGGTGTGGGACAAGCCTAGAACTGCAACAGGCAATCTGGGCAAGGTGAGCTGAACGCATGCATCCAGCCCAGGCGGGAAACCCGGCCCGGGGCGCTCTGCCGGACCCCCGGGGTGCCGAGCACGGGCTGGCGGCTCATTGACAGAGCAGTGGCTCTCAGCCGGGGTAGCAGGGCTCTGCCGGGGCTCAGCAGCTCCTCTGGAGAGCAGCCTGATGGGGAAAGTGGCCGTGGGCAAGGCAAAGCGGACTCCTGAGAGGGGCCGTGGTCTGGGAAGGGGGAGCTGTGGAGGCGGCATATCCCTGACACTGCTTTCCCAGAAGGGTGTGGTCTGGAAGGTTTCCCCTGGGTAGAGAAGGACCTCAGTGCCTCCCGCCCAGACCCGTAGGGCCACTGTGAACACGGATCCCCCAGGCGGCCGCTCCCTGGAGAATCTCCTCCTGTCTAGAGCCCTGTTCCCCTGCAAGGCGCTGGGGAGGCGGGAGAAGGGGGCCTGCCTGTTCGCTTTGCTTTTGGGCTCAATGGGTAGGTTCCCAGACTCGGAGCTGGAGGGGACGTGCTCAGGCCGGACAAAGCACCTTGTTTCGCAGCCGTTTTTATAAAGTACCCCCAGTCCCTGCAGTTTTCAGACAAATAAACATTTTTTCCACCGTCCCAACACATTTGTGTAAACAACTTGATCGTCGCCGCGCGGGCGATGACATTTTTGGGTGTAAAAAGTACAAAAATAATAAAACGCTGTAAAAAAATCAGTTTTCTCCAAATTTCAGTTGTTGACGTATCCCCCAGCCTTCTCCCAGGTATCCCTAAGGGTCCTCGTACCCCCACTGGTCTGGACCGCCCGGGAGGGGTTTGTGCCTGCTCTGGAAGCTCTCCAGTGCTGGAGGCGAGGGTGCTAAACGTCGACTAGTCGCTAACGGAGCGGTCGATGGAATTTCCATCGATTAGTCGATAGGGGGGCTCTCACTACCCTGCTGCGCCTCCGCCTTTGAAAGACGCAAGGCCCACGAGCAGCCCTCGTACGTCTCAGAGGGAGACGCGCAGACGTCCGGACCCTGCGCGAGCACCGTTCCCGCTGCGCCTCCCCTCCCCTCCCCCCGGTGCAGACACCGTGCTGGAGTCCCGCCAGTACCGGCTCCCCGGTGCCGCTAATACAGACGCACGGGGGGGCGTGATAGTCGAGTAGTGACTTGACTAACCGGTAAGCTTAGGCTTGTCAGGAGGTTGACTAGTCACTTACATCCCTCATGGAGATTCTCCCCCCTGGCAACTTATCCCCGTGTCTCACCACCCTGACGGGCAGGGCGTTTCCTAATGTCCAACCTCAACCTCCCCTGCTGCAGTTTAAGCCCCTTGCTGCTTGGCCTGTCCTCAGAGACCAAGGGGGGTGGGATTGTTCATCCTGGCCTCTGAGGACAGGACAGGAAGCAATGGGCTTAAACTGCAGCCAGGGAGGTTGAGGTTGGACATTAGGAAAAAGTTCCTACCTGTCCGGGTGGTGAGACACTGGAATGAGTTGCCCAGGGGGCTGTGGAATCCCCATCCCTGGGGATATTTCAGAGCAGGCTGGACAGACGCCTGTCGGGGATGGTCAGACGGCGCTGGGCCCTGCCGTGAGGACAGGGACTGGACTCGATGCCTCTCGAGGGCCCTTCAGTTCTAGGGTTCTGTGACTCTAGGACTTGGTGACTCCAGCTGTGCATTTTGCAGAGCTGGCTGGCGTACCTTAAGCTGGCCTGCCGGGTCTGGTAGGGACCAGGCCCTCGTGTGAGCGTGGGGACAGTGCTGGGCTGGTTTTCCGTGTGTCTGAGTGCTGTGGGCAGTGGCTGTCCAGAGTCCGTGGGGCCCGTAACCCACGTGGCGAGAGCAGCCTGCACCGCCGTGGCTTCTCGCCAGCCGCTCGCTTCTACCCCACCGCCTGTGTCAGCATCTGGGCCAGCGAGATTGGCGGCAGCTGCCCGGATCTTCCACGCGCTGGCGGGCGGTTGATTGAGCCCACGTGGGTGTCTCTGCGGAGGAGTTTGCAGCCTCGTGGTGCTAGGCCAGGGGCTGCCGGGCCACAGGTCTGCTTTGGCCGCGTTGGGGTGCAGCTGCGGGAGCGCCCGGTGCTGCCTGCCGAATGCTGCCCAGTTGGTCCTGCTCCAAGTTTGGCTCTGACTCGCGCAGCTGCCTCCCCCTTGTGCAAACGCTTCTGTGTCGGCTTGTCCTGCCCCCAGGCCGTGGGCGAGACGGGTCGGAGTGGCCACCGCTGCCTTGCCTGGGCCGGGCAGTAGGGCGGGGAGCTTGCCGTTCCCTGATTAACGGCTTTGCTTTTCTCCCCAGTACTTAGACCTGTTGCGGTCCCATCAGAACCGGCCTATGAAATGCCTCTCCATCATGTGGGCTCTGGGGCAGGCAGGGTTCGCAGACCTCGCGGAAGGCCTGAAAGGTAAGAAGGGGGTGAGCTGCCGGCAGCCCGGAGAGGGGGCTTCGCTCCGGCGCCAGAGCCCTGCCCTGTGGGGCGCACGCGGAGGGGAAGGGGGTGGGAGGCTGCTCTCGCCGGTGGGGTTAGCTTTCCCTGCCTCGCTCCCAGGGGCTTTCCTTGCCGCGGGAAAAGCTCAGGGTCGCCTCGCTGCTTTCGTGTCCCTCCCTGAGCAGCACGGGCTGGGCCGAGCCGCCTGGCTGGCTGACAGACAAGGTGGCGCCGTCCCAAAGGGAGGCACGGGCACTAGGGCCGAGCCGCCTGGCTGGCTGACAGACAAGGTGGCGCCGTCCCAAAGGGAGGCACGGGCACTAGGGCCGAGCCGCCTGGCTGGCTGACAGACAAGGTGGCGCCGTCCCAAAGGGAGGCACGGGCACTAGGGCCGAGAGCCACGAGTCGACTGTCCGGTGCAGACGCTCATTGGCTAGTGGCTCCCCTCCCCCCACCTCTATCCGTGAGAGGCAGCGGGGGAGCCGGAGCTGGTGCTGGGCTTAACAACCGGTCCCGCGGGGCCTGGAGCAGCCTCCCCTCGCCCCGCTTCTGCTGGGATTCTGCTTTTGAAAAGCACACGAGCCCCACTGGGGTCTTCTGCGAGGCGGAGGGGCCGCACCCCCCACGATTCGATGAGTCAGTCGAAGTGTAACGCCCCGGATAGGCGCCCTCCTTCAGGAGGCAACTCCTGCCTTCCCGGCAGCTGGCGGTGGATCCGAGTGCGTTACGGCGCCCTCTGCCCGGCAAGCACCGCCGGAACGGCCCCTGCTCAGCTGAGCTCAGTGTGGGGCAGGGTGCCCGAGGCAGGCAGAGCGGATGCGGGGGTTAACCTAGCTCCCTGCGGGCGTGGTGCCCATTAACGAGGTGTGTGCCGGGGCTCGTCCATTAACCACTCAAACGTTGCATTGGATCCCACAGGCCGGAGTAGCCTCCGCAGCCGCGGGCAGGGGTGGCAGGCCTGTGGGGCGCCTGGCCCTGCAGGGCGGGGCTGCCGGCAAACCGGTTACTGGTAAGAAACACCGGCTAAGGGTGAGGCTCACCGGTAACCGGTCACTCGCCCGCACCCTCGTGTGCACTGATAGGAGCCTTGTTCTAGGGTTCTGGAGAAAACCACGTCTCTCCCTGCCCGTCTCTGTCCACGGCTCTCGGCTGGTCACGCTTCCGGAGCCAGGAGCGTAGCTCTGATCCACCCCGACTTGGACACCGGTCCAGCTGCCGGATCGGTCCAGAGCCGCCTCGCGTACAGTTCTAACCGCGCTCTCCTTCCATGCAGTGTGGCTTGGCATCATGCTTCCAGTGCTGGGGATCAAGTCCCTCTCCCCGTACGCCATCGCCTACTTGGACCGGCTGCTGGGGTGAGTTACCGTTGTGTGCGTCGTGGCGGAGACAGCCTGCCCCCTTGGCCCCGCCTGGCGCCCCCGTGGCCCCGCCTGGCGCCCCCGTGGCCCCGCCTGGCGCCCCCGTGGCCCCGCCCGGCGCCCCCGTGGCCCCGCCCGGCGCCCCCTTGGCCCCGCCCGGCGCCCCCGTGGCCCCGCCCGGCGCCCCCTTTGCGTCTCCAGACCAGACGGGCATTTGGCATCCGCCGGGCCCTGCTCCCTGCAGCTCCGCCAGGGGTGCCACGTGCTGCCCCTCCCACGGGCTGGGAGCCACGGCCCATGGGAGCTGTGGGGGCGGTGCCTGCAGACAGGGCCGTGCACAGAGCTGGCTGCGCATTCGGGTAGGTGCCGGCCTGGCCCTCCCTTGTCAGAGCAGGAGCCCGGGGGGGAGGGGGGCCGCCTCCGGCTGCCAGGCTCCAAAGGAGGCCGATGGACGTGATCCCACCTGGCGCTTCTCCCGCAGGGCGGGGCGGGGAGAGACAGGCCCTGGGGCTGCGGCGTCTCAGGCCTCGTTCCGTTGCAGGACGCACCCAAACCTGACCAAGGGGTTCGGCAGGATCGGCCCGAAGGACTTCTTCCCGCTCCTGGACTTCGCCTTCATGCCCAACAACTCCCTGTCGCCCAGGTAGGGCAGGGCCCGGGCTCAGGAGAGCGCCGGCCACGGGCTGTCTGCTTTGGGCGGGTGGGGTGCTCAGCCCCCCGGGCGGGTTCCCCGTGGCCACGGGGCTCGCGTGTCTGACCGGGGGGGGCACGGCTTGTGGGGGAGCTGGGCCCTGTGCGCCTGCCGTGCCCCCCTGGCCAGTGGCCCCTCCGGGAGGGAGGGGTAGCGCTGAAACCGGGTGAGGTAGAGGAGATGGCGCAAGGGGGAGCCTGCCCAGCTGCTGCTCCCTGCCTCCCTCCCCCAGCTGAGCCCTAGGGGCACGCTGGCTGGGGGGAGCAGCCGTGCCCTGCCGGCAGCTCCATGGCCGCGTGCGGACGCCATCTCCCCTCCAGCCTGCAGGAGCAGCTGCGCCAGCTGTACCCCCGCGTGAAAGTGCTGGCGTTTGGCGCCACCCCCGAGGCCACGCTCCACACGTACTTCCCCTCCTTCCTGTCCCGAGCCACCCCCAGCTGCCCCGCCGACATGAAAGCCGAGGTGAGAGCGGGGGCCGGCGCGTGTGGGGGGGGGGCAGGGCTGGGTGCCTCTCGCTGCCTGCCGGTGGCTAAAGCCCTGACCGGCTTGATCCGTGAAAGGGGCAGGTCACGGGCAGTGCCGGGCCTGGGAAACGCAGAGGGAGGGAGGGAGGGCCACCCGGCCCTGCTTGGGGCGCTCTGGCTGGTCAGCGCCTCTTCGTTCCCAGCCCCGTCTGCAGGGGCCGTCGGCTCGGGGCTGAGGAGGCTCCGGCGCCCATGGAGGCTGCCCGGCGACGGGGGCGATCTTGGCGCCGGTGCCCCTCAGTGCACAGCAAAGGGGGCAGAGCCTGCTGTGTGCCTAGCGCCTTGCCGGTGGCTGGCGAGCGAGTTGGAAGAACTGGCTTAGAGGCAGGGGTCGGGCCCCGGTGGAGGGTCCGTGGGGGATAGCCACTGGGGACGCCAGCTCAGCGCTGCGGCCTCGCGTGCGTGGGGCTGGTGGGCCCGGCTCAGGGCCGGCCGGGGGCTGCCCAGCCCCTCGGGGACGTAGGCAGCCGGCTGGTCCCGCTTCACCCCGGCAGCAGCCACCCAGCGGTTCCGCCCCCCACGCAGCTCCTGACCTGCCTGAGCGAGTGCCTCCGCGTGGACCCCCTGAGCTTCAGCGTCTGGCGGCAGCTGTACACCAAGCACCTCTCGCAGTCCAGGTAGGCGCCAGCCTGGGCCGGGGGGAGGTGCCCGACCCGGCAGCGAGAGGGGCCTGTCGGGAAAGTGCCCTCCCAGTGCCGGTCCTGCCTCCGAGGGCGGCTGTGGGAGCGGAGCTGGGCTCGGTGCGCGGCCGGCCTGGCTCCCGCAGGCCCAGCAGGGCTGGGTGCCAAGGTTCCCTCAGGCCCAGCAGTGGCCCCTCCACCCCACCCTGGCACATGGACTCCATGGGGCTGGGCCCATGGCGTGGGGCCTCCCAGGCAGTCCCTGCAGGACGGGGCCGCAGAGCACCCGTAGGCGCACGCTCGCTCTCCTAGCCCTGTTCTGCCTGGCGGGCTGGGGTGCGGCGCGGCCCCGGGTGGGCCCCCTGCCCAGGGCCTGACAGCCGTGTTGCTCGCTCCCTAGCTTGCTCCTGACCCATCTGCTGGAGTCTTGGGACAGCACCACCAAGAAAGTAAGTGCTCTGCGTGGGGAGCCGAATGCAGATCCTGGAGCTCCCGGGGGAGGGTGCGAGTCTCGCGGCCCCAGCTCTGCCCTGGCACGTCTGCAGAGCAGCGGGTCAGCTGCTGCGTGGGCCCAGGCCCCTGCCCCCTGCCGAGCTCTGATAGCGGCTAGTTGAGGGACTGCTCGACTCTCCGGTCAGCTGTGGGGTAGTCGACTCGTGGAGCAGTCGCGCACGTCCCTAGGCAGGAGAAGCCACTGACCTGGACACGAGATCTGTGGCTGCCTGGTGTGAGCGGGGCAGCTGCTCAGCCGTGCCCGTGGCCCCGTGGTGCCGCAGGCGAGGGGGGCTGTGCCCCCCGCCCGGGACCGACGCGCTACACGAGCTGTCGCTGCGGGGGAGGCTGTAACGCTCGGACCCTGGACAAGTGCTGTTGTGGTTGCGGGTCGAGATGCACAAAGGCCTTTGCAGCACACGCCGAGGTCTCAGCCCCTCGCAGCTTGTGGCCGGAGCAATCGGCGGGTACCCGCAGTCCAGCCCCGCTGGGGGCGCTTCCTGGCCGGGCCGAGCTCTCCTGGGGGCGTCCTGCCCGCAAGCCCCGTTGTTGGGAGCGCCCGGCCGCTGTGCCGCTGGAACCTTCTGACAGCCGCAGAAGAGCAGCGTTGGGGGGTTGAGAGCAGCCTTCACCTCCCTGCCGGGGGTCCAGAGCGGATGGAGAGGCTGGGCTCAGTGGGGGCAGAGCGAGGCGCGATGGGCTCACGTTGCAGGGGGGGTCTAGGTAGGAGATCAGGACACAGGATTCCCCTAGGCGGGGGGGAAGCCCTGGGCTGGGTTCCCTGGGGAGGGGGAGTCTCCATCCCTAGAGGGGTTTGTCTGGGCTGGACAAAGCCCTGGCCGGGTTGGTCTTGCTTGGGGCAGGGGCCGGACTAGATGCCTCCCAAGGTCTCTGCCTGCCCTGGGGTCTGTGATTCTATAGGGACCAAGGTGGCTTCTCCCCTCCTCCTGCGTCCAGTCTCACATGCCGCCCTTCCCGCCTGCGTTCGTCCTGCCCTTGGCTGCTGGCGCCGCGCCCCTGTAGGCACGCCCTGCGTCCGGCCGCCTGGAGCGAGTGTGAGCGACGCGCCCGAGCGAACCCACGCTCCGCGGCTCCCCGGCTGCCCGCTGGGTGGCGGCTCTCCAGCCTCTCTCTTGAGTCTTGGACTCAAGACAGGAGAAGAGGACAGGCTGCCCCTCCAGCGTCCCGGGGGGAGGCGAGTGGCCGCCACATGGCCCCCTTGCGGAGATCCCTGCCCTGGGTTTGTGCCACAGCCAGCCTGGTCTGCGCTGGCCACGGGGAGAGCGCACCCCGGGCTGACGGAACGGCCCCGTGGGGCAGGCCCTCCAGGGGGGTAGGAGGGTGACCGGATGGGACTGGGGAGATCAGGGAGCAGGCGGTGGGCTCTGTGCCGTAGCTGGGGGGCTGGGTTCTGTGGCCTCTGTGTCATGGAACTCGGTGTCTCTGTCCTCGAGGTGCGAAAATCTCTCCAGGAAACGGTCCGCTCCTTCCAAGTGACCAATGAGGAGCTCACCATGAAAGGGCCAAACAGCCTCCAGGACCTAGCAGCCTGCCATGCCGTCTGCAAGGTGACTGGCTTGCACGGGCGGGGGGTTGGGCATCGCTAGGAGAGGGGCTCCCCCGCCTTCGCTTTCTCTTCTGGCGTCTGGGCGCGGATCCCGGTCGGAGCCCAGCTTGGGAGGGTGCTGAGGTGCCTGCCTGGCACGGGCAGGGCCGGCCTGGCTCCCAGCTGCAGAGTCTGGGGCTTGTGTAAGTGGGAAAGGGGCAGGCGCAGGGTGGGGGGAGGTGTGGGCGGCTAAGCGTGCGAGGAGGGGAGGCGCGGGCGGCTAAGCGTGCGAGGAGGGGAGCTGCGGGCGGCTAAGCGTGCGAGGAGGGGAGCTGCGGGCGGCTAAGCGTGCGAGGAGGGGAGGCGCGGGCGGCTAAGCGTGCGAGGAGGGGAGGTGCGGGCGGCTAAGCGTGCGAGGAGGGCAGGCCCCAGGCGCCGGGTGGGGGAGGCGCGGGCGGCTAAGCGTGCGAGGAGGCCAGGCGCCGGGCGGGGGAGGCGTGGGTGGCTAAGCGTGCGAGGAGGCCAGGCGCCGGGCGGCTAAGCGTGCGAGGAGGCCAGGCGCCGGGCGGCTAAGCGTGCGAGGAGGCCAGGCGCCGGGCGGCTAAGCGTGCGAGGAGGCCAGGCGCCGGGCGGCAGGACACACCGGGGCCCAAAGCTTTGAGCAGCGGGCGGGCGGGCAGCAGGGGTGCGCTGGGCAGCGCGGTGACTTGTGCTCTGTCTGGAAGAACCTGCTGCAGAAGATGAAGGGCAGCGGCTTCCCCTGGGCTCGGCTGCTGCTTGTGCTCCTGGTGTTCGGGGCCGGGTTCCTGCTGCACGACGTGAGGACGCAGGGCTCTCTCCAAGGTGAGCCCTGCCCCCGCCGAACCTGCGCCCAGGCAGAGGCCTGCAGGAGAGTGAATTGCAGATGTTCAGTGGCTTTGCCGATGGGCCCGAGCATGGATCCCCTTCCCCGCCCCACTGGGCTCCGTGGCTTGGGTAGCCAGCAAGGGGGAGTGTGTCCCACACGGGCGCTGTCCGGCCGTCGCTCGTCAGATCTCCAGCCGTGGGTCGTAGCGTGCGGCCTGCGCGCGAGCCCCGGCCCTGCAGAACTTGGGGAACACGGCTGGAGAGCTGTGGCAGCCACCTCCGCTGCTTCCTGCCTGCCGGGCTCCGCGCGGCCCTCGTGACACTGCCGAAGGCCGGCGCTGTCCGCCCCAGGCTCCCGGCTGTTCCCCCCTCCGGCCACTCTCCAGGGCGGGTCCCTGTGGCTGGTGCCTGCTGCCCCGGCCCGGCTGCCAGCGGCTGTTCAGGGCGTTCCCTGCACACGCTGCAGGGCTGTGGCTCAGGAAAGCGGCAGCCTTGTCTCGAGTCTTTTCCCAGAGTCACCTCCTCTTTTCCAGCGTCTTCGGCTCACCTCCTTCACTCCTCGGGCATCTTGTCGGTCTCCCAGCAGGCCTGGACCAAAGTGTCCCATTACTCCCTGGAGGGGTACAGGTGAGTAGCGTGACGGCGCGTCGGGTTCCCCTGCCTCCCGCACCCCCGTAATGGCATGGACAGACTCCACCAGCCGGTAGACTAGAGGGAGTTTGTTGCTTTTCCAGGATACAGCACAGATGGAATCTGGTTCCATGAACTGGGGCTAGGAGGCCTCAGTGCCCCCGTGAGATGGGGGAGCCTGGGCCCCTAAATCCCAGCCCCTTGCCTAGGCTGCTTCCTCCATGATCCCAGACAGAAACTAAAACTCTCTTCTAGCCCTGCCCCCCAGCCAGGTGCTGGTCTCGCCCTCCTCCCTGGGAGGCAACGGTCGGACAGGTTGGGAGCCCCTTGCCTAGTGACTCATCTGCTGTCCGGTTGGGCCCTGCTGTAAACAGCCGCCAGTGGAGTCACCCACTGGCCAAGCCCAGCAACCAGCAAGGCCCCCCCGCACCACACTGGGTTACAGAGCAGACAGCTCCCCCCACTATGCCACAAGTGGCTGCTCTGAATTAAGCCCCGGGGGGGGGGGGGGGCGAGAGGAGCATGGATGTGTGCGGGGTCACTAATGCTCTGCAGACCACAGCCCTTAGGACACCCCCTGCATCAGAAAGCCACTTGGCATGGCCCCAGCCCCCGCCTGCTGGACTCTCGGGCAGCCGTGGTCCCGGGGGCCTGGGCTGCTCACACCCTGAGGCAGCCTGTCTCCTCTCCCAGCTGGCTGGAGCGGAACGTGCCCGCGTACTACGCCCACGTGCTGACAGTGCTGGGCCCAAACCTGAAGCTGGTTTGGACAAAGACCAACGAGAGTGCAGCGTACGTCTCTGGGAAGTGTTCCTCCCACCTGGTGTGGGTCCGAGACAGCCTGCCCGGGCTCCTGCAGTGGGTGAGTGAGCGCTTGCCTGGCCTGGCCTGCCCGGGCAGTGACCGCGGCTCCCTGCTGTCCCTGGCGGTGCAGAGTGGGCACCTGTCTGCCGGGCTGTGTCGGGGGGAGGCTGGGCTCCGAGCAGCTGGAGTGGGCACAGGCCATGCAGCTACACCTACGCCTGGAAACCGTGGCAGTTGCCCACAGCTGTAGGCGCCGCTGCCGCTAACAAGGGATTTACTGACGAGGTTTGCTTTCCCCAGACCGGAGCGGCCCCTTGCAGCCCAGGGCGTGCTCGGCCTCGGGGGGACCTGCGGCCTGCAGCGGGGCAAGCTGCCCTCCTCAGCGCCCCACCAGGACCAGCTTGCCCGCCCTGGGGAGGAAGGGAAGCCCAGAGCCTGTGGCAGGCTGGCTGAAGGCAGCTGGGGCCAGAGCGAGGGCGCCCTGGCGCCCCCAGGTGGTGCCTTCCCCTTCCTGCGGGCCACAAGGGAGGGTTGGTTCTTTGTGGGTTTCCCAGGGTCCTGGACAGGGGGGAGCTTGGTTTTTGGGCTGTGGGGGGCGTTCTCACTGTGGCCCCCACCCAGCCAGAGCAGGGCTCTCTCTCCTGCGTGCCTGGCCAGGCGGTGCCGGGCTGCAGCCAGCGAGGAATTCTCGGCGCACTGCCCTTGCTAAGGAACCTGCTCTCTGCCCCTTCGCTCCAGCTGCAGGCCTGGCTTCCGGACGTCGTGCTGCACGTGGCTGAATGCATCAAGGAGCTGTTACTCTTCCTCCTGCAGAGCTGCCTGCTGCCGGCGCTGGAGTCCGTGGCCGCCGCCCTGGCGCGGGGCTGGGAGCTGTGTGTGGAGGCTTGCAAGTGAGCAGTTCTGGCTGCGGCATCCGCGTTTGTTCTGGACGTGGAGCCATTAGTCCCACAGGGCGGGCCCCTCTGCCGGGCGCGGCGCCAGGATTCCCCGCACCCTCCTGCTAGCGCTAGAGCCAGGAGAGCGATGGGCGTGTGCCACAGCACGGCCAGGAGCCCGGCTGGGCGAGCGGGGAGAGACGGTCCCTGCCCCAGCGAGCCTCTGATCAACGCACACGTGGGCAGAACTGAGGCGCAGCCCCAGGTCTGCCAGTCCAGAGCCTGGGCCCCAGGTGATCCCCTCTGCCCAGCCTGGACCCTTCTCTGGGGCGTGGGCTGGGAGTTCCCAGCCTCCCAGGCAGGAGTTTGTGCCCTTGAGGCAGGCGAGGGGCGATTCGGTTTGGTTCTGCAGGGGTTGTGCTGCCGCTTCCCCCACAGGGTCGGAGCTCTCTGGGGGCAGACTAGTGAGCGGGGCTGAGGGTGTCTGTGCACGTTTTTGGGGGTCCCCTTTAGCCAGCTGTGGGGTATGTGGTAGCTGTCTGAATGCTGGTCGCCTATAACCTGTGCTTCGTGCTCTTCTAGTGGAGACGTGTCTTGGGACTGCATGAGAGCGCATCTGGCCAGCTTGACCTACTCCTCCTGGCAGTACCTGCAGAACATGACGCTAGCCCTCAAGAACTGGGCCCTGGCCATGATTTCCGGACACTAGAGCCTGACTCCCCGGGGACGAGGGTCGTGTCACTGTCTCCTTTTGTACAGTGAGGGAGGCCTGTGCCAGCAGTGCACTGGCAGGGTCGGAGGAGGGGTGTCTGCAGGCGGGGGGAGGGGGGCCCGGCCTGTGCCTCTGCTTCAGCCCTGGCACGCGCCCTGTGCTTTCCTGGCAGAACAGCGATGCTCTCAGGAGAGTAGCTCCTGCCAGGGCACTGGCCCGGCTCTGTCGGCCACTCAGGGTTGGCCTAGCACTTCTCCCCTGCCATGGGCCCTCAGCCCCCCCCTCGCTTGGCTCACAGGGCCTGGACCGTCTGTGGCGATGTCACCGTCCCAGCTGAGTCAGCAGGACAGGTTCAGGTGAAGGAAGCCAGGCTGTTCAGTTCCCTGTTAGGAGCTGTCTTCCCCCTTGACTCCCCCAGCCCCACCCTGTCACTGCTGACTCCTGCCTGCGCTTGGGTCCAGCTGTGTGGACACAGTCATGTGCCGGGGGGCCCCTCCCCGAGCTGACAGGGTGTGCTGGGGGGCCCCTCCTTGAGCTGACAGGGTGTGCTGGGGGGCCCCTCCCCGAGCTGACAGGGTGTGCTGGGGGGCCCCTCCCTGAGCTGACAGGGTGTGCTGGGGGGCCCCTCCCCTCCCCGAGCTGACAGGGTGTGCTGGGGAGCCCCTCCCCGAGCTGACAGGGTGTGCTGGGGGGCCCCTCCCCTCCCCGAGCTGACAGGGTGTGCTGGCCGCTTTCCAAGGGGCTGCAGCCTGGCCCAGAACTAACCCCCAGGGAGGGGGATGGCAGCTCCCAGCAGGCTGCGGGGTGCAGGGGGAGCACCGAGCACCCCACCCTGGGAGGGGGGAGCCGGGGGGTGCAGAGGGAGCACCGAGCACCCCACCCTGGGAGGGGGGAGCCGGGGGGTGCAGAGGGAGCACCGAGCACCCCACCCTGGGAGGGGGGTGCCTCTGAGGGGGCATCTGCCCTGGAGCTGCGGGGCGGGACCCGCAAGGGGGGGCAGAGACTCCAGCGGGGGGTGTTTCCTTCCTGGCCCTTGTGCCCTGTCTCCGGGCAGTGGCCTGGCTGCAGGGGAGGCTGGTCCCGTGCCCGGGGGGGGGATCCCGAGCCAGACCACCCGGCCACGGGGGCAGCAGGCTGCGGGGTCTGCCCCCCCCCGGGCTCTGCCGCCCTTGCCCGCAGCTAGCGCCCGGGGGGGGGGAGGGGGAGTCTCCAAGCCCTGTGAGCCCGGGGGGGGGGACCAGGGCCGCCCCGCCCCGCCCCGCCCCTGTGCTGGAAATAAAGGAGACTGAGCAGCGCTGCCGAGTGATTCCTGGGGGAATGCGCATGCGCGCGCCTGGGGCGCAGCTCCGCGCGGGAGGAAGCATTCGCGACCCTGGCAGCGGGACTCAGGCCACGCCCCGCGCATGCCCCGCCCACCCTCGCTGCCATGACGCCTAACGTCGCGGACTCCCGCCCCTCCGCGGCCGGCTCCGCCTCCGCCGTGCGAGCAGCCAATGGGCGGGCGCGTTGCTCCAGGGGCGGGCCGGCCAATGGGCGGGCGCGTTGCTGTTGTCGGGCAGGCCGGTGGCGACTGCGGGGTTGCTGGGGAGCCGGGCTCCGGGGGCAGCGACGACCGGCGGCCGGGGCCCGGCAGGCGGAGGTGAGAGACTCCGGCCGCGCTTGCTCGGCCTAACGGCCCCGAGGCCCCGCGGACCGGGCGAAACGGCCACGAGGCCCCGCTGTCGCCCCCTCCTCGCGCGCTGGACGCAACCGCCCCGCCCCTCCCCGCGCGCCGACACAAACGGCCCCGAAACCCCGCCCCCTGCCGCCGCGCGCCGACACAAACGGCCCCGACGCCCCGCCCCCTCCTCGCGCGCTGGACGCAACCGCCTCGCAGCCCCGCCCCCTGCCGCCGCTCGCCGAGAGAAACGGCCCCGAAGCCCCGCCCCTTCCATCCGCAGAGGTGAGCGGACCCCTCCCACCCCCCCAGCTGGCACAGAGGCGCGTTGCCCCCCCCCGGGCTCCCTTGGCGAGACCCCCGCGCCGAGGATCCAGCTGAGCTCGAACCCATCAGCACCTGGCCCCCGCCTGTGCCCTGTTCTACACACCCCTCCGCCTGTGCGCCCCGCCTGTGCCCTGTTCTGCACACCCCTCCGCCTGTGCGCCCCGCCTGTGCCCTGTTCTGCACACCCCTCCGCCTGTGCGCGCCGCCTGTGCCCTGTTCTGCACACCCCTCCGCCTGTGCGCCCCGCCTGTGCCCTGTTCTGCACACCCCTCCGCCTGTGCGCCCCGCCTGTGCCCTGTTCTGCACACCCCTCCGCCTGTGCGCCCCGCCTGTGCCCTGTTCTGCACACCCCTCCGCCTGTGCGCCCCGCCTGTGCCCTGTTCTGCACACCCCCTCCGCCTGTGCGCCCCGCCTGTGCCCTGTTCTGCACACCCCTCCGCCTGTGCGCCCCGCCTGTGCCCTGTTCTGCACACCCCTCCGCCTGTGCGCCCCGCCTGTGCCCTGTTCTGCACACCCCTCCGCCTGTGCGCCCCGCCTGTGCCCTGTTCTGCACACCCCTCCGCCTGTGCGCCCCGCCTGTGCCCTGTTCTGCACACCCCTCCGCCTGTGCGCCCCGCCTGTGCCCTGTTCTGCACACCCCTCCGCCTGTGCGCCCCGCCTGTGCCCTGTTCTGCACAACCCTCCGCCTGTGTGCCCCCGCCTGTGCCCTGTTCTGCACACCCCTCCGCCTGTGCGCCCCCGCCTGTGCCCTGTTCTACACACCCCTCCGCCTGTGCGCCCCCGCCTGTGCCCTGTTCTACACACCCCTCCGCCTGTGCGCCCCCGCCTGTGCCCTGTTCTACACACCCCTCCGCCTGTGTGCCCCTGCCTGTGCCCTGTTCTACACACCCCTCCGCCTGTGCGCCCCCGCCTGTGCCCTGTTCTACACACCCCTCCGCCTGTGCCCTGTTCTACACACCCCTCCGCCTGTGCGCCCCGCCTGTGCCCTGTTCTACACACCCCTCCGCCTGTGCGCCCCCGCCTGTGCCCTGTTCTACACACCCCTCCGCCTGTGCGCCCCCGCCTGTGCCCTGTTCTACACACCCCTCCGCCTGTGCGCCCCCGCCTGTGCCCTGTTCTACACACCCTCCGCCTGTGCCCTCTTCTACACACCCCTCCGCCTGTGCGCCCCCGCCTGTGCCCTGTTCTACACACCCCTCCGCCTGTGCCCTGTTCTACACACCCCTCCGCCTGTGCGCCCCCGCCTGTGCCCTGTTCTACACACCCCTCCGCCTGTGCGCCCCCGCCTGTGCCCTGTTCTACACACCCCTCCGCCTGTGTGCCCCCGCCTGTGCCCTGTTCTACACACCCCTCCGCCTGTGCCCTGTTCTACACACCCCTCCGCCTGTGCCCTGTTCTACACACCCCCCCCGCCTGTGCGCCTCCGCTTGTGCCCTGTTCTACACACCCCTCCGCCTGTGCGCCCCCGCCTGTGCCCTGTTCTACACACCCCTCCGCCTGTGCGCCCCCGCCTGTGCCCTGTTCTACACACCCCTCCGCCTGTGCGCCCCCGCCTGTGCCCTGTTCTACACACCCCTCCGCCTGTGCGCCCCCGCCTGTGCCCTGTTCTACACACCCCTCCGCCTGTGCGCCCCCGCCTGTGCCCTGTTCTACACACCCCTCCGCCTGTGCGCCCCCGCCTGTGCCCTGTTCTACGCACCCCTCCGCCTGTGCGCCCCCGCCTGTGCCCTGTTCTACGCACCCCTCCGCCTGTGCCCTGTTCTACGCACCCCTCCGCCTGTGCGCCCCCGCCTGTGCCCTGTTCTACGCACCCCTCCGCCTGTGCGCCCCGCCTGTGCCCTGTTCTACGCACCCCTCCGCCTGTGCGCCCCCGCCTGTGCCCTGTTCTACACACCCCTCCGCCTGTGCGCCCCCGCCTGTGCCCTGTTCTACACACCCCTCCGCCTGTGTGCCCCCGCCTGTGCCCTGTTCTACACACCCCTCCGCCTGTGCCCTGTTCTGCACACCCCCCCGCCTGTGCGCCTCCGCCTGTGCCCTGTTC
Organism: Pelodiscus sinensis; assembly: GCF_049634645.1. NCBI lineage: Eukaryota > Metazoa > Chordata > Testudines > Trionychidae > Pelodiscus > Pelodiscus sinensis. The sequence continues at coordinate 285,119 of NW_027465824.1, forward strand.
TACACACCCCTCCGCCTGTGCCCTGTTCTACACACCCCTCCGCCTGTGCCCTGTTCTGCACACCCCTCCGCCTGTGCCCTGTTCTGCACACCCCTCCGCCTGTGCGCCCCCGCCTGTGCCCTGTTCTACACACCCCTCCGCCTGTGCCCTGTTCTACACACCCCTCCGCCTGTGCCCTGTTCTACACCCCCCCCGCCTGTGCGCCTCCGCTTGTGCCCTGTTCTACACACCCCTCCACCTGTGCCCTGTTCTACACACCCCTCCGCCTGTGCGCCCCCGCCTGTGCCCTGTTCTGCGCCCCCCCCGCCTGTGCGCCCCCGCCTGTGCCCTGTTCTACACACCCCTCCGCCTGTGCGCCCCCGCCTGTGCCCTGTTCTGCGCCCCCTCCGCCTGTGCGCCCCCACCTGTGCCCTGTTCTGCACACCCCTCCGCCTGTGCGCCTCCACCTGCGCCCTGTTCTGCACACCCCTCCGCCTGTGCGCCCCCGCCTGCGCCCTGTTCTGCACACCCCTCCGCCTGTGCGCTCCCGCCTGCGCCCTGTTCTGCACACCCCTCCGCCTGTGCGCCCCCGCCTGTGCCCTGTTCTACACACCCCTCCGCCTGTGCGCCCCCGCCTGTGCCCTGTTCTGCACACCCCTCCACCTGTGCGTCCCCGCCTATGCCCTGTTCTGCGCCCCCCCGCCTGCGCGCCCCCGCCTGTACCCTGTTCTGCACAATCTCTCTGCCTGCGCGCCCCCGCCTGTGCCCTGTTCTGCACACCCCTCCGCCTGTGCGCCCCCGCCTGTGCCCTGTTCTGCACACTCCTCCGCCTGTGCCCTGTTCTACACACCCCTCCGCCTGTGTGCCCCCGCCTGTGCCCTTTTCTACACACCCCTCCGCCTGTGCGCCCCAGCCTGTGCCCTGTTCTGCACACCCCTCCACCTGTGCGTCCCCGCCTATGCCCTGTTCTGCGCCCCCCCGCCTGCGCGCCCCCGCCTGTGCCCTGTTCTGCACAATCTCTCTGCCTGCGCGCCCCCGCCTGTGCCCTGTTCTGCACACCCCTCCGCCTGTGCGCCCCCGCCTGTGCCCTGTTCTGCACACTCCTCCGCCTGTGCCCTGTTCTACACAATCTCTCTGCCTGTGCACCCCCGCCTGTGCCCTATTCTACACAATCTCTCTGCCTGTGCACCCCCGCCTCTGCCCTGTTCTACACAATCTCTCTGCCTGTGCACCCCCGTCTCTGCCCTGTTCTGCATAATCTTTCCTCCTGTCCCCTGTTCTACACACCCCTCCGCCTGTGCGCCCCCGCCTGTGCCCTGTTCTACAAACCCCTCCGCCTGTGCGCCCCCCGCCTGTGCCCTGTTCTACAAACCCCTCCGCCTGTGCGCCCCCGCCTGTCCCCTGTTCTACACACCCCTCCGCCTGCGTGCCCCCGCCTGTGCCCTGTTTACACCTCCCTCCCCCTGTGCGCTCCCGCCTGTCCTCTGTTCTACACACCCCTCCGCCTGTGCGCCCCCGCCTGTCCCCTGTTCTACACACCCCTCCGCCTGCGCGCCCCCGCCTGTGCCCTTTTCTGCATAATCTCTCCACCTGCGCGCCCCGCCTCTGCCCTGTTGTGCATAATCTCTCTGCCTGCGCGCCCCGCCTCTTCCCTGTTCTGCATAATCTCTCCACCTGTGCGCCCCCGCCTCTGCCCTGTTCTGCATAATCTTTCTGCCTGTGCGCCCCCGCCTCTGCCCTGTACTGCACATTCTCCGCCTGTGTGCCCCCGCTTGTTCCCTGTACTGCACATCCCTCCGCCTGTGCGTCCCCGCCTGTGCCCTGTTCTACACACCCCTCCGCCTGTGCCCTGTTCTACAAACCCCTCCGCCTGTGCGCCCCGCCTGTGCCCTGTTCTACACACCCCTCCGCCTGTGCGCCCCCGCCTGTGCCCTGTTCTACACACCCCTCCGCCTGTGTGCCCCCGCCTGTGCCCTGTTCTACACACCCCTCCGCCTGTGCGCCCCCGCCTGTGCCCTGTTCTACACACCCCTCCGCCTGTGCCCTGTTCTACACACCCCTCCGCCTGTGCGCCCCGCCTGTGCCCTGTTCTACACACCCCTCCGCCTGTGCACCCCCGCCTGTGCCCTGTTCTACACACCCCTCCGCCTGTGCGCCCCCGCCTGTGCCCTGTTCTACACACCCCTCCGCCTGTGCGCCCCCGCCTGTGCCCTGTTCTACACACCCCTCCGCCTGTGCCCTCTTCTACACACCCCTCCGCCTGTGCGCCCCCGCCTGTGCCCTGTTCTACACACCCCTCCGCCTGTGCCCTGTTCTACACACCCCTCCGCCTGTGCGCCCCCGCCTGTGCCCTGTTCTACACACCCCTCCGCCTGTGCGCCCCCGCCTGTGCCCTGTTCTACACACCCCTCCGCCTGTGTGCCCCCGCCTGTGCCCTGTTCTACACACCCCTCCGCCTGTGCCCTGTTCTACACACCCCTCCGCCTGTGCCCTGTTCTACACCCCCCCCGCCTGTGCGCCTCCGCTTGTGCCCTGTTCTACACACCCTTCCGCCTGTGCGCCCCCGCCTGTGCCCTGTTCTACACACCCCTCCGCCTGTGCGCCCCCGCCTGTGCCCTGTTCTACACACCCCTCCGCCTGTGCGCCCCCGCCTGTGCCCTGTTCTACACACCCCTCCGCCTGTGCGCCCCCGCCTGTGCCCTGTTCTACACACCCCTCCGCCTGTGCGCCCCCGCCTGTGCCCTGTTCTACACACCCCTCCGCCTGTGCGCCCCCGCCTGTGCCCTGTTCTACACACCCCTCCGCCTGTGCGCCCCCGCCTGTGCCCTGTTCTACACACCCCTCCGCCTGTGCGCCCCCGCCTGTGCCCTGTTCTACACACCCCTCCGCCTGTGCGCCCCCGCCTGTGCCCTGTTCTACGCACCCCTCCGCCTGTGCCCTGTTCTACGCACCCCTCCGCCTGTGCGCCCCCGCCTGTGCCCTGTTCTACGCACCCCTCCGCCTGTGCGCCCCCGCCTGTGCCCTGTTCTACGCACCCCTCCGCCTGTGCGCCCCGCCTGTGCCCTGTTCTACGCACCCCTCCGCCTGTGCGCCCCCGCCTGTGCCCTGTTCTACACACCCCTCCGCCTGTGCGCCCCCGCCTGTGCCCTGTTCTACACACCCCTCCGCCTGTGTGCCCCCGCCTGTGCCCTGTTCTACACACCCCTCCGCCTGTGCCCTGTTCTGCACACCCCCCCGCCTGTGCGCCTCCGCCTGTGCCCTGTTCTACACACCCCTCCGCCTGTGCCCTGTTCTGCACACCCCTCCGCCTGTGCCCTGTTCTGCACACCCCTCCGCCTGTGCGCCCCCGCCTGTGCCCTGTTCTACACACTCCTCCGCCTGTGCCCTGTTCTACACACCCCTCCGCCTGTGTGCCCCCGCCTGTGCCCTTTTCTACACACTCCTCCGCCTGTGCGCCTCCGCCTGTGCCCTTTTCTACACACTCCTCCGCCTGTTCGCCCCCGCCTGTGCCCTGTTCTGCACACCCCTCCGCCTGTGCGCCCCCGCCTGTGCCCTTTTTTACACACCCCTCTGCCTGTGCCCTGTTCTACACAATCTCTCTGCCTGTGCGCCGCCGCCTGTGCCCTGTTCTACACAATCTCTCCGCCTGTGCGCCCCCGCCTGTGCCCTGTTCTGCACAATCTCTCCGCCGGTGCGCCTCCGCCTGTGCTCTGTTCTGAACACCCCTCCGCCTGTGCCCTTTTCTACACAATCTCTCTGCCTGTGCACCCCCGCCTGTGCCCTATTCTACACAATCTCTCTGCCTGTGCACCCCCGCCTGTGCCCTGTTCTACACAATCTCTCTGCCTGTGCACCCCCGTCTCTGCCCTGTTCTGCATAATCTTTCCTCCTGTCCCCTGTTCTACACACCCCTCCGCCTGTGCGCCCCCGCCTGTGCCCTGTTCTACAAACCCCTCCGCCTGTGCGCCCCCCGCCTGTGCCCTGTTCTACAAACCCCTCCGCCTGTGCGCCCCCGCCTGTCCCCTGTTCTACACACCCCTCCGCCTGCGTGCCCCCGCCTGTCCCCTGTTCTACACACCCCTCCGCCTGCGCGCCCCCGCCTGTGCCCTTTTCTGCATAATCTCTCCACCTGCGCGCCCCGCCTCTGCCCTGTTGTGCATAATCTCTCTGCCTGCGCGCCCCGCCTCTTCCCTGTTCTGCATAATCTCTCCACCTGTGCGCCCCCGCCTCTGCCCTGTTCTGCATAATCTTTCTGCCTGTGCGCCCCCGCCTCTGCCCTGTACTGCACATTCTCCGCCTGTGTGCCCCCGCTTGTTCCCTGTACTGCACATCCCTCCGCCTGTGCGTCCCCGCCTGTGCCCTGTTCTGCACACCGCTCTGCCTGTACCCTGTTCTGGATAATCTCTCCGCCTGGTCGCCCCCTCCCATGGCCTGTTCTGGAAAATCTCTCTGCCTGTGCGCCCCGCTTGTGCCCTATTCTGGATAATCTCTCTGCCTGTGCGCCCCCTCCTGTCCCCTGTTCTGCATCATCTCTCCGCCTGTGCGCCCCCGCCTGTACCCTGTACTTCACATTCCTCTGCTTGTGCGCCCCCGCCTGTACCCTGTATTGCACACCCCTCCACCTGTGCGTCCCCGCCTGTACCCTGTATTGCACATCCCTCAGCCTGTACCCTGTACTGCACATCCCTCTGCCTGTGCGCCCCCACCTGTGCCCTGTTCTGCACACCCCTCCGCCTGTATGCCCCCGCCTGTACCCTGTTCTGCACACCCCTCTGCCTGTGCTCCCCGCCTGTACCCTGTTCTACACACCTCTCCACCGGTGCGCCCCTGCTTGTCCCCTGTACTGCACATCCCTCCGCCTGTGCCCTGTTCTACACATCCCTCTGCCTGCGAGCCCCCGCCTTCTCCCCGTTCTACACATCGCTCCGCCTGTGCGCCCCCGCATGTACCCTGTACTGCACATCCCTCCGCCTGCGAGCCCCCGCCTGCGCCCTGTTCTGCACATCCCTCCTCCTGTGCGCCCCCACCTGTGCCCTATTCTGCATATCCCTCCGCCTGTGTGACCCTGCCTGCGCCCTGTTCTGCACGTCTCTCCACCTGTGCACCTGTGCTGTGCCCTGGATCCATAGCACGGCTCTCTGCCTTTGAACCCACCATCTATATTCTGGGCAGCGCAGCATGGCTCTCTGCCTGTGTGCCCCCACTGTGCTCTGGGACCCGTGGACAGCATGTCAATGTTCTCCGCCTGTGCGCCTGCACTATGCCCTGGGACTTGTGGGCAAGATGTCAGTGCTCTGTGGCTGTGCACCCGCGCTGAGTCCTGGGACCTGCAGGCAGCACAGCACAACTCTCTAGTGCCTGCTGACTGTGTGACAGGGTGGAGATGTGTGTGCAAAGCAGGCCACCAGCGTGGTGTCTCGCCCTGTTGGGGCTGCAGGAGCACTCCACAGTCCGTGTACTGCTTTGGACGGTGCCGAGGGAATATCTGTCCTCTGCTCTCAATATGCGTCCCCCTCCCTTTTTCATCAGTAGCAGGGTTGCTGCTTTTTGAGCGAGGTTATTGTCTGAGGTTCAGCACCGTAATATCGAAGTGTCTTTGAGTTGTGTTGTGTTCCCCCGCAGGTTGGCCAACTCGGACAGTGGTTTGTACTTAGAAGCATACAAAGCAGGAGGGAAGAGGGTCTGCTAGCGAAACATCTGCCTTTGGAAGCCTGCTCCATCCAGCGGGTAACAAATGGGATACCTTGCATTGACCTCTCTCTGGCCTGGCCCCTTTGCTGCAGCAGACCGATAGGTTCCTAGGTAGATGAACACATGTGGCTTCGGTTTTGATTAGCTAAATATCTAGCAAGCCCCACGCTTGCAGAAATTGGATGGCCGGAAATCTTCCTGGAGTCTTACCTCCTCCCTTTCCCCGTGCCCTGCCAAAACAGCGATTTGTTATGTAAAGGTGTCTTCAGTGTACAAAGCCTTTACACCAGGGGTGGGCAATAATATTTGACAGGGGAGGGGGGCACTCCAAGATTTTGGAAAGTGGTCGTGCGCTGCACTCTCCATGATGTTAACGGAGGAGCTGCGGAGTGTGGGAGGGAGGTTGGGTGCAGAAGGGCGCGTGGGGTAAGGGACTGGGGTCTGGGAGGAAGTTTCAGTGAAGGAGACACTTGTGACCTAGGGCAGGGGACTGGGGAGCAGGGGTTTGGTTTGTGACCTAGGGGAAGAGACTGGGGTACAGGAATGTGGGTTGTAACCTAGGGGAGGAGGGATTGTGATCTGGGGCAGGGGATTGGGGTACCAGACCTGGGAGGGAGTATAGGTGCAAGAGGGGGACAGAGGGTTTGGGTATGTTGAGTGGGGGGGGGAGGTGCCAGAGGTGACCGAGGGTCTGTCTACACTACCCCTCTAGTTTGAACTAGGAGGGTAATGTAGTCATCCGCAGTTGCAAATCAAGCCCGGGATTTGAATTTCCCGGGCTCCATTTGCATGAAGCTGGCTGGCGCCATTTTTAAATGCTGGCTAGTTCGAACCCCGTGCTACGCGGCTACACGCGGCACAGAGTAGCTAGTTCGGAGGAGTACAGCTAGTTCGGATTAGAAGCCTGATCCAAACTAGCTACTCCGTGCCGCGTGTAGCCGCGCGGCACGGGGTTCGAACTAGCCGGCATTTAAAAATGGCGCCGGCCGGCTTCATGCAAATGAAGCCCGGGAAATTCAAATCCCGGGCTTGATTTGCAACTGCGGATGACTACATTACCCCGCTAGTTCGAACTAGGGGGTAGTGTAGACATACCCCAGGAGACTCACCGGCCAGCAGCCCAGCCAGCCTGCCTGCCTGCTGACCTAAATGCTTGCAGAGCTGCAAAGGTTTCTCTGCCTGCCTGCACTATGCTTGCACGGCCATGTGCCGTGTGAATAACTGAGCCGGAGGGGAGAGGGCGTGGTGTTTCTTGGCTGCCTGTTACTCAAACAGGCAGCTCCCATTGGCCAGTTTCACGCCAGGCCCCCCGCGGGGCTGAGCTGAACACACGCCCGGCAAGGGGTGGTGTGCGGAAGGCCCTCTGGGCTACCCGGGTGTGGGACATAACTTGCTGGCTCCGGTGTTTTGTGGGGAATCCTGCTGGGCCTGAGGGGAGGCCTGGAGCCGGGAAGTGATCGCAGGCGAGCGGGGGGGCGGGAGCCGCCGCTCACGGCTGGGTTGATGTCTGCCCTCCTCAGCTCTCAGCCCGCAGCAGCGTGGAGGATGCCAGCCCGCTCTCGCTGGGGAGTTAAACATGGAGATCCGCTGTGGCGGCCTCTTGTTCAGTTCCAAGTTTGACTCGGGGAACCTGGCTCATGTGGAGAAGGTGGAACACCAGGAAGGAGAGGGGGATGGGACCGGGAACAGCAGCACTGGCTTTGGCAGCTCCCTGCCTGCGGCCGACTACGAATTCAACGTGTGGACCAAGCCCGACTGTGCCGAAACCGAGTATGAAAACGGGAACAGGTAAGGGGGCGTGTCCTGCTGAGCCGGGGGCACCCTGCCTTCTCCCCAGATCCCGTGGGGGGCAGCAAAGTGCAGGAAGGAGAAGCAGAGAGCGCTCCTGCTCCCGGCCTCTTGCCGCAGGGAGGGGCAGTTTAATCAGCTCCTCGACTTGGCGATGCAATTTCCATCCCTTGGTCGATGAGGGGGGACTGCGGGGCCAAGCTCCCGGCCCCAGCAGCTAACCCGCTGCGGCTCTGCCTCTGAAATGTATTAAGAGCAGCAGGACCTAGAAAAAGCCGGCAGATACATCTAAAAAGCAGCGGTACGGTGCCTGGGACGGGGAGTGAGCCAGGGATCGGCTGATTCCCAGCTTGTGCCTGGTCCCCGCTACCCCCCACAGAGAAACCGGCTTTTAAGCTGCCCTCTCCCTTCCCCCCCGTACCGGCTCCTGCTCCCTCCCTTGCTGCCTCTGATAGCGGCGCTGGGGGAGGGGAAGTGACTAGACCAGGGACTACTCGACTATCAGATAAGCTTATGCCATCAGATAGTCGACCAGTCGCATCCATCCCCAGTCCATAAGGCAGACTAGTATTCAGCTTCTCCCGCTGCTCGCTTGACTTCTGCAGAGCTAACGGAAAGACTCTGGCCCCCAAGTTCACAGAGCGCTGTGGCTGCGATGTGCAGGTAGCTTGGTGGAAAAGGGAGAGACTTTTCCAAGGCTGATACAGGGAGGAGGGAGAAAAGTTATTCTCCATAACTCTGAGGACAGGCCAAGCAGCAATGGGCTTAAACTGCAGCAGGGGAGGTTTGGGTTGGACATTAGGGAAAAGTTCCTGCCTGTCGGGGGGGGTCAAACACTGGAATAAGTTGCCCCGGGCGGTTGTGGAATCCCCATCCCTGGAGATATGGAAGAGCAGGGGTGGCCTAGACGGTGCTGGGTCCTGACGGGGGGGTCTTGGTGACGTCTTGAGGGCCCTGCCAGTTCCGTGGTCTGTGCCCGTGGCTCGGATTATGCTGCGAGGTTGCAGAGGTGACAGTTAATGGCTGGAGTCGCATTGGGGTTCTGCCGTTGCTGCCGGGGCCTGTGCCCTAGCACCCGGGGCGTTGCGGGGCGGACACACAGCAGCTGATAGACTGACCTGGTTCCTCTTCGTGTCCTTTCCAGATCCTGGTTTTATTTCAGCGTGAAGGGAGGCGCTCCCGGCAAGCTGATCAAAATCAACATCGTGAACATGAACAAGCAGAGCAAACTCTACTCCCAAGGCATGTCGCCCTTCGTCAGGACCCTGCCTGTCCGGCCCCGCTGGGAGCGCGTCCGGGAGCGGCCCACCTTCGAGGTATCCGTGCGGTGAGCACGCCGGGGGGTGCTGCTGGTGGATCGGTGCGCTGGGCTCGGGTCGGTAGCTCAGCGGACACCAGCCGACAGAGGGGCTCGCTTTGGACAGGAAGATGGGAACTGCTCGGCCAGGGAGTCGCTCGTCTCCCCAGGCCAGCTGGACATAGGGTCTGGGTAGACGCAGAGCGTGTTATTTCAGAGCAGCGCTAGTTATTCCGAGAGCCTTGCCGTGTGGAGCCCGGAGGGTTTACTGACTCGGAAGGAAGAGTTGTTTGCAGAGGAGAGCGGGTGACGCGGGTACTCAAGGGGGCTCTCTGGGTGGTCCCCGGGGCGCGGGAGTCACCTGTCACAACCGACTGTCTCCACAGGGCTAGCCCCACTTGTAGCCTTTGGCGTCTTAGTGTTGGCCTTTGTAAGCGTTCAGGGTCTGTCTACACTACCCCTAGTTCGAACTAGCGGGGTAATGTAGTCATACGGAGTTGCAGATGAAGCCTGGGATTTGAATTTCCCGGGCTTCATTTGCATAAAGCCGGCCGGCGCCATTTTAAATGCCGGCTAGGTCGCACCCTGTGCCGCGCGGCTACACGCGGCACGGACTAGCTAGTTCGGATTAGGCTTCCTCGTGGAACGAGGCGTACAGCTAGTTCGGATAGGAAGCCTAATCCGAACTAGCTAGTCCGTGCCGCGTGTAGCCGTGCGGCACAGGGTGCGACCTAGCCGGCATTTAAAAATGGCGCCGGCCGGCTTTATGCAAATGAAGCCCGGGAAATTCAAATCCTGGGCTTCATTTGCAACTCCGTATGACTACATTACCCCCCCTAGTTCGAACTAAGGGTAGTGTAGACAGACCCTCAGACAGCACAGGAGGGAAAGGCGTGTCCGCTCCCTGGGCCCCGTTTCCTGGACCCAGGCAGGGTGCAGGAGGCCGCTCCCCGAGTCTGTGTGCCGTGATGCTCCACAGCCCCCTCGTCTGGACAGCGCCCCAGGTGCGCTGGGGCCTTTTCCTGAGGAGACGTCTCTACACAGGTTGCCTTAAGGAATGGGGTGGGGCAAATGCAGGCGGCAACTCGCAAGCATTTCATAGCGTGAGGGGGCAAGTTGAGGGCTGGGCGGAAGCGGGAAGGGTCACACGGGTCAGGGGGGAGTTAGCGCCTGGGGGCAGTGGGAAGGGTCTCACGGGTCGGGGGGGAGTTAGCGCCTGGGGGCAGCGGGAAGGGTCACAGGGGTCGGGGGGGAGTTAGCGCCTGGGGGCAGCGGGAAGGGTCACACGGGTCGGGGGGGAGTTAGCGCCTGGGGGCAGCAGGAAGGGTCACAGGGGTTGGGGGGGAGTTAGCGCCTGGGGGCAGCAGGAAGGGTCACACGGGTCGGGGGGGAGTTAGCGCCTGGGGGCAGTGGGAAGGGTCTCACGGGTCGGGGGGGAGTTAGCGCCTGGGAGCAGCAGGAAGGGTCACAGAGGTCGGGGGGGAGTTAGCGCCTGGGGGCAGCAGGAAGGGTCACACGGGTCGGTGGGGAGTTAGCGCCTGGGGGCAGCAGGAAGGGTCACACGGGTCGGGGGGGAGTTAGCGCCTGGGGGCAGCAGGAAGGGTCACAGAGGTCGGGGGGGAGTTAGTGCCTGGGGGCAGCAGGAAGGGTCACAGGGGTTGGGGGGGAGTTAGCGCCTGGGGGCAGCGGGAAGGGTCACACGGGTCGGGGGGGAGTTAGCGCCTGGGGGGGGCAGCGGGAAGGGTCACACGGCTCCTCACCTTCCTCCCAGCCAAGGGCTGACGGGCCCCGGCCCCTCGCCTTCCTCCCGGCCACCCCGCCGCTCGGCACTGAGCCGTGTCCGAGGAGGGCGCTGGGCAGCGAGGCGACGCCCCCGTGCAGGTGCCCAGAGTCGCGGTCCGTGCCCCGGAAGGGCTGGGTTGTGGTCCCGCAGGGCTCCAGTGCAGCCCACCCCAAAGGGCGCGTGCTCCTTAGGGCAGGAGCGGTCAGCACTGCTCCCCGTGCTCAGCCAGCCCGCCCAGCAGGGAACGTGTGGGGCTGCGGCGGCTCCCCGCCCGCTGGGGCAGTGGGGACCATAGAAAGGGGTAAGCGGGGAGCCCCTGAGAACGGCCGGCAGTGGGTACCGCGGTGCCAGTGCAGCCCGGGCTGTGTGCCCGAGGGGCATGGTGCGCTGGGCTCAGGGCAGCCCTGCTAGCTGCTCAGCATCTGCCTTGTGTGTGCCTCAGATGCTGGAGACCCAGTTTGTGCTGTCCTTTGTGCACCGCTTCCTGGAGCACCGCGGCTCCACCACCTACTTTGCCTTCTGCTACCCCTTCTCCTACACCGAGTGCCAGGACATGCTGGCACAGCTCGACCGCCGCTTCGAGGAGTGCAGGCTCCTGTCGCCCAGCAGGTGCGCACCACCCTCGCCACCCTCCCCTCCTGACCTGCAGCGCCCGCCCCTTTGGCCTGGGGCGGGGTGGGTGGGGCCAGCTGCCATGGGCACGTGTTCCTCCTCCGGCTCTGCCGAGAGCAGCCACAGCCATTTCTCTTCCCCTTGCCTCGCAGGTGAGTGGCTCGGGGGAAGGGGGGAGAGTGAGCAGAGGCACCTTTGGGCTTTATTGCGGGGCTGCTCCCAGGACAGCAGTCCCCCCCCCCCAGCTCAGACGAGCTTTCCTGCATCCGCGTGGGGGACTCTGCCATTCCCGTAGCGCTCAGCCAAGCGTGGACTGTGAGCCGTGGCCGTGAGGGGCCGGGGCTCTGGGATTCCCGTAGCGCTCAGCCAAGCGTGGACTGTGAGCCGTGGCAGTGAGGGGCCAGGGCTCTGGGATTCCCATAGCGCTCAGCCAAGCGTGGACTGTGAGCCGTGGCCGTGAGGGGCCGGGGCTCTGGGATTCCCGTAGCGCTCAGCCAAGCGCAGGCCACGGGCCGTGGCAGTGAGGGGCCAGGGCTCTGGGATACCCATAGCGCTCAGCCAAGCGTGGACTGTGAGCCGTGGCCGTGAGGGGCCGGGGCTCTGGGATTCCCGTAACGCTCAGCCAAGCGTGGACTGTGAGCCATGGCCATGAGGGGCCGGGGCTCTGGGATTCTCGTAACGCTCAGCCAAGCGTGGACTGTGAGCCGTGGCCGTGAGGGGCCGGGGCTCTGGGATTCCCGTAGCGCTCAGCCAAGCGTGGACTGTGAGCCGTGGCCGTGAGGGGCCGGGGCTCTGGGATTCCCATAACGCTCAGCCAAGCGCAGGCCACGGGCCGTGGCAGTGAGGGGCCAGGGCTCTGGGATTCCCGTAGCGCTCAGCCAAGCGTGGACTGTGAGCCGTGGCCATGAGGGGCCGGGGCTCTGGGATTCCCGTAACGCTCAGCCAAGCGTGGACTGTGAGCCGTGGCCGTGAGGGGCCGGGGCTCTGGGATTCCCGTAACGCTCAGCCAAGCGTGGACTGTGAGCCGTGGCCGTGAGGGGCCGGGGCTCTGGGATTCCCGTAACGCTCAGCCAAGCGTGGACTGTGAGCCGTGGCCGTGAGGGGCCGGGGCTCTGGGATTCCCGTAGCGCTCAGCCAAGCACAGGCCACGGGCCGTGGCAGTGAGGGGCCAGGGCTCTGGGATTCCAGTAGCGCTCAGCCAAGCGCAGGCCATGGGCCATGGCAGTGAGGGGCCGGGGCTCTGGGATTCCCGTAGCGCTCAGCCAAGCGCAGGCCACGGGCCGTGGCAGTGAGAGGCCGGGGCTCTGGGATTCCCGTAGCGCTCAGCCAAGCGCAGGCCACGGGCCATGGCAGTGAGGGGCCGGGGCTCTGGGATTCCCCTAGCGCTCAGCCAAGCGCAGGCCACGGGCCGTGGCAGTGAGGGGCCGGGGCTCTGGGATTCCCGTAGCGCTCAGCCAAGCGCAGGCCACGGGCCGTGGCAGTGAGGGGCCGGGGTTCTGGGATTCCCGTAGCGCTCAGCCAAGCGCAGGCCACGGGCCGTGGCAGTGAGGGGCCAGGGCTCTGGGATTCCCGTAACGCTCAGCCAAGCGCAGGCCACGGGCCGTGGCAGTGAGGGGCCAGGGCTCTGGGATTCCCGTAGCGCTCAGCCAAGCGCAGGCCACGGGCCGTGGCCAAGAGCAACCTGGGCTCTGGAGCATCCTGGTTTCTGCAGCCTCAGCGCTTCTTTGACTGAGGTGGAGGAGGGAGCAGAGCCGCTGTTGCCTTCTGAGAGGGGTTCCCTGTCTCGGCGAAGGCTCGCTCCCTTTTAATGTCTTCTCCCAGGGCTCCGACCCGCGCCCGCCTGGCACTGGCCCCCCTCTGCGCCCCTTCCCAGTGCCCAGCCTCCAGTCTGTGCAGAGCGCTTCTGCCTTGCACCTGCCACCCCACCGCTGCCGCATCCTTCCCCGACGCCCTCCCCAAGCTGGGGCTGGCAGGGCCCCCACGCTCCAAGCTGCGGAGTGTGCCCAGCGCCCCTTCCTCCTGCCAGCCCCACCCGCCGTGGGGCGAGGAGGCTGGCTCCCTGGATCCCAGGCAAGACTCGGCAGGAGGTGGGAGCCGGCTGGAGGGGAGCAGCGCAGGCCCTGAGGGAAGCTGGCAGAAGGTGACTCCAAAGGGAGCGTGACCAGAGCCTGCAGGGGAGGCAGAGGCAGGAGAGCCCGTCTTGGCGGCCTGGGGCCCTGGGGAGAGCCCTTAGGGATTTCCTGTTCCAGGAGTGCCTGGGGGAGCTGCCCTTCCTTCCTCCACTGTCCCAGCTGCTCTTCGGGGCCTTTCTGCACCCCCGCAGCTCCCTGGACTCCATCTATTACCATCGAGAGCTGCTGTGCCGCTCCCTGGACGGCCTGCGGGTGGACCTGCTCACCGTCACCTCGTGCCACGGCATGCAGGAGGAGCGCGAGCCCAGGCTGGACAACCTGTTCCCCGAGGAGGCCACCCCTCGGCCGCACCGCTTTGCGGGGAAGAAGGTGAGTCTGGCCGCCTCGGACGGGGGCGCTGCCCGGACAAGGGCTGCCCCGCATGGGCCGCCCAATAGCCCAGTAAAGGGGGGGACTGACACGGCGCATGGCGGAGCACAATAAAGCCAAGCAGAAGTGTCCCGTCCGTGGGGCAGACCGCTGAGCGGCGGCCGTGCGAGCGCCACGCCAGAGGGTCTGGAGGGCCAGGGCTTAGCAAGGCCTGAATGGGGCGTCGGCGCGGCACGCTGATCCCTGCTACCAGAGACACCGGAACGACCGATTGGTCCCGCTCGGGGAGGGGGAGGGGCTCCGCCGGTGGAAGGAAAGAGTCCAGTATCGGCCACTCCTCCACGATCAGACTCTGCCTCTGCGTCTCAGTGGTCCAGCGGGAGCAGCAGGCTGCAGCGGGGGAGTTCGCCCGCCCCGCCCCGCCCGTCGGGCTGGCCACGACCACGGGGACTGTGACACGGGGGTGCCAGCGGTTCCCAGACTGGCTGAGTGCGGGCTGGGGTGCAGAGGCTCCGTTCTAGACACAACTAGTACCTGCTTCGTGGAGCAGAAAGTCCAGGAGCCCCCGGGAAGAGGAAACCCCAGCTTGAGCCTAAGCGGCACGTGGAGTCTGCTCTCTGAGGTGAATGTACCGAACCGCTCAGTACGAGTGGGGACAGGAATACCACGCCCCACCCCAGTAGCACTTACCCAAAGGGGAGCTACACACAAACAAGGCTATTAGGAAAAACTGCTGTACTTTACTAGGCGGGGGGGGGGGGGGAGAGGGAGAGGGAGTCTCCATCCCTAGAGGTGTGTAAGTCCCAGCTGGACAAAGCCCCGGCTGGGCTGATTGAGTTGGGGCTGGTCTGAGGTCTCTTCCAGTTCTGTGATTCTAGCTGAAGGGAAATGAAGAGGAACAGTCGAAGAGTGAAATGCCTGCAAGTTGCATGGAAATGCTAAAAAACACCATGGGAAAGTCACATTTAATTGGAGCCCCCGAGTAAAAACCAAAACCACAGAGGCAAAAAACTAGTGGCAACATGGATAGTGGATACAGAAGTATCCGGATAGGTCCTGCGAAGCGCTACAAAGGGATCTCCCGAGGCTGGGAGACTGGACAACAACATGACATGAAATTCGGTGTTGATAAACGCCAAGTAACGCGCCCTGGAAAACAGTCCCCACCATCCGTAGCAATGCTGGGCTCTGAATGAGCCGTACCACTCGGAGAGATCTTGGAGTCCCTGTGGCTAGCTCTCGGAAAACACCCCTCTGTGTGCAGCGGCCGGCAGCGGAGAACAGTGCTGTGGAGAAGGGAAATGAGGCCAGGAGCGGCCCAGTGACTCCGTGGGCAGCGGGTTGAAAAAGACGAGGAAGCATCTCATCATACAACAGGCAGGGCCTGGGGAACTCTGCCAGAGGGGTGCAAAAAAGCACTGGCTAGGTTCTTGGAAGGGCTATTCGCCTGTTGGCCAGGGTAGGTCACTTGGGGATTCCCTGTTTGTTCCCTCCCGCGGGGGCCCCGGCACTGGACTGGAGGGGCCTTCGGCCTGGCCGCTCTCAGAGGGGTGCCCCACGCCAGCGGGGGGGGCGGGCGGAGATGAGGGGCCGTTGAAGACCGGGGAGAAGACAGGAAGGAACATTAGGTCCGATGGGTTCAAATGCCAAGGAGGAGCGAGAGGCCGCAGAGGAGCTGGAAGGGCAGAGAGTAACGGCCGCGCCAGCCCGACGGGAGCAGCCAGGAGACGCGGTCACTGCAGAGATCCAATCACTGCCCTTCCCCGCGGAGCGAGGTGGCCCCGCCTGGGCCGTGGGTGAGGCGAGTGTGGGGCGGATGTTCCCTGCTGCCCAGCTGGTGGGGAGCTGGGCTGGGCTCAGAGGCGGGCTGGCTTCGGCAAAGGGAAATCCGGCCTCACTAATCTGGAGTTCTTGGAGGGGGCCATGCATCAGAGGCAGCAGCGGGGGAAAGGGAGGCTGGTTCCTGTGGGGCTGCTGCCACCCCCACCCCCTGCGAGCACTGGCCACTACCCCCCCCACGTGTAAACGTGTAACGGCTGAACATGTCAGTGGCTAGTGTCCGGAGATTTCCAGAGAGCCTTTGTCAAGGCCCCTCACCAATGGCTCGTAAGCCAAGGGAGTTCTCACTCCTGTGGGGTCAGAGGGAAGGTCCCTTCGTGGATGGCCACTGCTTAGAGGACAGGGAACAGAGGGCCCACTTTCCGATGGGGGAGGTAGCTAGTGCTGCCCCCAAGGGGCCGCGTTGGGATCAGTCCCGTACTGCACGTTCATCGGTGATCTGGAGAAGGAAACAGCGAGGTGGCAGCATTTGCAGGTGACACCAAACTGCTCAAGAGAGCAAAGTCCAAAGCCGACTGTGAAGAGCTGCCAAAGGATCTCACCAAGCCAGGTGACTGCACAACACAATGGCAGCTGAACGTTCATGTTGCTAAATATGAAGTCATGCCCTTTGGAAAACATAACCCGGCTCTGCCTGCAGAACGACGGGGACTGGGTTAGCTGTAGCCACTCGAGAGCGATCTTGGAGTCACGGTGGATCGTTCTCTGGAGGCGTCCACGCCGTGTGCAGCGGCAGCCAACAGGATGTTCGGAATCATTAAAAAGGGAGAGAGAATAAGACGGAGAATCTCTTACTGCCGCTGGATAAATCCATAGGACGCCCACAGCCTGCATCCTGCATACACGTGTGGTCGCCTCATCCCAAAAAGGTCTCTTGGCATTGGGAAAAGTTCAGAAAAGGGAAACAAAAATGCTGAGAGGTTTGGAACGGCTGCCGTGAGGCGAGGGTAATAAAACGGGGACTTTTCAGCTGTGAAAAATGGAGGCTAAGGGGGGATAGGACCGAGGTCTGTAAAATCTTGACCAATGTGGAGAAAGTGAATAAGGAAAAGTGATTGACTTGCTCCCATAACACAAGAACTAGGGGTCACCCACGGACGTGAATAGGTGGCAGGTTTGAAACAACCCAAAGGCAGCATTTCTTAACGCAGCGCACGGTCGGCCTGTGGAACTCCTTGCTGGAGGATGTGGCAGAACTTGAACAGGGTTCAGAGAAGAGCCAGACAGGCCCATGGATGGCTGGTAGCCAGGCTGGGCAGGGCTGGGAATGGGCGGCGGGGAGGGATGGCCGGATGTGGCGCCTGGCCGACGCTGGAGCCCAGAGGGCGAGGGCGCATTGCACAAGGCTGGGAAGGGAAGTCGGCAGCTCTGAGTGTCTCCTCCAGGTCTTCTTCCTGAGCAGCAGAGTCCACCCCGGGGAAACGCCCTCCAGCTTCGTCTTCAACGGCTTCCTGGAGTTCATCCTGCGGGGGAGCGACCCCCGCGCCCAGATGCTGAGGCGCATGTTCGTCTTCAAGCTGGTCCCCATGCTGAACCCGGATGGCGTGGTGCGGGGCCATTACCGGTGAGCTGGGCGCCAGCTCCGTGGGCCTCAGGCAGGAGCAGAGCTGGCTCCGAGCTCTGCAGGGACTGGCAGGCTAGGTCCTGCTCTGCTCCCCGGCGTGGTCGGGGGAGGGCTGCACTGTCCTTGCTGGCTTTGCAGGAGAGCAGGGTCGGGGGCCTGGCGTGTGGGGCCCACGCAGTGCTCCCTTTGGGCCAGGGCCAGGCTGGGGGGCTCCCGAGGGCGGCTCCTGCTGGCCGCTCCGTGAACGCTGCCAGCCGCAGTGAAGGGGGATGCGCCGGAGCCCCGGGGAGCAGTCGGTGGCTCCTGGCCGGGCGGCTAGGGCAGGGTGGCTGCAGCTGAGCTGGAAGCCCCGTGGCCCGGTCCCAGGGCAGGCACTGCTGCTGAAGGGGGAGTCCTGCTCCAGGGCCCTTCTCCTTCGCCGCCAGCTGCTTGCGGCAGGCTCCCCCCGGCCCGGGAGGGCAGGGGCTGCCTTGGCTGGCCCAGGGCTGGGTGTGGGGGAGATCCCGGCGGGGTCACGCTCCCCTTTCCCTTCTGCAGGACGGACGCCCGGGGGGTGAACCTGAACCGCCAGTATCTGAGCCCGGACGCAGCGCTGCACCCCGCAGTGTACGGGGCCAAGGCCGTGCTGCTTTACCACCACAGCCACGGCCCCCCCGGCGCGCCTGACTGGAGGGCGCACGCCTGCCCGCTCGCCCCCAACCACGCCCTCCGCAACTGCGGCCCGGCCCCGGAGCCCGAGAGAGCCAGCAACCTCCACAGCCATCCCTGCGCCCGCGACGCCAGCCCCTGCCGCCCCGCTTCCCAGGACGGGCCCGCCGCCCAGCCGGGCAGCAAGGAGCAGGCCCTGTGGATCCTGCCTGCCCAGCCCCCCGGGGAGCCCCAGGAGAGCGGGCTGGCGTACTACGTGGATCTGCATGGGCACGCCTCCAAGCGGGGCTGCTTCATGTACGGCAACAGCTTCAGCGACGAGAGCGCCCAGGTGAGGGGGGCGTGGAGCCCGGCGGGGGAGGATTCGCTCTCGGGGCTGGAGAACAACGAACATGGAGTTCCGCATGAGGGGCAAAGCGGGGAGCTTGACGCGAGGCTGCCGCGCCCATGGCTGGCTTCCTGGCTGGGCAGGGTCTGCCTGGGGCATGTGTTGAGACCAGAAGGGGGGGCCTGGTGCTGGGGGCCTGCGTGCGGGCTGGTAAGGGCGGAGGCCTGGCTCTGGGGGCCTGGTGAGGGTGGGGGCCTGACACTGGGGGCCCAAGTGTGGGCTGGTGGAGACCTGGCTCTGGGGGCCCGCGTGGGGGCAGGTGAGGGCGGGGGGCCGGTGCCGGGGGCCCGCAGGGGGGCAGGTGAGGGCGGGGGGCCGGCGCCGGGGGCTCGCAGGGGGGCAGGTGAGGGCGGGGGGCCGGCGCCGGGGGCCCGCAGGGGGGCAGGTGAGGGCGGGGGGCCGGCGCCGGGGGCCCGCGTGGGGCCAGGTGAGGGTGGGGGGCCGGCGCCGGGGGCCCGCGGGGGGGCAGGTGAGGGCGGGGGGGCCGGCGCCGGGGGCCCGCGGGGGGGCAGGTGAGGGCGGGGGGCCGGCGCCGGGGGCCCGCGGGGGGGCAGGTGAGGGTGGGGTTCTGGCGCCGGGGCGGAGGAGTGGACAACACCCCTCGGGCCGGGAGCGCTTGTGCGGTGCTCCGGGCGTCTCACCGGACGCCTGCCTGTCTCGACCCGCAGGTGGAGAACATGCTCTTCCCGAAGCTCATCTCCCTCAACTCCGCTCACTTCGACTTCGCGGGCTGCAACTTCTCGGAGAAGAACATGTACGCCAGGGACCGGCGGGACGGGCAGTCCAAGGAGGGCAGCGGACGGGTGGCTATTTACAAGGCCTCCGGCATCATTCACAGGTCTGGAGCCCCGCCTGCAGGGCCAGCGCCCCGGCTCGGGCAGCGCTGCCCCGGTGTCCCGCACGGCGCATGGGCACGTCCCTCGCGCTGGGGGCTCCGCCCAGGCTCTGCCAGGAAGGACAAACTGGAGCCCAGCCCAGGGTGTTAACTGAACAGTCGATTAACCGCAGCAATTCGTGGCTGGAGTTCCCGGGGCGGCGGCAGCCAGCGTGCTCCAGCCCCGCTCCCGAGGAGCCCCCTGCGCAGGGGCTGGTCTGGGGGGGAGCCGGTTCAAAACCAGCCCCTCGCGGACTGGCTGCCTGACGCCCAGCGCTCTTGTCGGTGTGGGGCTGAGCTCCGAGACCCGCCCCCCCGACCCACTTCCAGTGCAGAGCCCCCAGCGGGAGCCGTGCTGCCCCCCCCTCCTGACCCACTTCCAGTGCAGAGCCCCCAGCGGGAGCCGTGCTGCCCCCCCTCCTGACCCACTTCCAGTGCAGAGCCCCCAGCGGGAGCCGTGCTGCCCCCCCTCCTGACCCACTTCCAGTGCAGAGCCCCCAGCGGGAGCCATGCTGCCCCCCCCTCCGACCCACTTCCAGTGCAGAGCTCCCAGCGTGAGCCGTGCTGCCCCCCCCCCCCGACCCACTTCCAGTGCAGAGCCCCCAGCGGGAGCCGTGCTGCCCCCCCCCCGACCCACTTCCAGTGCAGAGCTCCCAGCGGGAGCCGTGCTGCCCCCCCCCCCAACCCACTTCCAGTGCAGAGCCCCCAGCGGGAGCCGTGCTGCCCCCCCCCCAACCCACTTCCAGTGCAGAGCCACGGCGGGCGTAGGCCCAGACCCAGCGGGAGCCGTGCTGCCCCCCCCCCCAACCCACTTCCAGTGCAGAGCCGCGGCGGGCGTAGGCCCTGGCCCAGTGGGAGTCGTGCTGCCCCCCCCCCCCCCGACCCACTTCCAGTGCAGAGCCACGGCGGGCGTAGGCCCAGACCCAGCGGGAGCCGTGCTGCCCCCCCCCCCAACCCACTTCCAGTGCAGAGCCGCGGCGGGCGTAGGCCCAGGCCCAGCGGGAGCCGTGCTGCCCCCCCCCCAACCCACTTCCAGTGCAGAGCCGCGGCGGGCGTAGGCCCTGGCCCAGTGGGAGTCGTGCTGCCCCCCCCCCCCCGACCCACTTCCAGTGCAGAGCCACGGCGGGCGTAGGCCCAGACCCAGCGGGAGCCGTGCTGCCCCCCCCCCCAACCCACTTCCAGTGCAGAGCCGCGGCGGGCGTAGGCCCTGGCCCAGCGGGAGTCGTGCTGCCCCCCCCCTCCTGACCCACTTCCAGTGCAGAGCCGCGGCGGGCGTAGGCCCCAGACCCAGCGGGAGCCGTGCTGCCCCCCCCCCCAACCCACTTCCAGTGCAGAGCCGCGGCGGGCGTAGGCCCTGGCCCAGCGGGAGCCGTGCTGCCCCCCCCAACCCACTTCCAGTGCAGAGCCGCGGCGGGCGTAGGCCCTGGCCCAGTGGGAGTCGTGCTGCCCCCCCCCCTCCTGACCCACTTCCAGTGCAGAGCCACGGCGGGCGTAGGCCCAGACCCAGCGGGAGCCATGCTGCCCCCCCCCCCAACCCACTTCCAGTGCAGAGCCGCGGCGGGCGTAGGCCCTGGCCCAGCGGGAGCCGTGCTGCCCCCCCCAACCCACTTCCAGTGCAGAGCCGCGGCGGGCGTAGGCCCTGGCCCAGTGGGAGTCGTGCTGCCCCCCCCCCTCCTGACCCACTTCCAGTGCAGAGCCGCGGCGGGCGTAGGCCCAGGCCCAGCGGGAGCCGTGCTGCCCCCCCCCCAACCCACTTCCAGTGCAGAGCCGCGGCGGGCGTAGGCCCAGACCCAGCGGGAGCCGTGCTGCCCCCCCCCCAACCCACTTCCAGTGCAGAGCCGCGGCGGGCGTAGGCCCAGACCCAGCGGGAGCCGTGCTGCCCCCCCCCCAACCCACTTCCAGTGCAGAGCCGCGGCGGGCGTAGGCCCAGACCCAGCGGGAGCCGTGCTGCCCCCCCCCCAACCCACTTCCAGTGCAGAGCCGCGGCGGGCGTAGGCCCAGGCCCAGCGGGAGCCGTGCTGCCCCCCCCAACCCACTTCCAGTGCAGAGCCGCGGCGGGCGTAGGCCCTGGCCCAGTGGGAGTCGTGCTGCCCCCCCCCCTCCTGACCCACTTCCAGTGCAGAGCCGCGGCGGGCGTAGGCCCAGGCCCAGCGGGAGCCGTGCTGCTAACAAACGCCCTAGGGGGATGCGCGCAGTCTAGCATGAACCGATCAGCCGTTGCATCCCTAGCCTGGGCCGTGCAGGCGAGAGCCGCGCTCTGCCCCACCCCGGTGCTCAGGGTTTGCTGGGGTTGTGGCGAGGCTCATGGGGGGCAGGGGCCTGCCAGCACCAGGGGCTGCAGACGAGATGGGCTCCTTTTGGAGATGCCCAGTGGGGTGCCGTGGTGCTTGCCGTGGCTGCACGTTCTGGAGCAGGATCCGCCGTCTGGGGCAGCCTGGCTCCCAGCCCGGGCGTGGGTGCAGTGACCTGGCTCCCCGTCTTCCCTAGCTACACGCTGGAGTGCAACTACAACACCGGGCGCTCGGTGAACAGCGTCCCCGCTGCCTGCCATGACAGCGGGCGGGCGAGCCCGCCTCCCCCGCCCACCTTCCCCACCAAGTACACCGTGGAGCTGTTTGAGCAGGTAACTCCGCCCAGCGCCCCGCGGTGACCCCGCCCCTTTGCTCCCAGCGCCCCGCGGGGTGACCCCGCCCGCCTCCCCCGCCCACCTTCCCCACCAAGTACACCGTGGAGCTGTTTGAGCAGGTAACTCCGCCCAGCGCCCCGCGGTGACCCCGCCCCTTTGCTCCCGGCGCCCTGCGGTGACCCCGCCCCTTTGCTCCCAGCGCCCCGCGGGGTGACCCCGCCCCTTCGCTCCCTAGCGCCCCGCAGTGTAACCCCACCCCTTCGCTCGCTGCACCCCACAGAGTAACCCCGCCCCTTCGCTCGTGGCGCCTGCGGAGCCGGACGAGGGGTAACCCGGCCCCTTCGCTCCCCATCAGGGCCCATCTAGGTTTTCACCTTTTTTAGGCTTTTACCTGCTGCGCCTTGTTGGGCCGGCCATTGGCCAGGCCCTGGTGTGTGGTAAATCTGTAGCGCGTGTTGGTTCTGGCAAAGCTAAGCCGGTGGGCTGGGGCGGTGCCAGGGCGCTGGCAGCCCGTGCGTGGCCTGAAGGGCTGGGACACGGGCCTGGCCTCGCGGCGGGGTCCCTGGCTCCCGGAGGCTGGCCAACTGGAGGCCAGCAGCACTGGGGCGTCTGTGCCCACTGCTCCGCCGGGCGCCCGGCCCTGGCACTGAAGGGCGTCTCTGGCTTGCTGCAGGTGGGGCGGGCGCTGGCCATCGCGGCCCTGGACATGGCGGAGTGCAACCCCTGGTCCCGGCTCGTCATGTCCGAGCACAGCAACCTGAGCAACCTGCGGGCCTGGATGCTGAAGCACGTGCGCAACCTCAAGGGCATGGCTGCTTGCGCCCGCAAGAAGGGCTCCAAGTAAGGCGCTGCCCCGGCCGTCCATGTGTGCCCCAAGGCTGTGCCGCCCCCTGCGGGCCAGCCCGGCAGCTCAGCTCCCGGCCTGCAGCCCCCGAGGCCTGGGCCCGGGCCCAGCGTGCGCCGTGCTGCTGCAGGGCAGATCCCGGCAGCTCTGCTTATCCCGGGGTCTGCCGGCCCTGAGCCAAGCTCCGCAGGGAGCAAGAGCCTTCTGCCTCCCCAGCGTCACTCCCTGCCACAGCTCCCTGGGCTCCACTGCCCCGGGAGACCGTGCTCCCCCGCCGGATCCGCAAGGGCGGGGCCCCTGCCAGCTCCCAGCCCTCGAAGGGCAACAGGCCAGCGCCAGGCCTGCCTCGGTGTCTGCTCCGGAAAGGCGCTGGGGCGTGCTGAGCAGGCCGCTGGGCAGGGCCTGAGAGCAGTAGGCCAGGAGGGACAGCGTTTCAGCAGGCACGCGCCAGTCCTCAGGTGCCAGTCCTGGGCGAGCCCTGCCGAGCTGGCTGGCACCGCCGAGGGCCCTGGGGGAGAGCAGCGGAGCCACGCTCACGGCCGCATCCCCTCCCTTGCAGCGGGCTGCCTACCTCGAGCTCCGAGAATGGCCTCTCCCGGGCCAGGAGCTACAGCAACGGCGCCAGCGGGAGCAGCGGCAGCCAGCAGAACTCGCCCCAGATCAAAGCCTCCCCCAGCTTCACCTTCGGCTGCACCAGGCCCGGCGGCCCCGCGGGCCAGAGCCCTCCGAACGGCAGCCCCAGGGTCCTGGCGCCGGTGAGAGGTAAGCTGGGCGGGGTGCCCTTCCTGGCTTTGCTGCAGGACGTGTGGAGCTGCTGTGTCCGGCGGCGCCAGCCGGACTTGGCCCTGCTCTAAGCGAGGGGCCGAGTGCCGTCCGGACATGGAGACTGGCGTGCTCCTCCCGGCTGTGCCCGGCAGAGAGCTGCCCCCTGCACCTGGGCCGGAACAGCTGCTGCCGTGGGGGAGGGCTGGCCTGTCTGGGGCAGGCGTGGCGCTGTGCCGATCCCTGCAGCAGGACCCGCAACGGCCACGTTGGCACTGGATTGCTGCGGAGGGGAGCCAGCGCGAGCCTGCAGCATCTAGAGGAGCCGGCAGGGGCTCCAGCGCCGTCCCCGCCGTTGCTGCTCTCCCCAGCACTCCCGGGCCGCAGGATGAGCTGCAGGGTTCCCAGCCGCAGACGCAGGTGCCCACACTGGGTTACTGACCCCAGGCTAACACGGCCCTTCTCCGAGCTGCACGCCTCCGACCACCGCCCCCACACCCTGGTCCGGCGACCGCCCCAGCCAAGCCTTCAGCTCCCTGGCTCTGCCTTCGGAGCCCCTGGCAGGCTGCTTGCCTGGCCAGCCGAGGAAATCGGGACGTGACCAGCCCGTACGCTGGGCCGTGCAGTGGCTGTGGTGAAGCGGGTCCCAACGGCCAAGCGGGAACACGCTGGGGTGCAGGGTTCTCCGCGCCCCGGGGCCTGGTGCGCCGGCTGGGCATTGTCTGTGGGACGCTGCTCTCCCGGAAGTGCTGGCTGAATTCCCCACGAGCCGGCTTGCTGTGCGCTGCCTTCGTTTCGTGTGCAGCTTTGCCCTGAGCGCTTGCTTCCCATCCCCTGTCGTGGCCTTGCCTGGCAGCGTCCCTGGGAACAAATAAAGGCTTGTGTACCATGGGCATCTGGTAGCGTCTCTTCCTTCCCCTTGGCCTGCTCTGTCTGCCTCTGTCCGCCAAGCCACCTGCTGGCTAGAAACCAGCTCGGTGCGGGCTGGGAACTAGCCATGAGTTTGTGAAGAACGACTCCTGGCAAACCGATGCGAGAGCTTCCTTTGGCAGCGTTTGACACGGTCTCGCATGAGCGTCTCAGCGACCAGCTAGGCAAACCCAACCTACATGGGTCTGGGGCAGAACTGGCTGGAGGACCCTTCCCAGGGAGGAGTTAACGGCTCCCAGTCCTGCTGGAGGGCAGAGCAAGGGGGCTCCGCAGGGGTCTGGCTTGGGACCGGCCTGTTCAATGTCTTCATCAAGGATTTAGCTATCGGCACAGAGAGGACGCTTATGAAGCTTGCAGGTGATCCCTCGGAGGAGGGGCTGCAAGAGCTTTGGAGCAGCGGCTCCCGACCGTTCTGATACCACGGACTGGCAAACCCAGTCCCAGACTTGGCGGAGGGTAACGCTGATTTGCATATTCCGTATGGTCACTCGCGTTAGGAGGCCCCATCGCATCTGTGTGCACAGCTTGTCGCTGTAGCGGGTCAGCGTGCCGGTCTGGACAGCGCCAGAGCGGGTCTGGGAACAGCCCTTGCCTTCCTTCCCTAAGCCAGCAGCGCCTCCGGAAGCATGCTCTGCATGTAATCCTGCAAGTGCCACCAGCTGCCTTTTGCTCCAGTATCCAAAAGCTTTTAACCCGCCTGAAAGGTTGGCACCACCCCACCAGCCTGCCCCAGCCCGGGGACAGTCCTCTGCCTGCAGCCTGCCCCACCTCGCCGCACTGACCCCAGCACGGCCCCCATCCCACCTACCCCCGGCGCCCTGCTGCCTCTCCCAGACCAGGAAGCTGCTGTCATCAAACCTCTCCTCTCCCACACTGACTGCCCACTCCAAACTCCCCTCCCCCTCCCTCTCCCCCTCCCCCTCCCCCTCCTGTCCCAGCCACCTCCTCCCTCCCCCTGGTGTCCCCTTCCCTACCAGCATGGTTGTCTGGAGCAGGGAGCGCCTCCAGTTAGCAGCCCCTCAGCTTACATGGAACTTAGATCTCACAGGCCAGCGGTTGGGAACCACTGACCCTTTGGAGGAGAGGCGCATAATTCCAGCTGATCTGGACAGACGGGAGAAGTGGTCGGAGGTCAGTAGGATGAAGCTGACTAAGGACCAATGCGAAGTGCCCCACTTAGGGAGGAACAATCAGTTTCACACACACGGAACGGGCAGCGACTGTCTAGGGAGGAGCCCTGCAGAAAGGGATCTAGGGGGTCAGTGGGCTACAAGCTACATAGGAGTCAACAGTGAGACGCTGTTGCAAAAAAAGCAAACCTGGTTCTGGGGGCATGAAGAGGAGTGTGGTGAGCCAGACACGAGGAGTCGTTCTCCCGCTCTGCTCTGCGCTGGTCAGGCCTCAGCTGGAGTCTTGTGTCCAGTTCTGGGCTCCGCATTTCAAGAAAGATGTGGAGAAACTGGAGAGGGGCCAGAGAAGAGCAACAAGAATGATGAAAGGTCTAGAGAACATGAGCTAGGAGGGGAGGCTGAAGGAACTGGGCTGGTTTAGTCTGGAAAGGAGCAGACAGAGGAGCCGTTTTCAGGTATCTAAAAGGGTGTCACAAGGAAGAAGGAGAAAAATTGTTCCCCTTGGCTTCTGAGGACAGGACAAGCAGCAAGGGGCTTAAACCGCAGCAAGGGAGGTTGAGGTTGGACATTAGGAAAAAGTTCCTGCCTGTCAGGGTGGTGGAACACGGGGATAAGTTGCCCGGGGTATATTTCAGCGCAGGTTGGCCAGACGCCTGGCAGGGATGGTCAGACAGTGCTGGGCCCTGCTGAGAGGGCAGGGGAACAGACTCAGTGACTCTGGAGGGCCCTTCCTATGAGCCTGAGGCCAGACGGGTGAAAGGGGCTGGGCCTGTGGGTGGGCAGAGGGGAGCCAGCCCTAGTGGTAACACCAGAGTGTGGGGCTGCCTGCGCGGGTCTGGCGGTGCCTGGGCAGAGCTCCCATGGGCCAGCAGCACCGGGAATGGCGCAGGTCCCTGGGCAGCAGAGGGGTGAGGAGACTCCTGACTTGCTAGTCCGTGCACTGGCCTGAAGTGCCAGAGCAGGAGCGGGGCACCCACGCTCCTTTGCAGGCTGGGACCTGAAAACGGGGGCCGGCGACCTGCCCCTTCCAAGCCAAGCGACCCCCGGCCTGGCAGCGGGTCAGGCTGGTGGGAACGGGGGAAGAAGGGCGCACTGCTGGCTCTGCACCGGCCAGCCCCCTCGGGGCGCTGCCTGGAGGGGCAAGGGCAGAGAACTGCGACCCTGGCCGAGGGCCGGCTGCACTGAGCCCGTCGGGCTCGCCTGGAGCCCCGCGCTCCCAGGGCATGGGCACTGAGTGAGGGGCGGGGTGCCGCCGCGTGCACTGCCTGGCGCGGGCGTTGGCACGAGGTCGCCCCCAGAGAGCGCACTCTGGCTGCGTGTCCTGGTGCTTCCCAGCCTCCGGCGGCCCTGCCGTGGAGACGGAGCGAAGGCAGCGGTGCCGGCTGCTGCGGTGCCCCCGCTGTCATGTTGGGCAAGCCAGGGCAGAGACAGCAGAGCCCTGGGGCGGGGCAGTGCCTGCCTGGCTGGCACCGAGCCAGGGGCCTTGCACCTCCCAGGGCTGCCGGGGCCAGGAGGGGACTCGCTCTGGGGCCTTGGGCTGGTGGGGGGTGAGGAGGAGCCGGCGCTGGGCTGTGAGCACCCAGCCCTTCCGCCTCGCTGGGCAGCCGTGCTCTGCTGCCCGCTGGGGCGCAGTGTGTTTCCCTGGCGCTGCAGAGAGCCAGGGCCAGAGCCCCCCACGGCAGAGAGCTCAGCCTGAGCTCTGGGGGGCTAGTGCTGGCCCCGGCTGCTAGTTTGGCACGAAGACGGAGAGCGTCCCTTTCTGTGCTCCGGCAGCGGGGTTACCGGCCAGCGCCTGCGCCGAGCCTTCCCAGGAGCGTCCCTCCAGGGCGGAGATACCCGCGCGGACGGGAGCGGACAGTCCGCACACGAGGCCTCCGAACAAGCCTCCATCTCCGCGCGACGCGGCCGGCGGGAAGGTTCCGTTCCAGCTGCCAGTGGTCCGTCCCTGTCGGCTCGGGCCCGCTGAGGGGCACCCGCCCTGTCTCCCCGTGCCCAGCGCCCTACCCCCTTCCACGGACCAGAGCCCGTCTGCTCGGTCCCCGCATACGGAGCTCACCGGAGCCAAGGCAGCCGGCCAGCAGCCCCCCAGCCGATGGCTCTTGGCCAGGGTGGGGCAGCAGCTCGCGAGGCTCTGGAGTCCCCTTGTCGACACAAACGTTCTTCCCGGTGCTGGGACGCCAGCCCTGGCTGGGCGCAGCCGCCACGTGAGCCTTTCCCCGTGCTCGCCCGGAAGCCTGAGGGAGCCCTGCCAGGCGTGGCACCCGCGGCGTGGGGGCGCTGGCTCAGCCCTCAGCTGCGGCAGGAGGGGAGCTGCTCTTTGGCCGTCTGCCTGGCAGGTGGGGCAGCCTCCCTCAGCATGTGG
The DNA here is from genome assembly GCF_049634645.1 of Pelodiscus sinensis. Classification (NCBI taxonomy): domain Eukaryota; kingdom Metazoa; phylum Chordata; order Testudines; family Trionychidae; genus Pelodiscus; species Pelodiscus sinensis. Next base: position 312,737 of record NW_027465824.1, read on the forward strand.
GGCCCGGGCGTGCTGGCGCGGGGATAGTGCTGATGCTGCGGCAGCGGGGCTGTGTTAAGGGTACCGCGGGGGAGGGGCTGTGTTTAGGGTACAGCGGGGCAGCGGGGCTGTGTTAAGGGTACCGTTGGGGAGGGGCTGTGTTTAGGGTACAGCGGGGCAGAGGGGGATACGGTACCGCGGGGGAGGGGCTGTGTTTAGGGTACAGCGGGGCAGAGGGGGATACGGTACCGTGGGGGAGGGGCTGTGTTTAGGGTACAGCGGGGCTGTGTTAAGGGTACCGTTGGGGAGGGGCTGTGTTTAGGGTACAGCGGGGCAGAGGGGGATACGGTACCGCGGGGGAGGGGCTGTGTTTAGGGTACAGCGGGGCAGAGGGGGATACGGTACCGCGGGGGAGGGGCTGTGTTTAGGGTACAGCGGGGCAGAGGGGGATACGGTACCGTGGGGGAGGGGCTGTGTATAGGGTACAGCGGGGCAGAGGGGGATACGGTACCGTGGGGGAAGGGGCTGTGTTTAGGGTACAGTGGGGCAGAGGGGGATACGGTACCGTGGGGGAGGGGCTGTGTTTAGGGTACCGCGGGGAAGGGGCTGTGTTTAGGGTACAACGGGGCAGAGGGGGATACGGTACCGTGGGGGAGGGGCTGTGTTTAGGGTACAGTGGGGCAGAGGGGGATACGGTACCGTGGGGGAGGGGCTGTGTTTAGGGTACAGCGGGGCAGAGGGGGATACGGTACCGCGGGGGAGGGGCTGTGTTTAGGGTACAGCGGGGCAGAGGGGGATACGGTACCGCGGGGGAGGGGCTGTGTTTAGGGTACAGCGGGGCAGAGGGGGATACGGTACCACAGAGGAGGGGCTGTGTTTAGGGTACAGCGGGCAGAGGGGGATACGGTACCACGGGGGAGGGGCTGTGTTTAGGGTACAGCGGGGCAGAGGGGGATACGGTACCACAGGGGAGGGGCTGTGTTTAGGGTACAGCGGGGCAGAGGGGGATACGGTACCGCGGGGGAGGGGCTGTGTTTAGGATACAGCGGGGCAGAGGGGGATACGGTACCACAGGGGAGGGGCTGTGTTTAGGGTACAGCGGGACAGAGGGGGATACGGTACCACAGGGGAGGGGCTGTGTTTAGGGTACAGCGGGGCAGAGGGGGATACGGTACCGTGGGGGAGGGGCTGTGTTTAGGGTTCAGCGGGGCAGAGAGGGATACGGTACCACAGGGGAGGGGCTGTGTTTAGGGTACAGCGGGGCAGAGGGGGACACGGTACCGCGGGGGAGGGGCTGTGTTTAGGGTACAGCGGGGCAGAGGGGGATACGGTACCGTGGGGGAGGGGCTGTGTTTAGGGTACAGTGGGGCAGAGGGGGATACGGTACCGTGGGGGAGGGGCTGTGTTTAGGGTACAGCGGGGCAGAGGGGGATACGATACCGTGGGTGAGGGGCTGTGTTTAGGGTACAGCGGGGCAGAGGGGGATACGGTACCGTGGGGGAGGGGCTGTGTTTAGGGTACAGCGGGGCAGAGGGGGATACGGTACCACAGGGGAGGGGCTGTGTTTAGGGTACAGCGGGGCAGAGGGGGATACGGTACCGCGGGGGAGGGGCTGTGTTTAGGGTACAGCGGGGCAGAGGGGGATACGGTACCACAGGGGAGGGGCTGTGTTTAGGGTACAGCGGGGCAGAGGGGGATACGGTACCATGGGAGGGGCTGTGTTTAGGGTACAGCGGGGCAGAGGGGGATACGGTACCGCGGGGGAGGGGCTGTGTTTAGGGTACAGCGGGGCAGAGGGGGATACGGTACCATGGGAGGGGCTGTGTTTAGGGTACAGCGGGGCAGAGGGGGATACGGTACCGCGGGGGAGGGGCTGTGTTTAGGGTACAGTGGGGCAGAGGGGGATACGGTACCGTGGGGGAGGGGCTGTGTTTAGGGTACCGCGGGGAAGGGGCTGTGTTTAGGGTACAACGGGGCAGAGGGGGATACGGTACCGTGGGGGAGGGGCTGTGTTTAGGGTACAGCGGGGCAGAGGGGGATACGGTACCGCGGGGGAGGGGCTGTGTTTAGGGTACAGCGGGGCAGAGGGGGATACGGTACCGCGGGGGAGGGGCTGTGTTTAGGGTACAGCGGGGCAGAGGGGGATACGGTACCACAGAGGAGGGGCTGTGTTTAGGGTACAGCGGGCAGAGGGGGATACGGTACCACGGGGGAGGGGCTGTGTTTAGGGTACAGCGGGGCAGAGGGGGATACGGTACCACAGGGGAGGGGCTGTGTTTAGGGTACAGCGGGGCAGAGGGGGATACGGTACCACAGGGGAGGGGCTGTGTTTAGGGTACAGCGGGGCAGAGGGGGATACGGTACCGCGGGGGAGGGGCTGTGTTTAGGGTACAGCGGGACAGAGGGGGATACGGTACCACAGGGGAGGGGCTGTGTTTAGGGTACAGCGGGGCAGAGGGGGATACGGTACCGTGGGGGAGGGGCTGTGTTTAGGGTTCAGCGGGGCAGAGAGGGATACGGTACCACAGGGGAGGGGCTGTGTTTAGGGTACAGCGGGGCAGAGGGGGACACGGTACCGCGGGGGAGGGGCTGTGTTTAGGGTACAGCGGGGCAGAGGGGGATACGGTACCGTGGGGGAGGGGCTGTGTTTAGGGTACAGTGGGGCAGAGGGGGATACGGTACCGTGGGGGAGGGGCTGTGTTTAGGGTACAGCGGGGCAGAGGGGGATACGATACCGTGGGGGAGGGGCTGTGTTTAGGGTACAGCGGGGCAGAGGGGGATACGGTACCGTGGGGGAGGGGCTGTGTTTAGGGTACAGCGGGGCAGAGGGGGATACGGTACCACAGGGGAGGGGCTGTGTTTAGGGTACAGCGGGGCAGAGGGGGATACGGTACCGCGGGGGAGGGGCTGTGTTTAGGGTACAGCGGGGCAGAGGGGGATACGGTACCACAGGGGAGGGGCTGTGTTTAGGGTACAGCGGGGCAGAGGGGGATACGGTACCATGGGAGGGGCTGTGTTTAGGGTACAGCGGGGCAGAGGGGGATACGGTACCGCGGGGGAGGGGCTGTGTTTAGGGTACAGCGGGGCAGAGGGGGATACGGTACCATGGGAGGGGCTGTGTTTAGGGTACAGCGGGGCAGAGGGGGATACGGTACCGCGGGGGAGGGGCTGTGTTTAGGGTACAGTGGGGCAGAGGGGGATACGGTACCGTGGGGGAGGGGCTGTGTTTAGGGTACCGCGGGGAAGGGGTTGTGTTTAGGGTACAACGGGGCAGAGGGGGATACGGTACCGTGGGGGAGGGGCTGTGTTTAGGGTACAGCGGGGCAGAGGGGGATACGGTACCGCGGGGGAGGGGCTGTGTTTAGGGTACAGCGGGGCAGAGGGGGATACGGTACCGCGGGGGAGGGGCTGTGTTTAGGGTACAGCGGGGCAGAGGGGGATACGGTACCACAGAGGAGGGGCTGTGTTTAGGGTACAGCGGGCAGAGGGGGATACGGTACCACGGGGGAGGGGCTGTGTTTAGGGTACAGCGGGGCAGAGGGGGATACGGTACCACAGGGGAGGGGCTGTGTTTAGGGTACAGCGGGGCAGAGGGGGATACGGTACCACAGGGGAGGGGCTGTGTTTAGGGTACAGCGGGGCAGAGGGGGATACGGTACCGCGGGGGAGGGGCTGTGTTTAGGGTACAGCGGGACAGAGGGGGATACGGTACCACAGGGGAGGGGCTGTGTTTAGGGTACAGCGGGGCAGAGGGGGATACGGTACCGTGGGGGAGGGGCTGTGTTTAGGGTTCAGCGGGGCAGAGAGGGATACGGTACCACAGGGGAGGGGCTGTGTTTAGGGTACAGCGGGGCAGAGGGGGACACGGTACCGCGGGGGAGGGGCTGTGTTTAGGGTACAGCGGGGCAGAGGGGGATACGGTACCGTGGGGGAGGGGCTGTGTTTAGGGTACAGTGGGGCAGAGGGGGATACGGTACCGTGGGGGAGGGGCTGTGTTTAGGGTACAGCGGGGCAGAGGGGGATACGATACCGTGGGGGAGGGGCTGTGTTTAGGGTACAGCGGGGCAGAGGGGGATACGGTACCGTGGGGGAGGGGCTGTGTTTAGGGTACAGCGGGGCAGAGGGGGATACGGTACCACAGGGGAGGGGCTGTGTTTAGGGTACAGCGGGGCAGAGGGGGATACGGTACCGCGGGGGAGGGGCTGTGTTTAGGGTACAGCGGGGCAGAGGGGGATACGGTACCACAGGGGAGGGGCTGTGTTTAGGGTACAGCGGGGCAGAGGGGGATACGGTACCATGGGAGGGGCTGTGTTTAGGGTACAGCGGGGCAGAGGGGGATACGGTACCGCGGGGGAGGGGCTGTGTTTAGGGTACAGCGGGGCAGAGGGGGATACGGTACCATGGGAGGGGCTGTGTTTAGGGTACAGCGGGGCAGAGGGGGATACGGTACCGCGGGGGAGGGGCTGTGTTTAGGGTACAGTGGGGCAGAGGGGGATACGGTACCGTGGGGGAGGGGCTGTGTTTAGGGTACCGCGGGGAAGGGGCTGTGTTTAGGGTACAACGGGGCAGAGGGGGATACGGTACCGTGGGGGAGGGGCTGTGTTTAGGGTACAGTGGGGCAGAGGGGGATACGGTACCGTGGGGGAGGGGCTGTGTTTAGGGTACAGCGGGGCAGAGGGGGATACGGTACCGCGGGGGAGGGGCTGTGTTTAGGGTACAGCGGGGCAGAGGGGGATACCGTACCGCGGGGGAGGGGCTGTGTTTAGGGTACAGCGGGGCAGAGGGGGATACGGTACCACAGAGGAGGGGCTGTGTTTAGGGTACAGCGGGCAGAGGGGGATACGGTACCACGGGGGAGGGGCTGTGTTTAGGGTACAGCGGGGCAGAGGGGGATACGGTACCACAGGGGAGGGGCTGTGTTTAGGGTACAGCGGGGCAGAGGGGGATACGGTACCGCGGGGGAGGGGCTGTGTTTAGGATACAGCGGGGCAGAGGGGGATACGGTACCACAGGGGAGGGGCTGTGTTTAGGGTACAGCGGGGCAGAGGGGGATACGGTACCACAGGGGAGGGGCTGTGTTTAGGGTACAGCGGGGCAGAGGGGGATACGGTACCGTGGGGGAGGGGCTGTGTTTAGGGTTCAGCGGGGCAGAGAGGGATACGGTACCACAGGGGAGGGGCTGTGTTTAGGGTACAGCGGGGCAGAGGGGGACACGGTACCGCGGGGGAGGGGCTGTGTTTAGGGTACAGCGGGGCAGAGGGGGATACGGTACCGTGGGGGAGGGGCTGTGTTTAGGGTACAGTGGGGCAGAGGGGGATACGGTACCGTGGGGGAGGGGCTGTGTTTAGGGTACAGCGGGGCAGAGGGGGATACGATACCGTGGGGGAGGGGCTGTGTTTAGGGTACAGCGGGGCAGAGGGGGATACGGTACCGTGGGGGAGGGGCTGTGTTTAGGGTACAGCGGGGCAGAGGGGGATACGGTACCACAGGGGAGGGGCTGTGTTTAGGGTACAGCGGGGCAGAGGGGGATACGGTACCGCGGGGGAGGGGCTGTGTTTAGGGTACAGCGGGGCAGAGGGGGATACGGTACCACAGGGGAGGGGCTGTGTTTAGGGTACAGCGGGGCAGAGGGGGATACGGTACCATGGGAGGGGCTGTGTTTAGGGTACAGCGGGGCAGAGGGGGATACGGTACCGCGGGGGAGGGGCTGTGTTTAGGGTACAGCGGGGCAGAGGGGGATACGGTACCATGGGAGGGGCTGTGTTTAGGGTACAGCGGGGCAGAGGGGGATACGGTACCGCGGGGGAGGGGCTGTGTTTAGGGTTCAGCGGGGCAGAGGGGGATACGGTACCATGGGAGGGGCTGTGTTTAGGGTACAGCGGGGCAGAGGGGGATACGGTACCGCGGGGGAGGGGCTGTGTTTAGGGTACAGCGGGGCAGAGGGGGATCCGGTACCACAGGGGAGGGGCTGTGTTTAGGGTTCAGCGGGCAGAGGGGGATACGGTACCACAGGGGAGGGGCTGTGTTTAGGGTACAGCGGGCAGAGGGGGATACGGTACCACAGGGGAGGGGCTGTGTTTAGGGTACAGCGGGGCAGAGGGGGATACGGTACCACAGGGGAGGGGCTGTGTTTAGGGTACAGCGGGGCAGAGGGGGATCCGGTACCACAGGGGAGGGGCTGTGTTTAGGGTACAGCGGGCAGAGGGGGATACGGTACCACAGGGGAGGGGCTGTGTTTAGGGTACAGCGGGGCAGAGGGGGATACGGTACCACAGGGGAGGGGCTGTGTTTAGGGTACAGCGGGGCAGAGGGGGATCCGGTACCACAGGGGAGGGGCTGTGTTTAGGGTTCAGCGGGGCAGAGGGGGATACGGTACCGCGGGGGAGGGGCTGTGTTTAGGGTACAGCGGGGCAGAGGGGGATCCGGTACCACGGGGGAGGGGCTGTGTTTAGGGTTCAGCGGGGGCAGCGACGGTGGTGCCACTGAGGGAGGGGCGGGGATACGGGGCCGGGGGTTCTGGGGGGCAGGGCTGCCAGTTCCTCCCTGAACCCCCTTTTTAAACTCCCCCCTCCCCAGAGCCGCGCCTGCAGGACAAGCGGCGCCAGCAGCACCTGACTCTGCTGCGAGCAGCGACCAACAGCATCCAGCCGCCAGCCCCCCTCCCTCCCTGCACCAGGCGTCTGCCCCAGGCCGCGCCGCCCGCCAGCCTGCGCCCCTGCTCCCTGCCCGCCTCTCTCAGCATGCCAGGTGGGTGACCCTCCGCGCCCAGCTTGGAACGGCCCTGGGACTTCAGTGGGGTGGCGTGTCCTGGGGCCGCTCTGGCCTGCAGCCTGGCCACCTCCCTGGGGACTCCTGGCAGGGCCAGACCCCGTCCCGGCGCACAAGCCCTGTCCTTGCAGGGCTAAGCTCTGCCCCTTGTCACCCAGGGACCTCGCCCACAGGCCGCAGGGCCCCGGCCCTGGAGGTCCCCAGCCAAGGACTGCGGGCAGCAGAGCCCAGCCGGGAGAAGGCCCCGTACGGCCTGGCGCTGGCGCAGGTAAGCCTTGCGGCTGGGGAGAGCGTGGGACCGACCGGGCTAAGGCAGCCCAGGCTGATGTCTGGGGAGGCCCAGCGAGCCCCTTCCGAGGGGTTGGGAAGCAGGCCCCTCGCAGCCGTCAGGCCCGGCCAGGGACGTCTGAGCCCAGAGAGCGAGGGGTGCCCCAGAGCCGCTGGGCGGGCTGCACGGACGACAGGGATTGCAGAGGGGAGAATTGGGGACCCTGGGCAGTCGCCGGATGGAGTCGTGTCCCTGCCCCTGCTGTGGGCCAGGCCGGGGTTAGGGGTAGGGGTGGAGGGGACTGCTGGCCTCTGCGTGGTAGCCAGGCTCCTCGCTGGGCGGCTCCCCTGGGGTTTGGCTCCCCACACCGGGGAGGCCTGGTTGGCCGGGGTCCCAGCCTGGAGCCGCCCCAGAAGCCAAGGGACGGTGTGGTGGCCCCTCGTGCTGCAGGTCGCCTGAGTCCCTGGGGCTAGGGAGGGAGCCCCCGGGACAGCGCTGTGATCCCCTCCCCCCCCAACCGTCTCCTGTCTCTCTGCTTAGACCCTGCCGAAGAGGCTGAGCACCAGGAAGGCCCCGGAGCCGCCCAGGTACCGTGCGTCGCCCACGCGCCTCCCGGAGCCCCGCACCCCTCTGGGCACCCGGGAACCCAGAGCCATGATGCCGGGTCACGGGGTGATGGCCTGCCCTGTCCACTCCCTCTGGGGCAGCTGGCCTGGCGCCCGGGCAGACGGCCCTGCGCTCTGCCCCAGAACGGCTGCTCCCCGCCTGGTCCTGCCTGCGGAGCCGGAAGGGAATTCGGGAACGCTGGGGCCCAGCTGGGCCCTTCTGCACCCGATACTTCCTGGGGCAGTGAACCCGGGAGCCCCGGCCCAGCCCCAGCTGACTCCGTGCCGGGGCTGCAGCCACTCCCACAATGCACCTGGGCACGGACGCTGCAGGGCTTGGCCATCGCCCCTCCTGCCAGTGGCTGCTGCTGGGGGAGATTGCCTGGCCGCCCTCCCTGGCTAAGGGGCCTGTGCGGGGGAGGGGGGGGCGCCCAGCCATACCGACTGCTGGTCTGCCCCCATGCTGGCCACCTGCTCTGGAGCCCTCTGGTCCCGCAGTCCCTGCCCAGGTGGCTGGAGCAGACGCCGAGGGGCCCGGCTGGGCTCCCGCCCGCCAAGCAGATAGAGGCGGAGCCGCCCAGAGAACCCTTCCCAGCGGAGGAAAGAGCTCGAGCTGTTCCCGGAGGAGTGGTCCTTGGATGGCCATGAGCCAGGCTGGGCAGAGCTGGTGCCCCAGATGCCAGGGTCCTCGCTAATTACCACGCTGGTCCCTCCTCTGGGCACCTGGCGCTGGCCCTGTGGTCTGACCACGTCCCCGCCCTAGTGGGCAGGCTGGATCAGATCCATCAGCCCCCTTGGCTAGGTGCCGGGAGCGTGGAATAGGCGCCTGCCCCACGCACTGGCCAGCAGCCCCTTGAGAGCCTGGGGGAGGCTCTGCCCCAGCCTGTCCTTTGCTTTGGCCCAGCTCTGGTAATTAGCCAGGGCTTGTCCCGTGGCTGGAGCGAGCTGACCGTGGTGACCACGGACAGAGCCCTCGTGGTATCTGCTGCTCCCAGCGAGGGGAGGGCAGAGCGGAGCAGCGGCTTTGCTGGCACCCGCCACGCCAGGCCCAAGGGGCACCAAACCGAGGGCAGCTGGGACTGGCACGGTCTGATTCTCTGCAGCCTCGGGCCGCTGCCGCTTCGCCCCAGCCGGATCCCTGTGCGCAAGAAGGCAGCAGAGCGCGCCCCACGCTTGTTGGGGCTCAACGGCGAGAGCACCCCCGCCCTCCAGGTCTGGAAATACACCCACGCTGCAGCCCTGCCCCAAAGGTCTCTGCCAGGTAGGGAGCTGCGGGCACAGGACGGCAGGGGCAGGTTCAGCCTCGGGCCCAGCCACAGACGGCGCCCCCAGACCCGCCTGTGCCAGGCTAGGCTGACCCAGCGGTTGACATCTGCAGTGCCGGGCCTGGGCCCCTTCCAGCAGAGCCTCCACGCTCAGCCCTGGCACCAAAGCTGGGGCAGCGCAGTCAGCCCCTGGGGGAGCTTCCAGCCCCCCCCCCCCAGCCTGAGCCAGCAGCCCCAGGTTTTCACCCTTCAGGGGAGCACGGCCCCTCTCCCAAGGCCCTGGAAAGGGCAGCTGCTGGCCCTGGACCCGGGCTGTGAGACAGGGCAGGGCGCCGGGCCCGGGCTGCTGAGACAGGGCAGGGCACCGGGCCCTGGATCAGCCGGCTGCTGAGCCTCTGGCTCTGTTCCCCTGCAGCGTTCCCGGGGGAGGCTGCGGAGCTCAGCAAGGGGATGCAGACAGAGCCGCTCTTCCTGTGCGACGAGCCCGAGGGCCTGCTCAGCGAGGTACTGGGCCCCTGGGGGTGGGGGGGCGCCCCCTTCACTGCTGGCTTGCTCCTGGGTGGGCGGCCTGGCACCGGGGCTGCAGCACAGCACAGCCCTGCCTCCACTGCTGGGGTTGGGCCATGCAGGCCTGCCGCAAAGCCTCAGCCTGCTCTCGTCTGTTGCAGCATCTGCCAAGCCGCGCCCCAGACTCGCCCCAGCTCAGCTCCTACCGCAAGATCCTGTCCTTCTGCACTGAAGCCTGACGCGCCTGCTCCAGCCTCCGGCCAGCCTGCCTGCGCTGCGGGCCTGGCCCACCCGGGGGCTTCAGCCTCCGCTTCAAACCAAAGCTGTTCTGGAGATCGGGCTTCTGGCCCAGGGTCCCCACGCCCAGCAGCTCCCTGCCTGGCGCTGCTGGAGCCACCCGAGCCGCCGGGCTCCCTTGGGCGAGTCCCCCAGCCCTCCACTTCCCCGCTATCCTCAGGCCATGGCCGTTCCGAGGGTGAAGCTGGCAGCCACGGAGGGGGCTGGGCAGGGCTCCGATGCCAGCTCAGGCTGCAGCACTGCCCCATTGCTGGGGTGCAGGAGAATCAAGCCGGGGCAAAGGGCTTTCCAGCAGGGGCCAGGGCTCCCTGGTGTCTTGCTTCAGGCAGCAGGGGAGTGTCTCTGGAGGTCTCAGGCAGAGCACGGTGCTAGTGGAACCTCAGTGAGCCAGGCCGGTATCTCCAGCCAGAGCTAGTGGCCATCGTGGGCTCTTAAAGGCTGCTCGCAAGCCCCGGAGCTGCAGGTCAGCTCCCACCGGTGCCGGGCAGGGCCAGGACTGGAGCAGCCACGGCCCACTGCTCAGCCCTGGGCTGCCCCCCTCAGCCGGCAGGCACAGTGTCCCTGCCTTGGAAGCTATTTTTATGACGGGTTTGTCTTGTAATGAATGTCCCATGAGGTCTGTAGTCTGGGCCGGGCACTGCCCCCCCCCGTCCCGTCCCGTCCCTTCGAGGCTCTGCCCAGCTGGGAGCCCCGGCCTGCATGCAGCTGCCAGGCCAGGCCCCTTCCAGCAGGGCGTCTGCATGGGTGTGTGGGGCACTGCGGGGCCCCTCTGCTGTTAACACTGGTTTGCAGCTGGCGTGAGCCCCTCACCCACCACTAGGCCCAGGCAGGAGGTGCCTCAGCACAGCCCCAAGGCCTCGCACCTGCTCAGCCCCAGCCTGCAGGGGACGGGTAAGTTGGCTGAACGTGAGCTGCGGGAGCCCTGAGCATGGCCAGCTTGAGGAGGAGCCAGGAGGTTACTAGCCTGTATTTGCCACTTGTGCAACCTTCGCTGGGACCCAACAAATCAATTGGTGAGGGGCAAGAGCGGGCCGCCGTGCGAGAGCGGGCCGCCGTGCGAGAGCGGGGCCGTGCCTGCCTTCGCAGAGAGACTGAAGGGAAACAGTCCCGTGCTGGTAACTGCTCCAGCTGCATTGCAGGTGCCGTTCCAAGCAGGTGTGGAAGGTTTTTCCCTTGAAAGTGCCCGTGAGATCCCCCTGGATTGGCACCGTTCCAGCGCTGTGTATAGACCACTGCCAGCCCTCCCCCCCCTCCCAGGGACGGGAGTTGGAGCTGCCCCCTCTCCGTGCCTCGGGCTCACGTTTCCCGGGCTCTCGGCATTTCTAGCGTGTGGCTGCGAAGAACGTTGTAGCCAAACGGACAAGGGCAGGATTTGCAGGGCTTTCACCCGAGAACCAAAACTGAGAGGCTGCAGACTAAACACTTCCCGATGGAGTCAGCTCTGCGCCCCCCGCCTGCACTGCCGGGCCTGGCACCGACACCGGCCTCCCCGGGGTTCAGCACACCTTGTGTGGTGCAGGGTGGCCCAGCCCAAAGAACGGGCCTCCACGCCCCTCGGTGCCGGCACACTCCGGATCCGCGTCGCGGCCCTGCTCGCACTCCCCAGTGCTGTGTAAGAAGCAGCGGAGCACCCACCTGCTTGGCGTGGATGTGAGCAATCAGCCAGGCTAGAGGTACCCCGGGGAACCAGTGTTAGGTACTGGGCACGGCCAGGTACTATGGGCCAAGGGCTGGAAGTGGGAGCCGGACAGTGTCAGGGTGTTAGAGACCCCCCCCCCCCCCCGGCCACTTCACAGCGGCCACCTCTGTGCTGGCCAGACCAGCTGATCGCTGAGCCCTGGGACCGGCCGAGCCGCGGGGCGCGGACAGCAGCGCGGGAGGTTGTGGCCATTTATTGGTGTCCAGGGGGGGCGGCTCTGTACACGGGGGCGGCGAGCCGGAGCCATGCGGCAGGGCTGCGTCCCACGGCGGCGGGCGGGCCCTGTGGGCAGAGAAGAGCAGCGCTAAGGCCCGGTCCCCCCCCCCCCCGGCGCGGCCCCGAGAGCCCCCCCCCACGGCGCGGCGCGGCCCCGAGAGCTCCCCCCCCCCCGGCGCGGCGCGGTCCCGAGAGTCCCCCCCCCCCCGGCGCGGTCCCGAGAGCCCCCCCCCCCCCGCGCGGCGCGGCGCCCCAAGAGCCCCCCCCCCCCCGGCGCGGCGCGGCGCGGCCCCGAGAGCTCCCCCCCCCCCGGCGCGGCGCGGTCCCGAGAGTCCCCCCCCCCGGCGCGGTCCCGAGAGCCCCCCCCCCGGCGCGGCGCGGCCCCAAGAGCCCCCCCCCCCCGGCGCGGCCCCAAGAGCCCCCCCCCCCCGGCGCGGCCCCAAGAGCCCCCCCCCCCCCGGCGCGGTCCCGAGAAGCCCCCCCCCCCCGGCGCGGTCCCGAGAGCCCCCCCTACCGGCTCAGTCCTGGCGCTTGGGGTTGTTGACCGCCACGTAGTGGTAGAGAACCACGAGCAGGAAGAGCGACACGCCCAGCATGTTGGCGAAGATGGCGAGCTGCACGTCCGTGATCATCCTGCGGGGGAGGGGCGGGTCAGCGCGGGGGGGGCGGCGGGGGGGGGGGGGGCCCCGACCCCCTCCCCCCGCCCACTTACCCGGCGGCGGGTCGGAAGCTCCCCGGACACGTCTCCCGGCGGCGGATCGACTTCCGCTCACCGCGCGGTGCATGCTGGGGAGGGCGCGCGGGCTCTCAGGGCGGGGCCTGGCCGGCGACTGGCCCCGCCCCTCGCTCGCTAACCACCGCCGCCGCGCGCCTCTGCCGGCCCCCGCCCCCGCCCCCGCCCCCGCCCCCCTGCCGCAGGCCGGCCTCGCGCCTCAGCCCCCGCCCCTCCACTGTCCCCTCCCCCGCCCACAACCGCCAACCGCCGCCCCCCTCCGCCCAACCGCCCATCTGCCCCGCCCCCAACCGTCCCCCAGACCACCCAGCCCCCCAACTGCCCCGCCCCCTCCGCCCAACCGCCCTCAACTGCAGACCACCCAGCCCCCAACTGCCCCTCCCCCAACCGCCCAACCGCCCCGCCCCCCAGACCTCCCAACCGCCCATCTGCCCCGCCCCCAACCATCCCCCAGACCACCCAGCCCCCAACTGCCCCGCCCCCAACCGTCCCCCAGACCACCCAGCCCCCAACTGCCCCGCCCCCTCCGCCCAACCGCCCCGCCCCCCAGACCTCCCGACTGCCCCGCCCCCAACCGCCCCGGACCACCCAGCCCAACTGCCCAACCGCCCTCCAAACCGCCCTGCCCCCCAACCACCCGCTTAGCCACCAACTGCTCCCCAAACTGCCCATCCCCTCCACTGTCCTCCCCGACCACCCTGCCCCCAACCACCCCCCTAAACTCCCAGCCCCCCAAGTGCCCCCCCACCCACCCAATCGCCCTGCCCCCCAAGTGCCCCCCACCCACCCAATCGCCCTGCTCCCCAAGTGCCCCCCCATCACACCCCTCCAGACACCCAGCCTGTCCCGTCAGTCCCAGCAGGGCGGGCTGTGCCCTGCCCCGTGATGTGAGTCCTATGTGCTCAGACCAGGCCTGCGAGGGGCTGAGGGGCCTGGGTGCAGGCTCTGGGTGGGGCTGGCAATGAGGTTTGGGGCAGCAGATCCCCCAGCTCTCTCCCTGCAGCCGCCTCGGCCCCCGGCGCCCTGCTGGGGCTGGGCTGGGGGGACAGGCTCGTGCTGATGGGCTCCACAGCTGACAGGCCCCCCCCCCGCAAGGTGCGTGTGCAGGCTCTAGGCCTGGGCCGGGGCGGGAGAGGGGCTGTCGGGCCAGGCAGCCTGCCCCCAGGACCAGGAAAGCTGCTGGCGGCCCTGCCCAGGCCTCGCGGCAGCAGCATGCATGGGTGTGCGGTGCTGGTGCCAGGCGCCGGCTGCCCGGGTCTGCGCTGCGGGCTCTGGGCGGGCGGAGGCAGCTCGGCGGTGCCCGCAGGGGCAGCTCTCCCCGCCCCGCCCCGCCCCGCCCCATCCCACCGGCCCGGCATCGCCCCTGGCCCTGGGGACCCCCGCAGGGCAGACCTGCCAGCCCAGCTCTGTGCCCTATTGTGAGGTCCGGGCTGCATCAGCGGGTGTCTGCCGAGCCCCAGGGCCGGCTGGCCTGGCACAGCTCCATTGTGATGCGGCTCAGAGCCCCTGCTGCTCTCTGAGCCCCGGAGGCCATGAGCGAGCTGCTCCGCTGGCTGAGCTCGGGGGCCCCCCTGGCCGTGCTGAGGGCTGGGCTGCTGCTGGCTGGGCTCTGGGCTCTTCGGACCCTGGCAGCATTGGGGGTGAGCCAGGAGCCGGGCTGGGTGGAGGGCAGGACAGGGGCAGGGAGCCACCCCCCCTTGTGCTCTGGGCCCTGGATTCATTAATGTTAGGGGGGCTGACACTTTGGGGATACTGCCCCCCAGTCTGCAGCAGTCACAGTGAGACTGTTCCTGCCTCGTCAGGGTCACCGGTGCAAATACCCCAAACTGCAGGGCGCTGCCTCCCCGGGCAGGGGCCAGGGAGAACCCAGAGCCACCAGTGCAGGGCGGGGGGGCTCTCCCACCTGCCCCAGGGGCACGCAGAAATCGGGGTGCCCCTGGCCATGCACAGGCTGGCGGGGGGCAGGCTGTAAAAGGAGAGTGGCCCCTGGCAGTGCCCAGCGGCCCCTGGCTCCAGGCCAGCCGCGAAGTGATAGACGTACCCATGGGCAGCTGCCCGGCCTGGCCCACGCCTGCAGCAGCCGGGGAGCCCCCAGCCCCAGCAGGGGGCAGAGGCGCCCCTCCCCCAGCCCAGGGGCTGCTGCAGGGAGTCCTCTGTCCAGGCTCCGAGCCCCCCTCCCGTACCCTGAACCCCTCGTCCCTGGCCCCACCCCAGAGCCCGCACCCCATGCAAAGCCCTCACTCCCCTGCACCCCAACCCCCTGTCCCAGCCCTGAGGCCCCCCCCACACTCCGGACCCCTCAGTCCCCACCCGCCACATGACTTCTGAGATGGACCACACACGTGGGGGGCTCTAGGGGGTCCCTGGGCAGGGGTCCTGCCGGGCAGGCGGGGCAGGCCCAGCAGAAACCTGAGGCAGCGCGTGTGTCCGGCAGGCCCAGCGCAGGACGAGGCAGAGGAGCCGCCGGCGAGCAGAGCGAGGTGAGCAGCCCCCTCGCGCCCCTGCGGCTGCAGAAATCAGGGCGCCCCGCAGCCTCCAGCAGCTCACGCTCTGCTTTGTGTCTCCCCAGCCCCCTCTGCGCTCCGGGAGCAGGAGGCCAGGGACGGAGAGATGTGCGCAGGGACGAGGTGTGCGCCCCCTGCCACCCCATCTGACCCCCTCGGCCCTGAACCCCCAACAACCCGCACCCCCCAGCATCCCTCAGCCCCCCATCCCTCCATCCCCCAGGGTCCCTCAGCCCCCATTCCCGCACCCCCCAGCATCCCTCAGCCCCCCATCCCTGCATCCCCCAGGGTCCCTCAGCCCCCCATCCCCGCATCCCCGCATCCCCGCATCCCCCAGCGTCCCTCAGCCCCCCATCCCTGCATCCCCCAGGGTCCCTCAGCCCCCCATTCCCGCACCCCCCAGCATCCCTCAGCCCCTCATCCCTGCATCCCCCAGGGTCCCTCAGCCCCCCATTCCCGCACCCCCCAGCATCCCTCAGCCCCCCCATCCCTGCATCCCCCAGCATCCCTCAGCCCCCCATCCCTGCATACCCCAGTGTCCCTCAGCCCCCATCCCCGCATCCCCCAGCGTCCCTCAGCCCCATCCCCGCATCCCCCAGCATCCCTCAGCCCCCCAACCCCCAGCATCCCTCAGCCCCCATCCCCGCATCCCCCAGCATCCCTCAGCCCCCCAACCCCCAGCATCCCTCAGCCCCCATCCCCGCATCCCCCAGCATCCCTCAGCCCCCATCCCCGCATCCCCCAGCATCCCTCAGCCCCCCATCCCCGCATCCCCCAGTGTCCCTCAGCCCCCCATCCCCGCATCCCCCAGCGTCCCTCAGCCCCCCCATCCCTGCATCCCCCAGCATCCCTCAGCCCCCCCATCCCCGCATCCCCCAGTGTCCCTCAGCCCCCCATCCCTGCATCCCCCAGCATCCCTCAGCCCCCCATCCCTGCATCCCCCAGTGTCCCTCAGCCCCCCATCCCTGCATCCCCCAGGGTCCCTCAGCCCCCCATCCCCGCATCCCCCAGCGTCCCTCAGCCCCCCATCCCTGCATCCCCCAGCATCCCTCAGCCCCCCATCCCCGCATCCCCCAGTGTCCCTCAGCCCCCCATCCCTGCATCCCCAGTGTCCCTCAGCCCCCCATCCCTGCATCCCCCAGGGTCCCTCAGCCCCCCATCCCCGCACCCCCCAGCATCCCTCAGCCCCCCATCCCCGCATCCCCCAGTGTCCCTCAGCCCCCCATCCCTGCATCCCCCAGGGTCCCTCAGCCCCCCATCCCCGCACCCCCCAGCATCCCTCAGCCCCCCATCCCTGCATCCCCCAGGGTCCCTCAGCCCCCCATCCCCGCACCCCCCAGCATCCCTCAGCCCCCCATCCCTGCATCCCCCAGGGTCCCTCAGCCCCGCATCCCCCAGCGTCCCTCAGCCCCCCATCCCTGCACCCCCCAGCATCCCTCAGCCCCCCATCCCTGCATCCCCCAGGGTCCCTCAGCCCCCCATTCCCACACCCCCCCAGCATCCCTCAGCCCTGCATCCCCCAGGGTCCCTCAGCCCCCCATCCCCGCACCCCCCAGCGTCCCTCAGCCCCATCCCTGCATCCCCCAGCCCCCATCCCCGCATCCCCCAGCATCCCCCAGCATCCCTCAGCCCCCCATCCCCCAGCATCCCTCAGCCCCCCATCCCTGCATCCCCCAGCATCCCTCAGCCCCATCCCCGCACCCCCCAGCATCCCTAAGCCCCCATCCCCGCACCCCCCAGCGTCCCTCAGCCCCATCCCTGAATCCCCCAGCATCCCTCAGCCCCCCCATCCCCGCATACCCCAGCGTCCCTCAGCCCCCATCCCTGCATCCCCAGCATCCCTCAGCCCCCATCCCTGCATCCCCCAGCATCCCTCAGCCCCCCCATCCCCGCATACCCCAGCATCCCTCAGCCCCATCCCCGCATCCCCAGCATCCCTCAGCCCCCATCCCTGCATCCCCCAGCATCCCTCAGCCCCCATCCCCGCACCCCCCAGCATCCCTCAGCCCCCATCCCCGCACACCCCAGCATCCCTCAGCCCCCATCCCCGCACCCCCCAGCATCCCTCAGCCCCATCCCTGCATCCCCAACATCCCTCAACCCCATCCCCGCATCTCCCAGCCCCCCATCCCTGCATCCCACAGCATCCCTCATCCCCATCCCTACATCCCCCAGCATCCCTCAGCCCCGCATCCCCCAGAATCCCTCAGCATCCGTCAGCCCCATCCCCGCACCCCCCAGCATCCCTCAGCCCCCATCCCCGCACCCCCCAGCATCCCTCAGCCCCCATCCCCGCACCCCCCAGCGTCCCTCAACCCCATCCCCGCACCCCCCAGCATCCCTCAGCCCCCATCCCCGCACCCCCCAGCGTCCCTCAACCCCATCCCCGCACCCCCCAGCATCCCTCAGCCCCCCCTTACCCACACCCCCTAGCATGACTCAGCCCTCCATTTCTGCACCCTCCAGCATCGTCCAGCTCCCCACCCCCACCAACTCTGTTCCTCCAGCATCCCCCAGCTGGGGGAGGGGTGCAGAGGGACGGGCAGAGCTGCCGGCCGGGTGCCACGCAGCATGAGGGTGGCTTGTCCTGCTGCCTGGGCTGTGCCGGGCACTGGAACAGCTTAATGGCAGGGTCAGTGCCCCGGGCAGCCTCTTTACACCCTGCTGCTGCACAGCCCCTACCCCTAAACCCCAACCCCTAACCCCAACCCTAAACCCAACCCCCACCCCAAACCCTAACCCTACCCCCAACCCTAACCCTACCCCTAAACCCCAACCCTAACCCTAACCCCAACCCTAAACCCAACCCCCAACCCCCACCCCAACCCCTCAACCCCTAACCCTACCCCCAACCCCAACCCTAAACCCAACCCCCTAAACCCCAACCTTAACCCAACCCCTAACCCTAACCCCAACCCTATCTCCCTACCCCTAACCCCAGCCCCAGTGCCCCCCAGTGCAGATCCTGCCAGGCCTTCTGCCCCCCCAGTGCAGGCCCTGCCTGACCCTCTGCCCCCGCCCCCCCCAGTGCAGATCCTGCCTGGCCCTCTGCCCCCGCCCCCCCCAGTGCAGATCCTGCCTGGCCCTCTGCCCCCGCCCCCCCCAGTGCAGATCCTGCCAGGCCCTCTCTGGGAGCAGGGACCATCTTGGTGGGGGTGTCTGGAGGACCTGCAGGCCGGGGCCATGTTGTGTGGGCTACGGGTAGGGTGGCCGGGGGTGGGGCTGTCTGGAGGACCTGCAGGCCGGGGCCATGTTGTATGGGCTACGGGTAGGGTGGCCGGGGGTGGGGCTGTCTGGAGGATCTGCAGGCCGGGGCCATGTTGTATGGGCTACGGGTAGGGTGGCCGGGGGTGGGGCTGTCTGGAGGATCTGCAGGCTGGGACCATGTTGTGTGGGCTACGGGTAGGGTGGCCGGGGGTGGGGCTGTCTGGAGGATCTGCAGGCCGGGGCCATGTTGTGTGGGCTACGGGTAGGGTGGCCGGGGGTGGGGCTGTCTGGAGGATCTGCAAGCCGGGGCCATGTTGTGTGGGCTACGGGTAGGGTGGCCGGGGGTGGGGCTGTCTGGAGGACCTGCAGGCCGGGGCCATGTTGTATGGGCTACGGGTAGGGTGGCCGGGGGTGGGGCTGTCTGGAGGACCTGCAGGCCGGGACCATGTTGTATGGGCTACGGGTAGGGTGGCCGGGGGTGGGGCTGTCTGGAGGACCTGCAGGCCGGGGCCATGTTGTATGGGCTACGGGTAGGGTGGCCGGGGGTGGGGCTGTCTGGAGGACCTGCAGGCCGGGGCCATGTTGTATGGGCTACGGGTAGGGTGGCCGGGGGTGGGGTGTCTGGAGGACCTGCAGGCCGGGGCCATGTTGTATGGGCTACGGGTAGGGTGGCCGGGGGTGGGGCTGTCTGGAGGACCTGCAGGCCGGGGCCATGTTGTATGGGCTACGGGTAGGGTGGCCGGGGGTGGGGCTGTCTGGAGGACCTGCAGGCCGGGGCCATGTTGTATGGGCTACGGGTAGGGTGGCCGGGGGTGGGGTGTCTGGAGGACCTGCAGGCCGGGGCCATGTTGTATGGGCTACGGGTAGGGTGGCCGGGGGTGGGGTGTCTGGAGGACCTGCAGGCCGGGGCCATGTTGTGTGGGCTACGGGTAGGGTGGCCGGGGGTGGGGGTGTCTGGAGGACCTGCAGGCCGGGGCCATGTTGTATGGGCTACGGGTAGGGTGGCCGGGGGTGGGGCTGTCTGGAGGACCTGCAGGCCAGGGCCATGTTGTATGGGCTACGGGTAGGGTGGCCGGGGGTGGGGCTGTCTGAGGGTTTGGGGTGTGAGCGCGGCTGCCGTAGCTGGTTCCTGTCCTGCAGCTGCCTGGCGCTGTCCCCGGACCGGCCCCTGGGCCACGCGCTGCGCACGGTGGAGCAGCACATTCAGCACCTCGCCCAGCACCTGGACCACGTTACCAACCCGTAAGGCGGCGAGGGGAGGCCGGGCTGGGGGGTGCAGGGCCCTCCACCAGCGATGCAGAGACCCAGGCCAGTGGGGCCCACTCTTCATGGGGCCCTCCCTTGCTCTCCCTGAGCCCCCCACTTCACCCCCCTGATCGGAGGTCTGGGGGCACCGCTGAGAGGGGCAAATCGGGGCGGATTGCTCAGAACCAGGGAGACTTCCAGCCCAGGCCTGGGGCCCCCTCTCCGAGGCACCAACCCAGCCCCCCCGAGGCTGCTGTTCCCGCGCTGGCCAGGGAGAAGTCCTGCAAGCACTCGTAAGACCCTCCCCTAAGGCATGTCTCTGGCCAATCCCTGTGCTCCTCCGCACCCCCCGCCCTTCGGAGCAACTGCGCGACCACCTTCTTAATGGGAAGTGCCAGCAGTCGGGCTCCCCTTTGGATGAGGGGGAGCCCGTCCGTCCTGGCCAGGCTCCCCCAGTTCCTGATCACACCCCTCCTCCCTGCACCATCGTCTGTCCCACGCATTGCGACTCCGAAACTCTGCCCGCCTGGCCCGTTGCTAACACCCGCCTTCGCCTAACGACCGAGTTCCCTCCCCGGAGAGGTCTCCTCCGTGCGAGAGGGTCCCAACTGGGGGTTCTTCCCTGAGCCCTCCCCCTCCTCAGCAGCACAGGGGCTGTCTGACCGGAGGTGGGCCGGTTCTACAGTGGCCTTCGGACCACGTCTGGGCTTTGGAGGAGCTAAGGACGGCCGAGAGGTACGTGGATGAGGCTTTCCGGGACACTGTAGAACGGGGTGTGACGGCCAGTCGGGTTCCCCCGGAGCAGCCAGAACAGGCTCCGCCGGCCGGTAGAACGGGGGGTTATCGCCCCTCCGGGACAGCCCAGCACAGACGGGACGCGGCTGCAGGAGTCAGGGCCAGGATGCCCCAGACCCCTTGGATTAGGGGGTCCATCGCCCCTCAACCCTCAGCTTAGTCTGTTCCCTTCATGTTTCCCAGCCAGCAACTGCCCCTTCCCCGAAACCTCCCTTCCTTTGTTTGGACCCTGCCTGCCCTCAACCCTTTGGACAGGCTGGGTCTTTGCCTACCTGACCATAGGCAGCCGTCCTGCTGGGCAGTGCTCCAGGTACCGGCCAGCAGGGGTCGCCCCAGCCCCCAGAGCCCCCAGTGGCTGCCCAGCGGGGCTGGCCTGCCCACCCCATCGCACTGGGAAAGGCTGGTCAGGTCGACTGGCCCCACAGAGAACGTTCAAGAGACCAGGCGCGTGGCAGGCACCAGCTGCGGTGAACGGACTTTTCTGCAAATCGGTCTGGAGCGTGGGCCCTGGCGGCTGCTGGAAGCGCTGAGTCCGGCCTGGAGGGGCCCGGCTCTCGCGCCAAACTCCGTCTCGGGAGGCGCCGCCCAGCGAGAGCAACGGGATTCCTGCCCCGTGGGCAGGGGAAGGGGCCCTGGGGCTCCTCCGGCACCGTCTGCGCTCCCGCCCCTCCCGCCAGGAGCAGCTCCGCTCTGAGCGGGGCCCGGAAGGGCTGACGGCCCGGCCCAGGGCGAGCGCCAGAGACGGGTCCGACAGCAGCTTGTCCACCCCCCACACGCCTGCACCAGGCACCTGGCCGTGGGGGGGGGTCGCTTGTTCCCTTCACACCCCCCTCCCGGCCTCTTCCTTCTGCACCAGCAACCCCCAGATGGGAGATGCCAAAGGCCGCGCCCAGCGAGCCCTGGGGTGAGACCTGAGGGGTAAATCGCCCTGGGACTGGGGCTGCTCCTTTGGCACTGGGAGAGCCTGTCCGGAGTCGGGGGGAGGGTTAGAACCTCTCTCCTGTGTGAGGGGGGGCTGTGGGGCACAGGGAGCACTGGGGTGTCTGAGGGGAGGTGGGGGATGGGTTAGAACCTCTCCCCTGTGTGAGGGGGGCTGGGGGGGGCACAGGGAGCACTGGGGTGTGTGAGGGGAGGTGGGGGAGGGGTTAGAACCTCTCCCCTGTGTGAGGGGGGCTGGGGGGGCACAGGGGTGTGTGAGGGGAGGTGGGGGATGAGTTAGAACCTCTCCCCTGTGTGAGGGGGGCTGGGGGGCACAGGGAGCTCTGGGGTGTCTGAGGGGAGGTGGGGGATGGGTTACAACCTCTCTACTGTGTGAGGGGGGCTGGGGGGCACAGGGAGCTCTGGGGTGTGTGAGGGGAGGTGGGGGATGGGTTACAACCTCTCCCCTGTGTGAGGGGGGCTGGGGGGCACAGGGAGCACTGGGGTGTGTGAGGGGAGGTGGGGGAAGGGTTATAACCTCTCCTCTGTGTGAGGGGGGCTGGGGGGCACAGGGAGCACTGGGGTGTCTGAGGGGAGGTGGGGGATGGGTTAGAACCTCTCCCCTGTGTGAGGGGGGCTGGGGGGGGCACAGGGAGCACTGGGGTGTCTGAGGGGAAGTGAGGGATGGGTTAGAACCTCTCCCCTGTGTAAAGGGGGTTACGTGGGGCACAGGGAGCACTGGGGTGTCTGAGGGGCCTGCTTGTGGGACTTCTCCCTGGCCAGTGCGGGAACAGCTGCGCTTGGTGGGGCTGGGTTGGTACCACAGAGAGGGGGACCCCAGGCCGGGGCTGGAAGTCTCCCTGGTTCTGAGCAATCCGCCCTGATTTGACCCTCAGCGCTGCCCCAGAAACCCTCCTGTGTTCCCGCGCCCCATATCCCTCCCTGCAGCCGGCTCTGCCCCGCCCGGTGCCCGGCGCCCACTCCCCGCTGCCTGTGTCTGTTTCCTCCAGGGCAGTCTGGCGAGCGGAGTTCCCCAGTGATGCCCGCAGCTCCGAGGACTCCCGCCCCTCCTCGCTGTGCAGCTGCGCCTGCTGCTCCGGAAGAGACGCTGCCTCCAGGCTGCGGGAGCCCTGGGGCACCCTGCCCCTGACACCTCCACCTGCTGGCCAGGGGCCCCCATCACGCTGCCCAGGAACTGCTGCTGCCCAGGGAAACTCAGCAGCTGGCAGCGCTCAGCCCCTCGCCAAGCACCGCGCAGGGGAGGCCCTGGGCCGCTGGGCTGGGAGGACGGGCCAGGTCGCGCCGCGCGGCCTAGGGGTCGCCATGCAGAGCAGCGCACTGCCCCGCCCCGGGTGCCTGGCCCAGCAGGGGCCCAGCGAGCCGGCCCCGGGCCCAGCAGCCAGCGGCAGCAGCACCAGCATTGCGCTCAGCACAGACGGCGCCTCCTTCCTGAGCATCGCGTGGCGGGAGCGGCTGGAGTGGCACGTGCAGAGCAAGCCCCACGCCGCCCCGGCCCCACGCCGCCCCATGGCTGGGCCAATCGGCACGAGGCGGGGCTCAGAACCAGGCCACAGACTCCAGGGCCTGGGCAGGATGCAGAAAACCGGAGCCAGCCCCCCACGGAGCCAGGGGTCCCATGTGTGCGTCCCGGCAGCTGGCTCCTCTGGGCGGGCCCCCTGCCCGGCCGTGCTGGGCGGCCTCACGCTGGCCGGCGTGGCCAAGCTGCAGCACCACGTGGCCAGGAAGAGCTTCCAGTGCCGGCTGGAGACGCTGCCGTGGCTGGTGAGACGGTCCCAGGGCAGCGCTGCCCTGCCCCAGCCCCGTCGCCCCTGGGAGCAGGCCAGGAAGGAGCAGCACCCCGCAGCGCCAGCCATGCAGCCCTCGTCCGCCCGCAGCCTCCAGAGCAGCCCGTCCCGCGAGCGCCCCGCCCTCTGGGGCCTGCCCATGTGGCTCGCACAGTCCCTGGCCAAGCTGCTGCCCCCCTGGGGGCCCGGAGAGGAGGGTGCCGCTGCGCTGGGCAAGCAGGCCTGGCTGGACAAGGACGGGCACGGCCAGCAGGACGCACCGTGGCCCCTCTGGGCCCTCCCCAGCACCCTCCTGCGGCTGCTCCAAGCCCTGCTGCTGCCAGCGCCCGGCGAGAGGAAGCCACAGCCCTGTAAGCCTGCCGTGGGCCTGGGCCATGGGGCGGGTGCCTGTGCTCTTCCCCCAGCTGGGCCCCCCCCGCCGTGGGCCTGGGCCATGGGGCGGGTGCCTGTGCTCTTCCCCCAGCTGGGCCCCCCCCTGCCGTGGGCCCGGGCCATGGGGCGGGTGCCTGTGCTCTTCCCCCAGCTGGGCCCCCCCCGCCGTGGGCCTGGGCCATGGGGCAGGTGCCTGTGCTCTTCCCCCAGCTGGGCCCCCCCCTGCCGTGGGCCCGGGCCATGGGGCGGGTGCCTGTGCTCTTCCCCCAGCTGGGCCCCCCCCCCTGCCGTGGGCCTGGGCCATGGGGCGGGTGCCTGTGCTCTTCCCCCAGCTGGGCCCCCCCCGCCGTGGGCCCGGGCCATGGGGGTGCTGCCTGTGCTCTTCCCCCAGCTGGGCCCCCCCCGCCGTGGGCCCGGGCCATGGGGGTGCTGCCTGTGCTCTTCCCCCAGCTGGGCCCCCCCCTGCCGTGGGCCCGGGCCATGGGGGTGCTGCCTGTGCTCTTCCCCCAGCTGGGCCCCCCCCGCCGTGGGCCCCGGGCCATGGGGGTGGTGCCTGTGCTCTTCCCCCAGCTGGGCCCCCCCTGCCGTGGGCCCCGGCCGGCAGATCGGTGGCTGGACGTGGCTCCCGGCCGGCAGGGGACCTTCCACGCCCCCCCCTCCCCCCCCGGGTACCACATAGGGCACAGGGCAGCACTTCTATCCCTGGCGTGGGGGTGGGCTGCTCCCCACACTGCCCCTTGTGCCAGAGGCCTGTGGCTGCCCCTGTCCGGGGGATGCAGGGAGCAGAGCCACAGAGGCCAAGGCGGGTGATGGCTCCTGGGGGGAGCCCTGGGGCCAGCTTGCTAGCCGGGTTCCTGCATGGGGACCGGCCAGGGAGGGCTGGGGGCTCCCAGTGCTCATGGGGGCTCCCAGAAGCTGCCAGAGGAGGGGCCACGGGTGCCCATGACCGCTCCCCCCTCCTGTCCCCTCAGGTGCTGAGGCTGTTCGGCAGAGGCAGGAGCCCTGCGTGTGCCCCCTCGGCCTGCCCCGCGCTGGCCTGGGCAGGCTGAGCCCGCAGGCGGCGGCCAGGCTGCAGGCCCACGGGGCCCGCAAGTGCCTGGAGATCAGAGCGGGGGCCGTGCCCGGCGTGGTGAGTGCGTCGCAGGAAGCTGTCTGTGCGGGGGAGCCGCCGGCCCTGCCCAAGCTGCTCCGCCCCGGCCAGAGGCGCCCACAGCCCCGGCCCAGCAGGTGCCCAGCCCTGGGGCCGGAGGCGGCTTGGCGTATCGAGCTCCATATCCGGCAGAAGGGGCTGCTCCTGCGGTGGGGGTTGCCCGTCCTCTACACGCAGTCTCTGGCCCGGCTGGTCCCACGTGCCCCCCGCCGGCTGGCCCCCCGCGCTGAAGGGGGCCCAGGGGTGGAGCTCGCCGAGCAGAATACCCCCTTCCTGAGCACCCCCACCCGCGACCGCTTGGAGTGGCACATCCGCAGCAAGAGGCTGCAGCACCAGTGGGGCCTGCCCCCCCTCCTGCAGCGCTCCCTGGCAGCCTTCCAGGCTCCAGCGCCCCGCCACGGTGCCCCGGGCCCCCGGCACCCCAGGGACGTGGCTGTCGGGCCCCAGGCTCTGCCCTTCCTCAGCAGCAGCGTCCAGAGGGATCTGGAGTCCCACCTCCTCACCATGAAGGTGCAGCGCCGCTGGGGACTGCCCAGGAGGGTCCAGGCCTCGCTGCAGCGGTTCATGCCACCTGTCCCAGGCCACGCCGCGTCCAGCCGCCCGCCCACCCCGGGCCACGCCGCGTCCAGCCGCCCGCCCACCCCGGGCCATGCTACATCCAGCCACCTGCTCACACTGGGCCACGCCGCATCCAGCCGCCCGCCCACCCCGGGCCACGCCGCGTCCAGCCGCCCGCCCACCCCGGGCCATGCTACGTCCAGCCACCTGCTCACACTGGGCCACGCCGCATCCAGCCGCCCACCCACCCCGGGCCACACCGCGTCCAGCCGCCCGCCCACCCCGGGCCATGCTACATTCAGCCGCCTGCTCACCCCGGGTCACGACGCGTCCAGCCACGCCACATCCAGCCGCCCGCCCACCCCGGGCCATGCTACATTCAGCCGCCTGCTCACACTGGGCCATGCTGCATCCAGCCACCTGCCCACCCCTGGCCACGCAGCATCCAGCCACTTGTCCACCACAAGCCACGCAGCATCCAGCCGCCCGCCCACCCCGGGCCACGCAGCATCCAGCTGCCTGCTCAGCCCGGACCATGCCGCATCCAGCCACCCACCCACCCCGGATGATTCCGCATTCAGTCGCCTGCCCACCCCGAGCTATGAATCAGCAAACCAGCTGCTATACCAGATGCTCACCTCATGCCATGCACTGCCAACTCAGTTGCCCACTTCTGGCCATGCACTGCCCAGCCCGGGCCATGCCCCAGCCAGCCAGCCTGTGCACCAGCCACCCATGTTGGGCCAAGCACCATGCAGCCAGCTGCCCACTCTGGGCCACACACTAACCAACTGGATTCTACACCAGCCATGCCACGTGCAGCCCAGCCCGGGCCATGCCCCAGCCAGCCAGCCTCTGCACCAGCCGCCCATGTTGGGCCAAGCACCATGCAGCCAGCTGCCCACTCTGGGCCACACACCAACCACCTGGCTTCACCAGCCATGCCCGGGCCATGCCCCAGCCAGCCAGCCCTCATTCCAGCTCTGTGTTCAGAAGGGCAACGGTGCCCACGCCCCACTGCAAGTGCCCAGTCCGGGGCTGTCAGGGGCAATGCCCCTGCCCCCCACGCTGCTCCCCGAGGCAATGGGCCTGCCAGGTTCCAGGGGCAGGGCAGGGCAGCTCAGAGCACAGAGTGGCCCACGACACTCCCCACACCTCATGCATCCTGGAGTCACCTGGGGAGACGCTACCCGGCCCCAGCCAGGGCGCACCACCATCGCATCCCAGAGCCGGGCCCCAGGCAGGAGGCAGCGGCGCCCAAGGAAGCACGTCCTGCGGATGGACAGTCACCCCATGCGAGGGGCCCAGGGAAGCGGGGGCCCCTCCTGCCCTCCCCCCGCCGAGCCCTCCCAGGGCACCCCTGCCAGCCCCGAGTGGCTGATCCGCTCCATCGTGAACTCGCTGGGCACCGAGCGGGCGGCACAGGACCTGCAGCTGCAGCTCCTGAGCTGGGGCCAGCTGAGCGTGGAGTACCCCGTCTGCCTGCAGTGCTGCTGCTGCCTGGAGCGTGCCTGCCCCCACCACCCCGCGCCCCAGGCCCAGCGCAGCCCTCGCCTCGTCGTCTACCCCAAGCTGAGCGTGGGGCAGGGCCGGGGGGGCCACGGCCGCCTCCGCATGAGCCTGGGCTTTCTGCTCAAGATCAAGAGGAAACAGGCCAGTAAATGGCAGCTGATCCAGGAGCCCCCCAGCAAGGTGGGGCCTGGCAGGACCATGGAGGGGGCACCTGGTGGGCCCAGGCAGCCCACGAGCCAGCCAGGCCTCAAAGGGGCCCATGGCGTCCAGCCCCCCAGAGGGCAGCCTCCCTGCAGAACAAGCAGCCAGGCTGCCAGGCCTGGTGCCCCCCGGCACCCCACCACCCCTCACTCCAGCCTGGGGGCCATGCCCCTGCTGCAGGGAGCCCAGCGCAGGGCTGCTGCCTTCTGGCTCCAGGAGGGCTCTGCCTCTGACAGCACCATGGAGCTGCCCGGAGCCACGACCGTCAGGACCTCGGTGCCTCCCCAGGACCCCAGACGACTGAGAGACCCGAGCTGTGTCCACGCCCCACCTCAGGCAGCGCTGCAGGCACCAGCGCCCCAGAGCCAGCCCCAGCCAGCGGCACCACGACGGGGAGCCAGCCCCACGCCCGCCCCACGCCAGCCGCCAAGAGACACCATCCTTAAGAGACTGGTCAGCTCTGTCCAGCGGGTCTGTGCCAGGCTCAGGGGCAAGGGCCAGGGCAGAGCCAAGGCCAGTGCCTCCCTCAGGCGATCGGGGTCCTTCACCCAGCGCCCCCGGAGCCCTGTGGTCCCCAACTGATCCAAGCCTCCTGGTGCCACGGGCCACCGTGGGCAGGCAGCAGGCCCAGGGGCCAGGCACCTCCATCCACCTGCTCTTCACGCCTGGAGGCAAATAAATCCGGCTGGACCCGAGGCTTCCTGGCATGACTGGGGGGCGTCCTGGCCGTGCCACATGAGCCCCTGGCAGGGGTCCCAGGTGCTGGGTGGTTCTGCCCCCCTGTCACTACCCAGCTCCCCACAGGGTAACCGTGGGTGGGGTGGCCAGGTGTCTGGTTTTGAACCGGACAGTCCAGTATTGGAGGCTTCTGTCCGGGAAGCAAATGAAGAGAATGGCAGACACACGATGCCTGGCATGGTCTTAGGTCCGTGTGATTGTTATTGGCAGTGGCAGGGCCTAGATACGAACTGCCTGGCTGGCTGGCCGGCCGACGTGTGATGCCAGCCGGGCAGGACGCAGCTACGCCGGGGGGAGTGGGGGCAGGAGGGAATCCCCGGGGCCGGACTCGCTCGTGCGTCTCCGGGACCATGTGTGGGACGGGAAGCGCCCTGGGATCTGTGTGCGCCCGGGCCAGTCCCGCTCCCTGCCAGCCGGTTCTCCCCTGCTACCTCTGCCCCGGCCAGCCCCACTCCCCCGCCACCTCCCGGCCAGCCCTGCTTCCCGTTGGTCAGTCCCCCCCCACCCGATCGCCCCTGACCATCCCTGCTTCCTGCCTGCCGGTCCCCCCCCACACCCTCCTGGCCAGCCCTGCTTCCCGTTGGCCAGTCCCCCCCCACCTGATCTCCCCCGACCATCCCTGCTTCCCCCCTGCCGGTTCCCCCCCACATCCTCCCAGCCAGCCCTGCTTCCTGCCTGCCGGTCCCCCCCACACCCTCCTCCCAGCCCTGCTTCCCGTTGGCCAGTCCCCCCCCACCTGATCTCCCCCGACCATCCCTGCTTCCCCCCTGCCGGTTCCCCCCCACACCCTCCCAGCCAGCCCTGCTTCCTGCCTGCCGGTCCCCCCCACACCCTCCTCCCAGCCCTGCTTCCCGTTGGCCAGTCCCCCCCCACCTGATCTCCCCTGACCATCCCTGCTTCCCCCCTGCCGGTCCCCCCCACACCCTCCTCCCAGCCCTGCTTCCCGTTGGCCAGTCCCCCCCCACCCGATCTCCCCCGACCATCCCTGCTTCCCGCCTGCCGGTCCCCCCCCACACCCTCCTCCCAGCCCTGCTTCCCGCCTGCCGGTTCCCCCCCCCGCCACCTCCCGGCCAGCCCTGCTTCCCATTGGCCAGTCCCCCCCCACCTGATCTCCCCCCGACCATCCCTGCTTCCCCCCTGCCGGTTCCCCCCCACACCCTCCCAGCCAGCCCTGCTTCCCGCCTGCCGGTTCCCCCCCCCCGCCACCTCCCGGCCAGCCCTGCTTCCCATTGGCCAGTCCCCCCCCCACCCGATCTCCCCCGACCATCCCTGCTTCCCCCCTGCCGGTTCCCCCCCACACCCTCCTGGCCAGTCCTGCTTCCCATTGGCCAGTGACCCCCCCCACCCGATTTCCCCCTACTTCCCACTAGCCAGTCCCCCCCGATCTCCCCCAGCCAGCCCTGCTTCCTGCCCGCCGGCCCCCCCCATCCTCCCGGCCAGCCCTGCTCCCCTCCCAGACGGTGTGTCCCCTTCCCCCCCATCTGAGATCAAGTGTGTCCAGTATTTTTTTTGAAGCCACCTGGTAGCCCCAACCATGGGGCCCAGCAGTGTCCATAGGCTGGGGGCCCTTCCCACGAAGCCCCACCCCGCCAACTGGGGCCAGCTCTGCGCAGAATGTCTCCCCTCCGGCCACCAGAGGGCAGCGTTCGCCTGGCCCTGCCCAGCCGCGCCCCCTTGTTCCCCCCCCCGCAGCACGGGGCAGCCCCAGACCCCCGAGCCCGCTTCTGCAGCCTCACCCTGGGGCTGCAGCCCCATTGTGGGGAGGGGTCCGGGGAGGCTCCCCCCACCTTGCACATGGGCCCACCAGTCGGGCAGCCAACGGGCCTGGGCGGGTCACACTGACTCGTGGGCCCCTCCCCCTGCTCACCCCAGAGCCCCTCAGACGTGCACCCCCCGGCCCCTCGCTGCCACCCCAGGCTGCTGGGTCTTAGCCTGACCCCCTCCCCCCCCCCGTGGCCAGCACCGGGGGGGAGATGTTTGGGGACCTGAATCCAGCTGCAAGGAGAGGGTGGGAGCCCAGATACCCGGCCCAAGAGCAGGGGCACCAGCTAACCCCTTCTGGGAGCTGTGGGGCTGGAGCCGAAGGGCCCACCCTGCTGACCTGGGGGAGCAGAAGGGTTCTTGGTCCCCAGGGACACCCCAGCTTGGGGGAGGGGAGCCTAGAGCCCCCTCCCTGCCCCCCAAGCCAGCCCAGACTGACTTCCCCCACACCTAGCAGCCTGGTCCCAGCCCCTCCTCTGCCCTTTGTCCCACTTGTGGGGGGAGGTGTCACCTGGGCACACCCCTTCTCTGCCCAGGTTACTAAGGGCATTGACCATGGGGCTGGGGCAGCTGCCCTCAGTGAGACACCCAAAATTCCCACCCCAGCTAAGGATTGGGGCAGTGCCCAGGGAAACTGAGGCACACGCACAAGTAGGACAGAACTCACACGCAACAAGGTGAATGGCCCCCCCACCGTGTCACCCCCCATGGGCTGACTGGACAAATTGCAGCGAGGGCCCCTGGCCACCGGCCCAGCGCTGACCGGGAGGGGCCCGCGGTCGTGGCTTGCAGAGGGCCAGGCACCGCACGGTTTCATCGGGGCTCTGGGATGAGTCCAGCCTCACAGGAAATAAGAGCCCCCGCCCAGGGCAAAGCGCCCCGCTCCCGCGTGGCTCCCGGGGCGGCCCGGAGCCGGAGGCACAGGGACTGGGGTGCAAGACGTGGCCGGCCCCTCAGCCCCAGGCTCCACCCCGGGGAGGGGAAGGGCCCCAGGCCCGGTGTCCCGTGGGAAGCCCTGGATGGGAGCTGGTGCCCCCATTCCCTGCTCGCCCCCGCCCAAACCAGATTGGAGACAGTGCGGCCTAGTAGGGACAGGCCCTCCCCTCCCCACCTCCCCAGCCGGGCCCCACCCCGGGGCCAGCTCTGCCCCAGTGCCCCGGCCAGTCAGAAGCAGGGCAGTGGCCTGGGGAGCCTCCCCCCACTCCTGGAAGGGGTGGGCCAGGGGCAGGCTCTGTGCGCCCCTCCCCCCCATGAGCTCCGCCAGACGCCTGCCCCCTCCCCGCCAGCCAGCAGCTTTTGCCATAAAAGGGAAGGTGAGCGGCTGGCCGGCTGCGGCTGTCAGGGCTAATGGAAGCCAGGCCAGGCTCTGCCAGCGCCAGCCCCCGCCCAGCCAGCAGCCAGGGGCCCCGCCGGGCTGGGGGTGCTAGGACTGGGGCCCACAGCTCAGCCCCTGGCACAGGCATGCTGCCCCCCACCAACCCCACTGCACCCGCCAGCCCCCTCCCCCGCCTGGGGGAGCCGCAGAGAAAACAGGGTCGGGGGGACCTGTCCAGGCCCATGTGGCAAATGGGGGGGGAGAGATGAGGGGCAATGGGGTGGGGGCCTTGCTCTGTAACTGGGCCCCCCCACCAGCCTGGGCTCAGGAGCTTATGCCCATGTGGGGCAGCCTCTGGGGCTCTTGGCGGGGGCACCATTGTCACTGCCTTGCTGCAGGGCACCACCTGGCCCACAGGTGCCCAGCAACGGGGTGACGGGGTGGAAACGGAGCATGTGGGGGGAGGGGGCGTGGGGGGCTGTACGAACAGTGAGTGATCTGGTGAGACTGGAACAAGGCAGGCGGCGCCGTGGCATTAGATGAGGTGGGGGCGTGGCAGTGGGTGAGGGGGCGTGGTGGTGAGTAAGGGGGGCGTGGCAGTGGGTGAGGGGGCGTGGTGGTGAGTAAGGGGGGGCGTGGCAGTGGGGGAGGGGGCGTGGTGGTGAGTAAGGGGGCATGGTGGTGAGTAGGGGGGCGTGACAGTGGGGGAAGGGGCGTGGTGGTGAGTAAGGGGGGCGTGGTGGTGAGTAAGGGGGCGTGGCAGTGGGGGAGGGGGCGTGGTGGTGAGTAAGGGGGGGTGGCAGTGGGGGAGGGGGCGTGGTGGTGAGTAAGGGGGGGCGTGACAGTGGGGGAGGGGGCGTGGTGGTGAGTAAGGGGGGCGTGGCAGTGGGGGAGGGGGCGTGGTGGTGAGTAAGGGGGGCGTGGCAGTGGGGGAGGGGGCGTGGTGGTGAGTAAGGGGGGCGTGGCAGTGGGGGTGGGGGCGTGGTGGTGAGTAAGGGGGGCGTGGCAGTGGGGGAGGGGCGTGGTGGTGAGTAAGGGGGGCGTGGCAGTGGGGGAGGGAGCCTGGCAGTGGGTGTGGTGGGGCATGGCAGTGAGTGAGGGGTGTGTGGCAGTGGATGAAGTGGGAGTGCAGCAGTAGGGAAGGGGACGTGGCAGTGGGTGAGGGGGCATGGTAGTGGGTCGGTTCAGGGTGTGGCAATATGTGAGGGGGCGTGGAAGTGGGTGACGAGACATGGTAGTGGGTGGGGGGGGCAGTGGCTGATGTGGGGGTGTGGCACTAGGGAAGGAAGTGTGGCAGAGGTTAAGGGGCATGGTGGTGGGTGAGGGGGCATGGCAGTGGGTGACGAGGCGTGGTAGTGGGTGGGGGGGGCAGTGGCTGACGTGGGGGTGTGGCACTAGGGAAGGAAGTGTGGCAGAGGTTAAGGGGCATGGTGGTGGGTGAGGGGGCATGGCAGTGGGTGACGAGGCGTGGTAGTGGGTGGGGGGGGCAGTGGCTGACGTGGGGGTGTGGCACTAGGGAAGGAAGTGTGGCAGAGGTTAAGGGGCATGGTGGTGGGTGAGGGGACATGGCAGTGGGTGACGAGGCGTGGTAGTGGGTAGGGTCAGGGCGTGGCGGTGGGTGAGGGGGCATGGCAGTAGGTGACAAGGCGTGGTAGTGGGTAGGGTCAGGGTGTGGCAGTGGGGGAGGGGGCGTGGTGGTGGGTGATGAGGCGTGGTAGTGTGTAGGGTCGGAGTGTGGCAGTAGGTGGGGGGACAGTGGCTGACGTGGGGGTGTGGCACTAGGGAAGGAAGTGTGGCAGAGATAAGGGGCATGGTGGTGGGTGAGGGGGCGTGGCAATGGGTGACGAGACGTGGTAGTGGGTAGGGTCAGGGCGTGGCGGTGGGTGAGGGGGTGTCACGTGACTGATTTTGAGGGAAGCAGCCGGATCATGGCTGCACCCATAGGTGGTTAGAGGAGGGGGCTGGGAGGCAGGACTCCTGGGGAGGGGAGAGGGGCCTAGTGGTTAGAGGAGGGGGGCTGGGAGGCAGGACTCCTGAGGAGGGGACAGGGGCCTAGTGGTTAGAGGAGGGGGCTGGGAGGCAGGACTCCTGAGGAGGGGACAGGGGCCTAGTGGTTACAGGAGGGGGGCTGGGAGGCAGGACTCCTGAGGAGGGGACAGGGGCCTAGTGGTTAGAGGGGGGGGCTGGGAGGCAGGACTCCTAAGGAGGGGACAGGGGCCTAGTGGTTACAGGAGGGGGGCTGGGAGGCAGGACTCCTGAGGAGGGGAGAGGGGCCTAGTGGTTAGAGGAGGGGGGCTGGGAGGCAGGTCTCCTGGGGAGGGGAGAGGGGGCCTAGTGGTTAGAGGAGGGGGGCTGGGAGGCAGGACTCCTGAGGAGGGGAGAGGGGCCTAGTGGTTAGAGGAGGGGGGGCTGGGAGGCGTAGACCTAAGAGCTGCAGCAGAGAGAGGCTGAGGGCCAGGTGACCGGCTGCAGCCAAGAAGAGGCCAGGAAGGAGGGATAAAGATGCCATGTGGCTGACTCCATCTTGGTCTTGAGCTCAGCACTTCATCCCAGAGGCAGCAGTACAGGGATCGAAGAGCCAGGAAGACCTGTGAACCCATCCTGATCCTAGGATGTGCAACAAGGACTTTTAAACCAGCAGCTGTAACATCTCTGCTAGAGCCTGAATCGAGAACTGGGAGATTCGGTGCATGTAACGTACTATCCTTTAACAACCTTACTCTCATGCTTTTCTTTCTCATGGTAATAAACCCTTAGTTGTTAGATGCTAAAGGATTGGCTCAGCGTGATTTGTGGTAAGGTCCAGAGGGTAAATTGACCAGGGATCTGTGGCTGGTTTCTTGGGACCGGACAGAACTTGTTCGGGGTAGGTGGGATTGGGTGCTAGGACCCCCCACCTGTGTCTGAGGCCCGGGGCCATCTGGGGCACGGATATTGCTGGGGTGTCGGAGGGGTTTTGCTCGTGAGGCTTCAGGCAGGCAGCTGAAGCGCTCTGTGGGACTGGTGTGTGGCCGGTTTGGAGAGGTCTCCAGTCTGGGGGCTGTAAGGAGCCCCGGATTTGAGCAGTTTGCCCTGAGCGGACGCCCTGAGCTGTGCCCAGACACGGCCCGGTCTGTGACAAGGGGCATGGCAGTGGCTGACGTGGGGCTGCGGCAGTAGGGAAGGAGGTGTGGCCGTGTTTGAGAGTCCCTGCCCTGTGCCCCCAGTCCCTGCCCTGCATCCCACGTTTCTTACCCTTGCTGTCCCATTGCCCCGAGCCCTGACCCGCAGGGCGTGTAAGACATGGGAGCTACTGGCAGCCCAGCCCTGCCTGTGCATGTGAGACCAGCAGAGCGGCCAGACGGGTCAGCCCAAGGGTCCATCCGGCCAGTGCCGGGGCCCCCGCGGGAGGGAACCCAACGGGATCGTCCCGTGGTCCCTCCCCCGTCGCCCAGCCCCACCCCCTGGCAAACAGAGACCTGGGACCCCAGCCCCGCCCAGCCCTCCAGGAACTTTCCGAGCTGCCTGGGCATCGCCGGAGCTCTGGGCCGACAGGGCGTCCGGGGGCTCAGGCAGGAGCTGCCCAAAGGGGACCGGGCCGCAGCCGGGGCTGGGCCGATGCCAGAGCCTCTCCCCCCAGGACGTGACTCATCCGGCTGGGCTGCTGGGAATCCAGCTGCGGGAAAGGTCCCCGGGTGCAGGAATTCCCCTGGGAGCCTGGCTCTGGCTTGGTGCCCCCAGTCCTGCCCCGAGCTCACACAGGGCCCCTCCCTGCGGGCCCCCCGCTTGCTGTGCCCGCCCCGCCCCCGCCCCGCCCCCGCCGGCAGCCAGAGCTGGGTTTGGCGGCCGCTCGGGCGCTATAATTAGCTGTCTCCAAATAGCGGCTGTGGGCCTGGCCGACGTGGCCCGTTCCCGGGAGCAGCGCGGCCGCAGGGGCCCAGCTCCGGGGCTGCCCAGACACCCCAGGGATGGGCGGCGAGGCTGGGGCTGGGTTGGAGAACTGCCCCCTGCCTCTCCACCCCCCAGGCCAAGGGCTAACAGTGGGGCGGGGGTGGGGCTCCTCTAGCAGGCGGGGACCTGGCTGGGGGGTGGCCGTGTGAAGGGCAGCACCTGGCACTAAGGGACAGCCCAGGTGTGAATCGCACAGCGGGGCACCCAGCCCAGAGGGACAGCCTACGCAGCGAGAACCCAGGAGTCCTGCCTCCCAGCCCCCCTCTAACCACTAGGCCCCTCTCCCCTCCCCAGGAGTCCTGCCTCCCAGCCCCCCTCTAACCACTAGGCCCCTCTCCCCTCCCCAGGAGTCCTGCCTCCCAGCCCCCCTCTAACCACTAGGCCCCTCTCCCCTCCCCAGGAGTCCTGCCTCCCAGCCCCCCCTCTAACCACTAGGCCCCTCTCCCCTCCTCAGGAGTCCTGCCTCCCAGCCCCCCCCTCTAACCACTAGGCCCCTCTCCCCTCCTCAGGAGTCCTGCCTCCCAGCCCCCCCTCTAACCACTAGGCCCCTCTCCCCTCCCCAGGAGTCCTGCCTCCCAGCCCCCTCCTCTAACCACTAGGCCCCTCTCCCCTCCCCAGGAGTCCTGCCTCCCAGCCCCCCCTCTAACCACTAGGCCCCTCTCCCCTCCCCAGGAGTCCTGCCTCCCAGCCCCCCCTCTAACCACTAGGCCCCTCTCCCCTCCCCAGGAGTCCTGCCTCCCAGCCCCCTCCTCTAACCACTAGGCCCCTGTCCCCTCCCCAGGAGTCCTGCCTCCCAGCCCCCTCCTCTAACCACTAGGCCCCTCTCCCCTCCCCAGGAGTCCTGCCTCCCAGCCCCCTCCTCTAACCACTAGGCCCCTGTCCCCTCCCCAGGAGTCCTGCCTCCCAGCCCCCTCCTCTAACCACTAGGCCCCTCTCCCCTCCCCAGGAGTCCTGCCTCCCAGCCCCCTCCTCTAACCACTAGGCCCCTGTCCCCTCCCCAGGAGTCCTGCCTCCCAGCCCCCTCCTCTAACCACTAGGCCCCTCTCCCCTCCCCAGGAGTCCTGCCTCCCAGCCCCTCTCCCCCTCTAACCACTAGGCCCC
The DNA here is from genome assembly GCF_049634645.1 of Pelodiscus sinensis. Lineage (NCBI taxonomy): Eukaryota > Metazoa > Chordata > Testudines > Trionychidae > Pelodiscus > Pelodiscus sinensis. Next base: position 348,186 of record NW_027465824.1, read on the forward strand.
TCCCCTCTCCCCAGGAGTCCTGCTTCCCAGCCCCCCCACCTCTAACCACTAGGCCCCTCTCCCCTCCCCAGGAGTCCTGCCTCCCAGCCCCCTCCTCTAACCACTAGGCCCCTCTCCCCTCCCCAGGAGTCCTGCCTCCCAGCCCCCCTCTCTAGCCACTAGGCCCCTCTCCCCTCCCCAGGAGTCCTGCCTCCCAGCCCCCCTCCTCTAACCACTAGGCCCCTCTCCCCTCCCCAGGAGTCCTGCCTCCCAGCCCCCCTCCTCTAACCACTAGGCCCCTCTCCCCTCCCCAGGAGTCCTGCCTCCCTGCCCCTCTCCCCCTCTAACCACTAGGCCCCTCCCTCCTCCCCAGGAGTCCTGCTTCCCAGCCCCCCCACCTCTAACCACTAGGCCCCTCTCCCCTCCTCAGGAGTCCTGCCTCCCAGCCCCCTCCTCTAACCACTAGGCCCCTCTCCCCTCCCCAGGAGTCCTGCTTCCCAGCCCCCCCACCTCTAACCACTAGGCCCCTCTCCCCTCCTCAGGAGTCCTGCCTCCCAGCCCCGCCTCCTCTAACCACTAGGCCCCTCCCCCCTCCCCAGGAGTCCTGCTTCCCAGCCCCCCCACCTCTAACCACTAGGCCCCTCTCCCCTCCTCAGGAGTCCTGCCTCCCAGCCCCGCCTCCTCTAACCACTAGGCCCCTCCCCCCTCCCCAGGAGTCCTGCTTCCCAGCCCCCCCACCTCTAACCACTAGGCCCCTCTCCCCTCCTCAGGAGTCCTGCCTCCCAGCCCCCTCCTCTAACCACTAGGCCCCTCCCCCCTCCCCAGGAGTCCTGCTTCCCAGCCCCCCCACCTCTAACCACTAGGCTCCTCTCCCCTCCCCAGGAGTCCCGCCTCCCGGCCCCCCCCTCTAACCACTAGGCTTCTCTCTCCTCCCCAGGGGGCCTGCCTCCTGCTCTAACCACTAGGTTCCGCTCCCCTCCCAGAGCGAGGGAGAGAACCCAGGAGGGAAGCCCCTGACAGGCTCCTTGCTCAGGCTAGTCCTGATAGAGTCCCTTAGCCAGACTTTAGCCCCTGGGTACCCCAATCCCCCTGGGCATACCGACCCCCCTCCTCCGGGCAGCCCAGTGCCCCTCCCCCAGGGACACCACCCAGGGGCCGGGCACAAGAGGGGGCTCTGTGTGGGGTGTCCTAGCAGCTGTTCCGTGGGGGCTAGCGCGGCCCCAGGACTGGGCCTGGAGCCCCCCGGTGACGGCCAGGCCCCAAGCCCTGAGGCCCTGGGCTCCCTGCATGGCAGGGCCAGTGGGGCCTGCAGTGTGAGGGGCCAGCGGGGCGCGAGCCAGGCCCCCAGCCCAGATCCCCAGGCCGACTGGCTCAGGATGCTCCCAGCAGCTGGACTTGCCCTGGGCTCCCTGCCGAGCGGGAAGCGGAACTGCTGAGACAGCTGGGCGGGGGGGGGGGGGGGCTGCTTCCTGCAGCTGGCTCCTGTCAGGACCCCCCCCCCGGCGTCCCGCCCATTCCGGAGCCGCGCCCGGGGCCCTGCCGCTGCAGCTCGCAAAGGGGCCAGGTGCAGCAGGGGGACCCCGTGGGCTGGCAGCGCCCCCCACGCAGGGCACCCCCGTCCCCCTGCCCCCCCACCCCCTGCCCCCCGCCTGCCAGGGCCCCCTGGACCCGACCTCTCCTCTGCCCTGCCCCCCGTCCCTCTGCCCCCCGTCCCCCTGCCCCCCGCCTGCCAGGGCCCCCTGGACCCGACCTCTCCTCTGCCCTGCCCCCCGTCCCTCTGCCCCCCGTCCCCCTGCCCTGGCGCCTCAGCAGGGCCCCTTCTGCCTTGGTCATCGGGGTCTCCCCGCCAGGCCCCTCCTGGGCGACTCTCCCCCGCCCCGTCCCACTTGCTGCCCTCACCAGCCGGTGCCCAGCCCCCTGCCCCCCGCCCGCCAGGGCCCCCTGGACCCGACCTCTCCTGTGCCCTGCTCCCCGCCCCCTGCCCCCCGCCTGCCAGGGCCCCCTGGACCCGACCTCTCCTGTGCCCTGCCCCCCGCCCCCTGCCCGCCAGGGCCCCCTGGACCCGACCTCTCCTGTGCCCTGCCCCCCGCCCCCTGCCCACCAGGGCCCCCTGGACCCGACCTCTCCTGTGCCCTGCCCCCTGCCCCCTGCCCGCCAGGGCCCCCTGGACCCGACCTCTCCTGTGCCCTGCCCCCCGCCCCCTGCCCACCAGGGCCCCCTGGACCCGACCTCTCCTGTGCCCAGCCCCCCGCCCCCTGCCCCCTGCCCTCCAGGGCCCCCTGGACCGGACCTCTCCTGTGCCCAGCCCCCCGCCCCCTGCCCCCTGCCCCCTGCCCTCCAGGGCCCCCTGGACCGGACCTCTCCTGTGCCCAGCCCCCCGCCCCCTGCCCCCTGCCCTCCAGGGCCCCCTGGACCGGACCTCTCCTGTGCCCAGCCCCCCGCCCCCCGCCCGCCAGGGCCCCCTGGACCCGACCTCTCCTGTGCCCAGCCCCGCCCAGGTGCCATCTGCAAACTGTCCCCATTGTAGGTCAGCGCGAGCCCAGTGAGCCGGGGGGTGCACCTGGGCAGGGCGGGGGCAGATCCCCAGACCCCCCCAGCGCTGGCCATGACAGCCCAGCCCAGCCTCATCTACACTGGGGGGGGTCCACCCCCTGGGCCCCTGCGTCCCCGTTAGCCCCTGAGCGCCTGGCTGGCACCCGCAGCCCCTCCCTGCCCCTCCCTGCCTGGGCCTGGGCCCTCCAGGACATCAGCTTCCTGTGCCCGTGGGCCCCTGCGGCCGCTGCCATGGCCCCGGCTCTGCCCGCCCTGCGGCCCAGCCTGTGTCTGCGGGTCCCGGAGGGGGCAGGGCAGCGGCTCCCGGCCAGCCTCACACAGGAGGGCTACGGAGCTTTGAGCCCCCAGGCCTGGCCCCCCCAGCCCCCCCTGCAGGCGCCGTGCCAGGCCCGATCCGGCGGCTCTGGGGCTGCTCCACGCCGGCTCCAGCTCACGCCCCAGCCGGCGTCAGCCCCGCAGCCCAGGATCAGGCCCCGCCTGCCTTCCGTGCTCCTAGGCACTGAGCGACCCCCCCACGGTGCCTGGGCTCCTTCCCCCGCCCCGGCCGTGCCCCACGGCCCAGAGTTTGCAGGGCGGCCGACATTACCCGGGGGGGGGTCTGTTGAATTCCAGGCCCTGAGCAAAGTGCAGCGCCCTAGAGGGGCCCCCCCATGGGCCCTGGCTCCGAGACCCGCGGGGCAGCCGCTCGATCCAGGGGCCTGCGTGTGACAGTGGCTTGTAGCCGGGCCGGGGCGCAGGAGCCAGGAGGGAGGGGGCGGGACACCCAGAGCCGCTCTGTTCTGCGCCCTCCCCCGGGAGCTGTGGGCTGGCGGGCCCTTTGCTCTGGATCCAAGCGGGCGCGGTGCCGAGTGAAACGCCTTGGGGACAGCCAGGCCGCCCGCCTCCCCGCTTGCCACTCGGCCCAGCCAGCTGCGGAGCGCGGGACTGACCGGCCGCCCCAGCCCCAGCCCCAGCCCCAGCCCCAGCCCCAGCCCCAGCCCCAGCCCCAGCCCGCGCTGCCTTGATGTCACAACTCGCCTTTGCTTCTCGTGTCAGAGCACCAAGCCTGCGCGTACCTGGCTCATCCCTGTGACTGCCGGCAGATCTGGCATCACTTCCCCGGGTTTCACTGAAAACCAGCCTCAAGGCACCAGCCAGCTCCTCGGCCAGCTCCTTTACAACTCTTGGATTCCAGGGCTCCAGACCTTTCCACAGGCCTTGCGGGCAGCGCCCTTCCTTTGTCAGCTGCTCGTGGCGCACGAGAAGATGAGACGACGCGTGGACATGGGGCGACTGTGGCGCCTGTTTTCTTCCCAAGCTCGGAGCAGCCCAAGTTCTGGACGTGTCGCCTTTTCGGCAGGGTCCGGCCGGCTCTGCCATTGCCACCGGCCCTGGCGCCGCGCCGCAGGGGGCTTCTCGCTTCCCACATCACAGACAAGCGTCTGGCTGCAGTTTGCCCCGTGGCCTCTGCTAGCGATTCCCTGCAAGCCCTGGCTCCGGCCGAGGGAGGCAGCCCCCCCAGAGCATGTGTGGAGGGGTGTCATGGACTCACAGGTCGTGCCCACACTTGGCCCGTATGGTCTCCGGGGGGGGAACCCCCTTCAGTGTGACAGCCCTTTCTTGGGGGGTTCTCTCTCTCGGGGGCTGGAGGTGTAGTGGTGAGGCTGGGGGCGCTGTGGTGGGGATGGGGGTGTAACAGCGGGGCTGGAGATGCCGTAGCAGGGCTGGGAGCACCATTGCGAGGCTGGGGGTGCCAGGCAGGGCTGGGGGGCGCCGGGCAGGGCTGGGGCACCGGACGGAGCTGGGGGTGTAGCAAGGAGGCTGGGGGTGCTGTGGTGGGGTTGGGGGGTGCCGGGCAGGGCTGGGGGGCGCCGGGCAGGGCTGGGCGGGGCTGGGGGCGTAGCAAAGAGGCTGGGGGCACCATGGTGGGGCTGGGGATGCTCCGGCGTCGCTGGGGGCGCCGTGGCGTGGTTGGGGGCGTAGCAGGGGGCCTGGGGGCACCGGGCAGGGCTGGGGGCGCCGGGCGGGGGTGGGGGGCTCCGTGGCAGGGCTGGGGGGCCGGGCGGAGCTGGGGGGCTCCGTGGCAGGGCTGGGGGGCCGGGCGGGGCTGGGGGGCTCCGTGGCAGGGCTGGGGGGCTCCGTGGCAGGGCTGGGGGGCCGGGCGGGGCTGGGGGGCTCTGTGGCAGGGCTGGGGGGGCCGGGCGGGGCTGGGGGGCTCCGTGGCAGGGCTGGGGGGCCGGGTGGGGCTGGGGGGCTCCGTGGCAGGGCTGGGGGCGCCGGGCGGGGCTGGGGGGCTCCGAGGCAGGGCTGGGGGGCCGGGCAGGGCTGGGGGGCTCCGTGGCAGGGCTGGGGGCGCCGGGCGGGGCTGGGGGCTCCGTGGCAGGGCTGGGGGGCCGGGCAGGGCTGGGGGGCTCCGTGGCAGGGCTGGGGGCACCGGGCGGGGCTGGGGGGCTCCGTGGCAGGGCTGGGGGCGCCGGGCGGGGCTGGGGGGCTCCGTGGCAGGGCTGGGGGGCCGGGCAGGGCTGGGGGGCTCCGTGGCAGGGCTGGGGGCGCCGGGCGGGGCTGGGGGGCTCCGTGGCAGGGCTGGGGGGCCGGGCAGGGCTGGGGGGCTCCGTGGCAGGGCTGGGGGGCGCCAGGCGGGGCTCAGCAGGGACCCCGCTCAGTAGCTCTTGCATCCCGGCTGCCGTGCAGCCCCTGGCCCCCTGCCCGGCCTCTCTGGCGTTTCCCGTTTTCTGTGGTTTCTCCCCCCGTCCGAGCGCCGCGGCCTAACGAGAAGCAGATGTGGCTGTGGGTCCGGGCGGGGGAGGGGGCGAGGGGGAGCAGGACAGGGTGCTCCAGAGAAGCCCCTGGCAGGAGCCGGGGGGCGAGGGTGGCCCCGGGTGGGGGCGTGGGGCCGGGGCAGGAAGTGGGGGGCGGGCCGGGCCGGCCCCGGCGCGGGAGGGGGCGGGGGAGGCCCAGGCTGAGCGAGGGGGACGTGTGGACGGCGCTGGAGCCGAGCTGAGGCATGAGCGGCTGAGCGGGACGGCCCGACGCCTTCGCGCCCAGCATGGCCGTGGCGCGGCTCTGGGGCAGCCTCTGCTGCCTGCTGGCCGGGGCGGCCTGGGCCGCCAACTACCCGCCCCGCTACAGCCTCTACACGGGGGCCGGGGCGGCGCTGAGCCAGGGCCCCGCACAGGCACAGCCGGGCGCCCGGGCCGCCAGCCGGCACAGGTAAGGGCGGGGCGCCGGGAGGGCTGGGACGTGGGGCCCTGGGGGCGCTCCCCGGGGAGCCCCCCCACCCCACGGAGACCCGGCGAGTCCCCTGCCGGGCTGGAGGGGGCACAAATGGCTCATTTGCATGGGGTTTGGTCCAGCTGCCGCGGGGGGGGGTCTGTCTGGCAGCCCCGGCACAGCTCCGCCTCGCGGGGGGGTCTCGGGGGGTCACGGCCCCGCTCGGTGCCTCTGACCCGGCTCCGACTCCTGGGTGTGGGGCCCGTGGGGCACCTCAGGCCGGGGTGGGGAGGAGTGGAGGGGCGGGGGGCAGATGACAGGGAGGTGGGGGGGGTTGGGGCTCCGGTGCTGGGGGGGGTCGGGGTCAGGAAGAAGCTCTGGGGGCATCCTGTGCATGCAGGGAGCAGGTGCCCAGGGGAGGTGGCACCCGGCCCAGGGCTCCCAGGGCTGCAGTGGGTCGGGGGGGGGCTGTGGGTGCCCGGAGCAGACCCACCAGCCCTACCCCACAGGCCAGGCCCCCGTCGCCCCCTCGCCTGCTGCTGGGGGCACCGCGCCAGGCAGGAGCTAGAGGGGCCCAGGGAGCCGCAGATGGAGGGTGGGAACGGGGCTGTGCCGAGGGGAGAGGGGGCACGGGGGGGGGGGAACTGGGTACAGGGGAGTGCCGGTGGGAGCCCTGTTGGGAGCAGGGGGTGCAGGTAGGGGTGCGGGTTCTGTTGGGGGTCCTGCTGGGGGCAGGGGGTGCCGGTAGGGGTGGGGGCTCTGTTGGGGGGTCCTGCTGGGGGCAGGGGGTGCCGGTAGGGGGTGGGGGCTCTGTTGGGGGTCCTGCTGGGGGCAGGAGGTGCCGATAGGGGTGGGGGCTCTGTTGGGGGGTCCTGCTGGGGGCAGGGGGTGCCATTAGGGGTGGGGGTTCTGTTGGGGGTCCTGCTGGGGGCAGGAGGTGCCGATAGGGGTGGGGGCTCTGTTGGGGGGCCCTGCTGAGGGTCAGGGGTGCCGATAGGGGTGGGGGGCTCTGTGGATGGCCCTGCTGGGGGCAGGGGGCACTGGTAGGGGTGGGGGCTCTGTTGGGGGCCCTGCTGGGAGACAGGGGGCACCGGTAGGGGTGGGGGCTCTGTTGGGGGCCCTGCTGGGAGACAGGGGGCACCAGTAGGGTGGGGGCTCTGTGGAAGGCCCTGCTGGGGGCAGGGGGTGCCGATAGGGTGGGGGCTCTGTTGGGGGCCCTGCTGGGAGACAGGGGGCGCCGGTAGGGTGGGGGCTCTGTTGGGGGCCCTGCTGGGGCAGAGGGCGCCGGTAGGGTGGGGGCTCTGTTGGGGGCCCTGCTGGGGGCAGAGGGCGCCGGTAGGGTGGGGGCTCTGTTGGGGGGTCCTGCTGGGGGCAGGGGGTGCCATTAGGGGTGGGGGTTCTGTTGGGGGTCCTGCTGGGGGCAGGAGGTGCCGATAGGGGTGGGGGCTCTGTTGGGGGGCCCTGCTGAGGGTCAGGGGTGCCGATAGGGGTGGGGGGCTCTGTGGATGGCCCTGCTGGGGGCAGGGGGCACTGGTAGGGGTGGGGGCTCTGTTGGGGGCCCTGCTGGGAGACAGGGGGCACCGGTAGGGGTGGGGGCTCTGTTGGGGGCCCTGCTGGGAGACAGGGGGCACCAGTAGGGTGGGGGCTCTGTGGAAGGCCCTGCTGGGGGCAGGGGGTGCCGATAGGGTGGGGGCTCTGTTGGGGGCCCTGCTGGGAGACAGGGGGCGCCGGTAGGGTGGGGGCTCTGTGGAAGGCCCTGCTGGGAGACAGGGGGCGCCGGTAGGGTGGGGGCTCTGTTGGGGGCCCTGCTGGGGGCAGAGGGCGCCGGTAGGGTGGGGGCTCTGTTGGGGGCCCTGCTGGGGCAGGGGGCGCCGGTAGGGTGGGGGCTCTGTTGGGGGCCCTGCTGGGGGCAGGGGGCGCCGGTAGGGTGGGGGCTCTGTTGGGGGCCCTGCTGGGGGCAGAGGGCGCCGGTAGGGTGGGGGCTCTGTTGGGGGCCCTGCTGGGGGCAGGGGGCGCCGGTAGGGTGGGGGCTCTGTTGGGGGCCCTGCTGGGGGCAGGGGGCGCCGGTAGGGTGGGGGCTCTGTTGGGGGCCCTGCTGGGGGCAGGGGGCGCCGGTAGGGTGGGGGCTCTGTGGAAGGCCCTGCTGGGGGCAGGGGGGCACCGGTAGGGTGGGGGCTCTGTTGGGGGCCCTGCTGGGGGCAGGGGGCGCCGGTAGGGTGGGGCTCTGTGGAAGGCCCTGCTGGGGGCAGGGGGCGCCGATAGGGGTGGGGGCTCTGTGGAAGGCCCTGCTGGGGGCAGGGGGCGCCGGTAGGGGTGGGGGCTCTGTTGGGGGCCCTGCTGGGGGCAGGGGGCGCCGGTAGGGTGGGGGCTCTGTTGGGGGCCCTGCTGGGGGCAGGGGGCGCCGGTAGGGGTGGGGGCTCTGTTGGGGGCCCTGCTGGGGGCAGGGGGCGCCGGGGGCTGTGTCGGGCGCCAGGGGGATGGGCACTCCCAGGCAGAGGGGCGCCCGGGCTCAGCCGCACCACATCCGAGTGGCTGGGCTGGCTCCGGGCTGGGCTCCGTGTGCCGGGCAGGAGGGATGTGCCGGCCGCAGCCTCAGGCGGGCCCAGAGCGGGACCCGGCCCCAGGGGCTGGGGGGGGCGCGGTGCCCAGTCTCCCTTGGTCGCCCGGGGCAGGGCCCAGCCGGCTGTGACTGAGGGGCTGGGGCCTGGGCCCCACGGCCGCTCTCTGGGCTGGGCCCTGCCCCGCGCTGGGACAGGAAGGGACCGGCGGGTCCGCGAGCAGGAATTTGGGAGGGAGGCTGGGATCTGGCCAGGAGGCCTGGGGCCCGGAGCGACAGGAAACAGCCTGGGAGCAGCACTGCCCGGGGGTCGGGAACCCTGCACTGGGGCGGGCCCGGGAGGCAGAGCACCCCCTGTGACCCCCCCGGCCCCACGGCCCCGCCCCCACTGGGAGGCAGAGCACCCCCTGTGGCCCCCCCGGCCCTCCGGCCCCACTGGGAGGCAGAGCACCCCCTGTGGCCCCCCCGGCCCCGCCCCCACTGGGAGGCAGAGCACCCCCTGTGGCCCCCCCGGCCCTCCGGCCCCACTGGGAGGCAGAGCACCCCCTGTGGCCCCCCCGGCCCCCCGGCCCCACTGGGAGGCAGAGCACCCCCTGTGGCCCCCCCGGCCCCGCCCCCACTGGGAGGCAGAGCACCCCCTGTGGCCCCCCCGGCCCCCCGGCCCTGCTCCCACTGGGAGGCAGAGCACCCCCTGTGGCCCCCCCACGGCCCCGCCCCCATTGGGAGGCAGAGCATCCCCTGTGGCCCCCCCGGCCCCGCCCCCACTGGGAGGCAGAGCATCCCCTGTGGCCCCCCCGGCCCCCCGGCCCCCCGGCCCCGCCCCCACTGGGAGGCAGAGCACCCCCTGTGGCCCCCCCCGGCCCCAGGGCCCAGCCCCCACTGGGAGGCAGAGCACCCCCTGTGGCCCCCCCCCGGCCCCCCGGCCCCGCCCCCACTGGGAGGCAGAGCACCCTCTGTGGCCCCCCCGGCCCCCCGGCCCCGCCCCCACTGGGAGGCAGGGCACCCCCTGTGGCCCCCCCACAGACCCCCACGGCCCCGCCCCCACTGGGAGGAAGAGCACCCCCTGCTGGACTCCTGTCTCCCCCCCCGCCCTGCCCCCAGCCTGGATCTGTGTGTGCTTAGCAGAAAGCCCCCCCCCCCCCACGGAACTGCCAGGGCGGGTGGGGGGGGCACAGCCATGGTTGCACGTCCAAGAGCTACGTGGGGGATGGGCAGGGGCCCAGCCTCCCTCCCCTGCTTCCATGGCAGGCAGGGCCCACCCTCTGTGCCCCCCTGCCCCTATCCCCCCCCCCGCCCAGCCCCTCAGCCCGGCAAACATTAACCAGTCCCGGAGCCGGCCGGGCTGGGAGCAGGCAGAGCTGGGGGCCTGGCGCCAACCCCTGAGCAGGGCTGGGGGAGGCCTCAGCGGCCCTGGGGGGGGGCGCGTGGGTCCCTGCGGCCCCCCCTTGTGCCAGGGCTAGAGCTGCCGCCCCCAGGATTGGGGCCTGTGGGGCTGAACGGGCCTTTGCCCCAGGTTCCTGGGGGTTGGGGGGAGGCACCTCCCATAGCCTGGCCGGTTCCCCTTCCCTGATCACAGGGCCGCTCGCGGGGGGAGGCGCGGGGGGGGGGGGCCTGTAACAGGCCCTTGTCCACTGGCAGGAGCCGCGACCGGCTGCCCCGGGCCACAGGGCACGTGGGAGGCAGGGGGGCGAGCTACATGGGGCTCAGTGCACATAGTGGGGTGGGGCTAGGTAGCGTGGAGCAGCGGGGTGTCGGTGTGTGGGGGTGGGGGGCTAGGTAGCGTGGGGCGGGGCGAGCCGCGGGAGGGGGTGGGGGTGCTAGGCGGTGTGGGGCGGGGCGAGCCGCGGGAGGGGGTGGGGTGCTAGGCGGTGTGGGGCGGGGCGAGCCACGGGAGGGGGTGGGGGGCTCGGCGGCATGGGGGGAGCTGCGGGAGGGGGTGGGGGGCTCGGCGGCGTGGGGGGGGCGAGCTGCGGGAGGGGGTGGGGGGGCTCGGCGGCGTGGGGCAGGGCGAGCCGCGGGAGGGGGTGGGGGGCTCGGCGGCGTGGGGGGGGCGAGCCGCGGGAGGGGGTGGGGGGCTCGGCGGTGTGGGGGGGGCGAGCCGCGGGAGGAGGTGGGGGGCTCGGCGGCGTGGGGGGGGCGAGCCGCGGGAGGGGGTGGGGGGCTCGGCGGCGTGGGGGGGGCGAGCCGCGGGAGGGGGTGGGGTGTGACGGCGCGTTGGGGGTTCCCCGTCTCCTGCACCCCGAAATGGCACAAACAGACTGTACCAGCCAGTGGAATTGAGGGTGGTTTATTGCTCCTCCAGCACAGCGCAGCACAGATGTAATCTGGTTACAGGAACTGGGCTAGGACGCCTCAGGCCCCCTTGAGATGGGGGAGACTGGGCCCCTAAACTCCAGCTCCTCTCCCTAGGCTGTCTCATCCATCCGCACAGACAGCCACCAACCAACTAACTAACTTCCCTTGCAGCCCTGCCCCCCCAGCCAGGGCAGCATCCACCTCCCTTTGTTCCTCTCCAAGGGGGGTGTCTGGCCCCTGGTTCAACAAGTTTGGCATTACCTCTGCCTAGCGAGGTTTTCCCTGCTGGGTCTTGCTCCAGACAGCAGGGGTCACCACAGCCCAGCAAGTACCCCCACTACGTCACAGTTCTCCCCCCTCCGAGAGCGAACTGAGCAGGGTCACTCCGCTCGTGACCTAGGGAAGTTCGGGTCCTCTGCGTGGGAACCCACCCCAGGGACATGGGTGCTCCCCTTGACTCGGGCCGGCCGTGGCGAGGACCCACATGAGCTGGCTTCCCTCTGTCCACTCGCCGCCCCGCTCCAGGGCGACTGGCACAGGCCTGTCCTCGGGGGTCACACCCACCCTTCCGCTGGCCTTGATCTCTGGCCAGGGTCTCTCGGGCTGGGGCCATGAGCCCAGCGAGCCTTCTCTGGACAGCCAGGGCGGCTTCCATCCCCGAAGCTCCATCCAGGGAGGACTTCCCCTCCCATAACTCTCTCAGCAAGCCCAGAGGGTCTATCTGGGGTAGAGACCCCCAAGCCGCTTTCCTCCTGTCTTGGGCCTTCCCGCCCCTCTGGCAGGAGTCACAGGACCGGCAGTACCGCTGCACGGCTGTAAAGATTCCCGGCCAATAGAAGTGCTGGAGCAGCTTCAGCCGGGTGCTCCGGATCCCCCGGTGGCCCCCAACGGGGACATCGTGGGCCAAATACAGCAGCTTGAGGCGATACTTTCGGGGGACGACCAGCTGCCGCTGGACCCCCCATGCCCTCACCTTCCTGGGGGGGAGCCACTCACGGAACAGGAGCCCACGCTCCCGCAGGAATCTCTCCTGGCCACCTCTCCCCCGGGGCTGAGCTGCATGGAGGCCAGCCTGGTCCCTCAGCCTCTGCAAGGAGGGGTCTGCCTGCACCTCAGCCTGGAATTCAGCTGCTGAGGCAGGGATCGGGACCTGTCCCCCACCTCTGCCTAGGTCCGGAGTCCCAGCCTGGCTGGACCCCGTGTCCACTGGGATGGGACCCTGAGGACGCTGCCAGGAGTCCTTCCCTGGACCCACGTTGTCAGCCCCCCGCTGGCTCTGGCTCCGGGTAGTGACTAGAGCCCGCTGGGATTCATGGGGCCACTCCTCTAGGTCATTCCCCATCAGCACCTCGGTGGGCAAGTGCGGGTGCACCCCCACTTCCTTGAGGCCTTCCTTCGCCCCCCATTTCAGATGCACCCTGGCTACAGGCACCTTAAACGGGGACCCGTCTATGCCCTTCAGGGTCAGCTGCGCGTGGGGTAGTATCCGCTCCGGGGCCACTATGTCGGATCGGGCCAGAGTCACCTCCGCCCCCGTGTCCCAGAAGCCCGTCACCTTCCTACCATCCACCTCCAGGGGTATGAGGCACTCGCTCCGCAGGGGCCGTCCTGCCCCCACCCGGTACACGGAGAAATCCGCCTCCTGAGAATCAGACCTCCCAGGGGAGGTGCACTGAGCATCCTTCCCCTCTCTCTGAGCTGAGGTTTGCCTGCCAGCCCCTGCCTCTGGGGCAGCCTGCCCTTCCTCCCGCCCCAGCCAGTTAACCCTGGAAAGTCCCCGGTCCTGGGACCTGGTGCACTGAGCCCTCTTGTGGCCTTTTTGCCACAGCGCTGGCAAGTTAGGCTTTGGGCTGTCTCTGTCCAGGCCCTGGCTGGTTCTCTGGGGCGCAGATGACCTGTTCCTTGGTCTCGCCCCGTAGTTGACTCCCTCCGTCGCTCAGCCGAGATCCGGTCTCTGCGCGGTTCCCTCTCTCTCCGGGACTCCCGTTCACACCCGGACCGGCTCTCCGTGAACTCATCCGCCAGTCTCCCGGCCTCCTGGGGGTTCTCTGGTCTCCGGTCCTTGAGCCACAGCCTCAGTTTGGGTGGGCACGCTTCATAGAACTGCTCCATCATGACCAGCTTGAGCAGCTCCTCTGCGGTCTGGGCTCCGACTCCAGACACCCACTTGCGGCAGTATTGCGCCAGGCGGGAGGCCAGGTCCACATAGGTCTCCCGTGGCCCTTTCTGTACCCCCCGGAACTTCTTCCTGTACATCTCGGGGGTCAGCCCGAACTTGTGCAGCAGGGCCTCCTTGACTCGGTTGTAATCCCCTGGCTGTAGGTCCTCCAGCTGACTGAGCACTCCGGCCGCCTCCTGGTTCAGTGCGGGGATGAGCTCCTGCAGCCAGTCAGCTGGGGGAACCCGTTGCAGTCCACAGGCCCTCTCAAAGGCACTGAGGAACCCGTCTATGTCGCCCATGTCCTTCAATTGGGCCACCATGAGCCTCTCCAAGCGTCTGGCAGTCCTGGGACCCTGGGGCCCATCCGCACTTGGCGCAGCCGGTGCCCCGCCGGTTCTCCGCTCTGCCATGGCCAGCTCATGCTGCCGCTGCCTCTCTCGATCTTGGCGCTCCTTCTCTCGATCTTGGCGCTCCTTCTCTCGATCTTGGCGCTCCTTCTCTCGATCTTGGCGCTCCCTCTCTCAGTCCTGGCGGTCCTTCTCTCGGTCCTCTACTTCCAATTCCCTGATCCGCAGCTGGATCTCCAGCCGCCGCAGCTCCGCTGGGCTGGCCCCTGCCCTAGATGGGCTACGGCTTGCAGGCCTCCCGGGAGACGCTGTCTCATCTCTCCGTTGGGTTCCAGCGCTCCTCCCCCTCTCTGAGCCTGACACACTCTCAGGGGGGGTCTGGCTGCTTCCCCTGGGGACAAGATCCTGGCCCTGTGGCTGGTCATTATCTTCCAGCTGAGCAATCAGCTGGGCCTTGGTTGCTTTCCGCACAGGCAAGCCCCTCTCTCTGCACAGCCCCACCAGCTCTGCCTTCAAGAGTCGGGCGTAGGCCATCTGCCCGCTGGGCCCCTCGGTGCAGACTCACCAGTCTAGTGCTGCAGCGCCCCACGATTCCCAGGAACCGCTTCGCTCTGTCTCCAGCACGCCTGGCTCCAGGGCTCTTGCTTCTACTGCGCCTTGTCGCTTGCCGCTGGGAGCTTCATCCACGGGGTGCAGTGCATCCACTCCTGACACCAGTGTGACGGCACGTTGGGGGTTCCCCGTCTCCTGCACCCCGAAATGGCACAAACAGACTGTACCAGCCAGTGGAATTGAGGGTGGTTTATTGCTCCTCCAGCACAGCGCAGCACAGATGTAATCTGGTTACAGGAACTGGGCTAGGATGCCTCAGGCCCCCTTGAGATGGGGGAGACTGGGCCCCTAAACTCCAGCTCCTCTCCCTAGGCTGTCTCATCCATCCTCCCAGACAGCCACCAACCAACTAACTAACTTCCCTTCCAGCCCTGCCCCCCCAGTCAGGGCAGCATCCACCTTCCTTTGTTCCTCTCCAAGGGGGGTGTCTGGCCCCTGGCTCAACAAGTTTGGCCTTACCTCTGCCTAGCGAGGTTTTCCCTGCTGGGTCTTGCTCCAGACAGCAGGGGTCACCACAGCCCAGCAAGTACCCCCACTACGTCACAGGGTGCTAGGCGGTGTGGGGCGGGACGAGCCGCGGGAGGGGGTGGGGGACTCGGCGGCATGGGGGGGAGCTGCGGGAGGGGGTGGGGGGCTCAGCGGCGTGGGGCAGGGCAAGCCGCGGGAGGGGGTGGGGGGCTCGGCGGCGTGGGGGGGGCGAGCCGCGGGAGGGAGTGGGGGGCTCAGCGGCGTGTGGAGGGGGCAAGCTGCGGGATGGGGTGGCTCGGCGGCGTAGGGCGGGGTGAGCTGCGGGAGGGGGGGGCTCAGTGGCTTGGGTGGGGCGAGCCGCGGAAGGGGGTGGGGGGCTCGGCGGCGTGGGGGGGGCGAGCCGCGGGAGGGGGTGGGGGGCTTGGAGGCGTGGGGCGGGGCGAGCCGCGGGAGGGGGTCGGTGTGTGGGGGTGGGGGGCTAGGTAGCGTGGGGCGGGGCGAGCCGCGGGAGGGGGTGGGGTGCTAGGCGGTGTGGGGCGGGGCGAGCCGCGGGAGGGGGTGGGGTGCTAGGCGGTGTGGGGCGGGGCGAGCCACGGGAGGGGGTGGGGGGCTCGGCGGCACGGGGGGGAGCTGCGGGAGGGGGTGGGGGGCTTGGCGGCGTGGGGGGGGGCGAGCCGCGGGAGGGGGTGGGGGGCTCGGCGGCGTGGGGGGGGCGAGCCGCGGAGGGGGTGGGGGGCTCGGCGGCGTGGGGGGGGCGAGCCGCGGGAGGGGGTGGGGGGCTTGGAGGCGTGGGGGGGGCGAGCTGCGGGAGGGGGTGGGGGGCTCGGCGGCGTGGGGGGGGGCGAGCCGCGGGAGGGGGTGGGGGGCTCGGCGGCGTGGGGGGGGGCGAGCCGCGGGAGGGGGTGGGGGACTCGGCGGCATGGGGGGGAGCTGCGGGAGGGGGTGGGGGGCTCGGCGGCGTGGGGCAGGGCAAGCTGCGGGAGGGGGTGGGGGGCTCGGCGGCGTGGGGGGGGGCGAGCCGCGGGAGGGG